>NC_043970.1:14672605-15014146 GCF_902148855.1 Sphaeramia orbicularis
GGCTTTGAAAACCGAAGACGTACCGAACCGAAAATTTTGTGTACCGTTACAGGCCTAATAAATACAGTTTATCATCTTTTCATGGTCATCAGATATGACCCATCTGGACGTTCAGAGGCTTCATAGTGAATGTGGAAACACCATCATCTTCAACAACATTGATTCACCAGTAAAACCCATAGAATTTGATAAATGACAGTGGATGGAGACACTTGTTTTTATGTTCAGTTATTGATATCTTTGATGAAAAAGTCTGTTTTGTTTTTTGATTTTTTTTTTTTTTTTTTTTTTCCAGTTTTCTCTTTTTCTAATATAATAACCCTCAACTTTAATCTGAGCTTTTATGAACATCTACATGATCAGTGAATTAAATATGACAAAATAGCTGATTTTCACTAGAAAATTTACAAAATACAGAGGATAATATTACAATAAATGGTGATAAATCACTTAAAGGTTAAATAGAGAGAAAGATTTATTTGGGAACTGCCACAAAAGTCACACTGGGTCTGTATGGGTTAATACTGACTGTAGACAAAGTCTGTTCAGAGCTACAGCAGAAATGTCAACCGTGTTGTTTGTACACCCGGGTGTTCTGTGTTGTGATGGGTTGAAGTGTGGGTTGGGTACTGTGGAGCAGACAGACAGACAGAGGAGGCAGCAGACCCAGGGAGACATTCAGAAGTCAGCTCTGGGTTGTGGTTGAGAGGTTGGCAGCACTTTACTGGCCCTTTGACAACACTGGTCTCAAGTCTCATGCATCAGTGGTGGTTATTCAACTTTACACTGTGCTCAACTTTTTTATAAACAGCACAAAATATGACTGTAAAAAATAAATATTCTGTTTAAATTAGAGAAACTCCAACTGAAATATGAAGCTAATCAATTGAAAACAAAAAAATGAATGTGTCGTACTGCCATAGTTTCGCTTTATATATCGCCACATAGCATAATTGTGACGATACACTAAGCTCATGCGACGAGACGATACACGATATTGGGTTCATGAGAACGAGATGAGACAATCCATGCGTTTACATGACAATTTTTATTCCTGGTTTAATCTGAATAAACGTTAGATCCTATTTAAGATGACCATGTAAACACCTTATTCCAGTTGAAAAAGAATAGTTCAGATTAAATTTAAACCCGAATAAAGTCACTGGTTTAATCCCCTTTTAATTCCGAACTAAATTATTCCTCGGACATGTAAACCCTTTATTCCGTTTGGTCTTTATTCCTTCCATTCTGCACATGCTCGTTGTCTTGTCCTGTCGCGATGGCGCACACATTCTGCGCTGGCGGAAGAATATACACTGCAGTATAGTCAACCCAAACCGTTCCAGTGGGCTATTCTGATGGGATCTACCAGCCTCTAAAACCCTGAAGGAATAGTTCATCACCTGTTTTTTATTAATTCATTTGTCATGCACTAATGAGGTCGATAAGTGGGCAAATCAGTTTGCACTGCAGTGCATCGACTGCCTTGTTCTCGCAGCCCTTCCGTTAGCTTAGCTTAGCCTAGTTTAGCATAATCGCTTCATTCCTTTGGTCAGACGTAGCCAGGCTTTTATAGGTGATCCGTAGTATTTTATGAGTGATTTTGGGAAATTCAGTTCTCCCTAATCATTACTTTAGTCCAGTGGGGTCAATATGATCACAAATTGAGGCTCAAATCATGGTGATGTGACTTACTGCAGTAAGAAAATCTTGGGAAATAAAAACTAATGTAAAGCTAAAACGGTAAAGCAAAGCTAATTCAGCGCATGCATCCCTTCCAACAAAAAGATTTTCCAACTTCCGTCAACACAACAGTCCCAAGATTGTATGAGTGCAGTAAGTAGCAGATCTAAAGAAATAATTAGGGAGACTCGGATTTCTGAAAATCACTTACAAAAGACAACAAATCACCTTTAAAAAACTGGCTACGTGTGACCATGGAAATGCAGTGACTATGCTAAGCTAAGCTAACAGAAGGGCTGCCAGAACAAGGCAACGTGAGCACTGCAGCACCAACCCTTTTGCTCACTTATCTACCTCATTAATACCTCATGTAAACCTTTATTCGGGTTTAACATTTCCATGTAAACAGAAGAGAAAATACTTTCGTTTTGAATTAATTTCTTCTGGAAAAATAAATCGGATTTAAAAAACATCATGTAACCGTACCCAATATTTTACATATATCTTAAGAAAACCAAAATGACAAAATATGTGACTGGACAAACAGACATTTTTATTTAACGGAGTTACAAAATAATGTAGGTGCATTTTAAAATGTTTTATAACTTGCATCCATGCATAAGCTTTTAACTGTTGAACTTCTTTCCACAAACATAATTAAATGTTTCTTTGTTTAAAGTGGAAACAATATGTGCAAAATTGTAAAACTGTGCAAAGGCGTCTGTCAGTGTTGTCTGGCCTTTAGCTGTTTTAATGACAGGTGCAGTGGATTATTTTAGAAGTGAGCTGTGGTGGTTCTATTTGTGTCTTTGCACCGTGCTCATGTTAGCTGCAGTTCATGGTACTATTTTTTTACAGTGCTTACATATTGTCCATGTCTTGTCTGTGACTCAGGTGCTGTTTATTATTTCCGGGCGTGCCTGCAGAGTGAAAATGTGAGGTATGCATGGGGGAGTGGGGAGGGGTAGTTTGTAAGACTCACCTACCTCCTACTTAGAAGTTTGAATAGCTACCAGTCTGGTAGGCTTCTGCCCTGTGGCCACGAAACAGCTTTTCACTTAAATAAGAAATATCATCACGATTTCATCTCGTCACTCCCCTAATAATTGGCTAAGTCTGTGTTTTCTAACCACATGGATTGTGGGACCCCACGTGGAGCTGCCTGAAATTCAAATGGGGTCACCTGAAATTTCTAGTAATTGATAAAAAAGCAAACAAACAAAAAAATATATGGTGAGTTGACAGAGACAATCCCAATCCATAAAAGGCATGACAAACTCTGAAGCTGAAACTGAAGCACTGTGGTTCTGTTTATCTTTCAAATGTTCATTGTGGTCGGTTTCAGATGCTGCAGCTCTTTCATAATTTATAGTTTGACTTATTGTTTGTTCAGTATTAATCGTCAGCCTTGTAAATCCAAGCTGGACTGACTGTACATATCCTGACCAAGGAAAATAAAATTCTCACTTTGTGCAGTAATCTACACCTGGCTTTTCTGCCTCCGTCCATAATAATATACATTATATAGACTAAATGTCATCTAAAATTAATGTTTATTTGCAACATAGCATAGCAAACTATTACATGATCAAAAACAAATTAAGTTTAGCAAACTGTCCCTGTTTTGAATGTCTGGGGTTGCCAGAAATTTGTAATGTTAAAATGGGGTCACGAGCCAAAAAAGGTTGGGAACCACTGGTCTAAGTTATATTTTTGGCCAAATTCTGATATCTGCATAACTTTACTGTCCTAACACTGCTGCTTCATTTTGTATTATTGGCTATGTCCTGAAAAAAGTACAACTTAAGCAATTATGCTATGAGGCTAACAATATTTCTGACCACCCATCACTTGTAAATAAAGTCTGTGCGTCTGTCTTTTCTATGTTCTATAATATTCTCATGTAGTTGTTGCTTCAGTCGATTCAGCGCAGACGTCAAAGAAGACAGCAGCTTTGTTTGTCTAGTTGTGTTCCTTCTTCTGTCAAATCAGGAGATTACTCATACTTTTACTGTGAAAGTTTGACACATTACTTTTCTGTCAACCTTTAGTCTGTTCAGGTCAAACTGAGCGTCGTAGCTCTGCCTCTGGGAAGGTCTGCTGTGAGAGGAGGATACAGATACAGAGGATACAGTCGATAAGGCGCTTCCACATGGCCCGGTTCCCTCTGACAGTCTGATTTTGGATGCCGATCTCATGTTTCCTCTGCTGGTTCAGCTGCAAATCCACCCAACATTCACCAAATGTTTTCTAATACACTATTGACATAATATGGTGCTCAGAGCCTTGGTGTCTGAGAACTGCTTTGGTGAATCTGTTCTGACTGTAAAAGGCAGAATCATCCCATGTGTCCTTATTTGTCTGAAAAAGTAAAACAGCCCTTGAAATATGTTTTATTGCTCAGTGCTAGCTGTTAGCCACTCATAGCACTCATATGCCGTGTTTCCACTACATGGTACCGGCTCGACTCGACTCAAATCAACTCTGCCTTTTTGTGTTTCCATTACAAAACAGGACCTGGAATCTGGTACCCGGTACTAGTTTTTTGGTATCACCTCCGCCGAGGTTCCAAGACTGGGGAACAGATATTAAAACATGACATGTAAACACTGCAGACCACTGATTGGTCAGAGAGTTGTCTCTGTGACCCGCCATTTTCCAAAAAACAGATGCGGAAGTTGACAGTAAATACAGCGGTAGGTTAATCCACATGATGACAGCCCACAAAACTACACCATGGTCGGTCGAGGAGATTCAGATGTAAAAATTCAGTATGAGCTTGACAAGACAATACGCAACGAGCGAGCTTATCAGCAGCTCTCTGCTGACAGATGACACGGAAGTAACACACCGCATCGCTATGACGTTCAGGTACTGTAAAGTCGGTAGTATCCTGTAATGGTAACGGTCTCCAGGAATAGGACCTGGTATCTGAAGTCAAGTCAAGCCAAGTCAAGTCGGTCCCATGTAGCAGAAACGCGGCATTATTTTTAGGCTTTGAAATGGCACAAAAAACCACTACTGGCCTTTGTTAGTGAATTTAATTTGGTTATAGGTCTTTTTTTCTCAATTATTTCTCTTTTGTCTCCTGAAGAACGCCTTGAAAAAGACATTTTCAGTAAATCAGTGACAAGATCTGGTGTAGTGACAGTAGATGCCATTTTCTTTTCGCTTAAGTCCACATTCATGCAAGAGAACTTCATGACAAGTTGGGGGTTGCAGAGGACGTCCTGTCATTTAACATCCAAATTTTTTTGGCTGATGATTCTGTCACGAATACTTATTGTAAATCTGATGTGCGCTCTTTCAACACAGGGCAATTACAGTGATGTGTTAGATCAGTGGTGTCAAACTCATTTTAGTTCAGGGTCCACATTCAGCCCAATATGATCTGAAGTGGGCCGAACTGGTGAAAAAAGTGATATTACATTATGAAAATGTTTACATCTTAAAAATCTGAATAACATGAACAACCTGAAATGTTTTTTTTTTTTAAGTGTAATTTTAACAGTATTATGCCTCAGTTTATCGTTTCCACATGTACATTACAACTTACAGATCACAGTGTATCTACACTGAACAAAAATATAAACGCACCACTTTTGTTTTTGCTCCTATTTTTCATGAGCTGAACTCAAAGATCTAAAACTTTTTCTGTCTACACACAAGGTTTATTTCTCTCAAATATTGTTCACAAATCTGTCTAAATTTGTGTTAGTGAACACTTCTTCTTTGCTGAGATAATCCATCCACCTCACAGGTGTGGCATATCAAGATGCTGATTAGACAGCAGGATTTTTGCACAGGTGTGCCTTAGGCTGGCCACAATAAAAGGCCACTCCAAAATGTGCAGTTTTATCACACAGCACAATACCACAGATGTCACAAGTTTGGACTGTGCGAGGAAAATGGTGGTCACACCAAATACTGACTGGTTTTCTGACGCCCCTGGACCACCCAATACAGTAAAACTGCACATTTTAGAGTGGCCTTTTATTGTGGCCAGCCTAAGGCACACCTGTGCAATAATCATGCTGTCTAATCAGCATCTTGATATGCCACACCTGTGAGGTGGATGGATTATCTCAGCAAAGGACAAAGGAGAAGTGCTCACTAACACAGATTTAGACAAATTTATGAACAATATTTGAGAGAAATAGGCCTTTTGTGTACATAGAAAAAGTTTTAGATCTTTGAGTTCAGCTCATGAAAAATGGGAGCAAAAACAAAAGTGGTGCGTTTATATTTTTGTTCAGTGTACAAATACACAAAACATTTAATAACAAGCTGAATGTTGGTCAAATTGCATTGACTTCTCTTAACCCGTAACATATATACTGATATTTACACATCTGTACAAATCTTGCAAGTGTTGACTTTATTATGACACCAGAATTATTCAAATATACCTTGTGGTTGCAGAGATATACTCTTTTTATTATAGGTATGCAAATTTCCAGCAAAGGCCTAAAAAATAGGTCTGTTTTTAAAGGGTTAGGACATTTCAGGTTATTCATATTTGTTCAGGTAATTCATATTTTTTTGTAAAAGGATAGTTTGTAAATGTAAACATTTTCATGTAATTTCACTTTGTTTTTACACTACAACAAAGAGAAACATTTGCGTCTTTCACTATTTATTGGTTATTATGATAGTATTTTACTGGTCTGATCCATTTTAGATCAAACTGACATCCTTTACTGTTTGTATCTTAAGTATAATTTTTGCATTTCACAAATTCCTCCCATGGGCCGGACTGGACCCTTTAGTGTGCCAGTTTTGGCCCGTGGGCCGTATGTTTAACACCTGTGTGTTAGAAGGACTTTTTGGATGTAGGATATTTCAGCTCAACCTCAATAAATTTAACCATAAAGCGGTTTGGTGTTATATTTATACACACTAAATGTATGAATATAACAGTGTCTGCTGATGACTGTAGTTTCCAGGTCCCGGTTGAAGGACACACAAGCGAAGCATTAATGCACTTATCTCTGCTGCACAATCGGATCTGTTTAGGGAACAAAATATATTTATGAGTCATAATTTGCCTTTACTACTGAGACTAGCAACATGAAAGCATTACATATTTGACTTTAAAAGACTGAAAAAGTTGAATTTACAGTGTTTGGTTAGAGCAAAAATCCTGGATTGCATCTAAAATCCACAAATCTGTTCATATTAAATGCTACTGTCAGCATCTGAGAGGACTGACATGAGACTGTCACCTCTCTGCAAATCATATTTTATTATCCAAACATCTGAGGTAAAAGACTTCAAATCACTTGTGCACAGCTGGACTGACAGCATGTGACTTCTATGATTCAGCGATGACATCTACCCATGAGGCACTTGATGTTTTGGTCTCATCATTTTTAAATTCATACACATTCATTATGTTTCAAGGACATTTTTGCTTTGAGCCTCATTAATTTTGGACTGGCAGCCTTGGAGCAGCCTTTTTCTCTGCTGAACAGGTCTTTAATGTCACACTCAAGGCAACTCAATAGTAGTTAAGAGATTGGCGAGAGCATTCACTTCTTCAGCTGCAGCGATTCATGCCTCTTCTTTGTCCATATTATCTATTCAAATGTGCCTTTTTTCTTGGAGGAGACAGACTTTCTCCTGCTTCTAATTCTTCTCTGTCATGCTTATTATTGATGGTGCTGCTGGTGGCAGGTAATGATTGCAGCAAACAATATTATGGTTGCTGTTTCTTTCATCATCAAGCATTCATGCGAGGTGATTCATTTTTCAAATTGTTCTGTTTTCAATTGTTCGTATAATTGGAGAAATTGCAGCAAAGCAAACACTCATGCATATAATAACAAATTATTCAGCGGAGACAGTAGGAAAACAGAAACATGTCAGTCAAATGCTGATTGGAAATGTGTAAACTGTATTTAATTGTAGTTCAGACAATGCAAACATCTGACTACGCTGATAGAAGTTAACTATAACAACCTCTACTTGAGATTCCACAAAAAAAAAAAAAAAAAAAAAAACTGTAGACGAGCACGTATCTTTTTGAAGCTATCTGTCATGAAATGGCCTTCATTAAATGGCAGAATGAAATTCTTGGAACACAAACACTCCCCGGATGCTTTTTAAAATAACATGGCCTTTCTGCAGCTACTACTGAGGGGCCTTGGAGACTGAAGCGGAGACTAGCTTAAATGTTGGACTATTTAAAACAGAGACTGATAGGAAGCTGGCTGGCTGAGAATCGCTTGCTGGATATAGTTGGCAGATATTTTCTAAATCCCAAGCAGTGACAACAGTGAGCTCATTGGGGGAGGGGGGGGGGAGAGAAAGACAGAGAGAGGATAAAAACTGAGAGCGACAGAGCGCTGATTTTTGAGGATGATTATGCAAACCAGCCCAAACTTTGGGAATTTGCCTGTAATTAAGAAATCTAATTTATTTTATCATGCAAAATGTAATATTGGTAATCTTCACAGTTCTAATTTGTTTTTAAACCCCATATCCCAAGTCATTACATTATGGGATGTTACAACTAATATCGTGTGCAAGATCTCAATAAAAACGACAAATAGAAGAAAAAAAAGCCTCAATAAGAGAGAATTTAACACAAGCCGTTTACGATAAATGAATGGGACTTTAATCATGTTCAGAAGCTCATGAAATATTCAAAACAGGCAGATGAAACAGCCTTTAACCTCAACCTGACAACACTTGTAGCACCGGCGGTAAAAGTAAACACCACCGCGCGACCTCGAGATGCAAACCCACACATTCAGTTGGGTTTTTTTTTTTGTTTTTTTTTTCACACACAAGCCAGATTTCACACATGGGTGACTGCAGATGTGCCGGACTAATAGGCCAGCACCGAGTGAATAAATCATCAAACAAGAGACACAAGGACGGATGAGGGTCCGCTGACATGAAATGCAGTTTAGCTACTGTTCCTGAATAATGCATCGGACCTCGTGAAGTTGAAATTATGTTCACTGTGATGGTGTTTTCTCTTGTACTTCCTTATGGGCTGGTACTGCGTGCAGTTTCTGGCTTTTAATCATATCACTAGTTCTGTGTGAACTGTAACATCCCTTGTGTTTTCCTGTAACAGAACACACTTCATACATGCTGCTTTATGGTGATATGCTGAAATTCCACAATATCATGACTTTGCTCACATTTCTGGGGTAATGTTGTACAAAGAGTGCATTTTTATTGACTATATTTACATTATTTTTAAGTACAGGGTTCCTACAGGTTTCTACAAGTTAAATTTAAGTCTTTTTAAGACCTTTTTAAAGGGGTCATATTTAGCTAAACCCAGTTTTATTAGTCTTTGGTACATTTATTTATGTATTTGGACCCTAACAGTTCATAAAGGTTGAATTTGAACCTTTCAAGTGCTGCAAAGCTATCTTTATATTCATTTTGGCAAAAACTGAGTGGATTTCTACAACCTGTTTTAATTCCTTCTTAAGTTGTTACGTTTTATAACTAGTCACATAACGACATTTGCACATACAAGGTCAAGATTTCTGACGAACATTTCTCCAAGTATGACATAATTGTTTGTCAGCAGCAGTGGTTGTAGTCCATACTAAAAATATCCAATCCCATCCAATGAAACTTTATTTGTACAGCACTTTTAAAACAACCACAGCGGACCAAAGTGCTGTGCAGAAAAATAAATAATAACCAAAATAACAGAGTAAAATACAAGATTAGATTAAAAGACATAGAGCAACTGTAAAAATAAAATTTAAATAAATAAATAAATAAAAATACATAAGAATAGATAAAGCCTAAATAAAAGAATGAAATACAAGAATTGATTAAAACATAAAAAGCTGTACAATTAAAAACAACAATATTTTATGTTCAGTTATTGATATCTTTGCTGAAAAACTCACCTTTTCTTCAGTTTTCTCTGTTTTGATATAATCTTTGAATTGACTCTGACTTTTCATGAACATCTAAATCAGATATATGAAATTAAATAAAGGAAAATACACAATTTACAATGAAAAATGCAAAATATAGAGGATAATATTATAATAAATGGTGATGAATTGCTTAAGAAAGGCTAAATAGAGAGGAAAAAGTCATATGGGAACTGTCACAAAAGTAGCGCTGGGTCTGTATGGGTTAAAAGGCCAACGCTCAAAACGACCTTTCTGGTGTCATTACTCAGAAATAAGGTTGAAGATGGACCTGTGGAGTTGAATTAATGAAGAATTCAGACCCAAGCAGAGCATTTACAGTTGATGTAGACCACAGGGAAAGGTTATAAAAAGCATAATTCCATTTAAAAAAAGCAAAATATCACTCCTTTAAGACTTTTTAAGACCCCTGTAAGTACCTCTGCATAGACCGCTCTGTCAAATGAACGGTCCGTCAATTTCAGTTGAAGCTAAATAGTGGGTCAGTAAGAACACAACCTGGGACAATTATTTTCCGGTTCACATCATATGGGGTTACAGCGAGGACAAATCCAACAGACGGGCGAGTTAAGTTAATGTGCATTGGAAGTCACTGGGAGTTCACTTGCATATTTCAAATAATTCAGGCCTGAAACTCTTTAGCAAATTACAAAAATTTGCATTTTTAAAGCTAATAAAATAATTAGGACATGTGCTGGAGGGCTGTGGGATGCCACTGTGTGTCTACTGATGTTTAAGAATTTAAGTCAAATCTGACGTTTTATAATAAATGTTTTCACTTTGTCTTGATGACTGATGAAAAAACCGCTGTACATATTTAATGTTCACCACCAGACACACAAACCCTCTGTTCCAGTCCTGCCAAATTATTCAGTATACCAGGAAAAAAGTGAGTACATGTCAAGTGAAAAACACCAGAATGTGTTACTGTATCTGGACACATGTTTTAGTTGTAAAGCTATTAATGTGTGTCTAGCTACTCTTACCCACAATCCTTAGGAGCTCATATGTCACATACAGGCTTTGTCTTCACATATCAGATAATAATAGTATTATAGTGAGTGGTTAAGCTTTTTTAACGTCAAAACTAAATAGGAAATTTATTATGTCAATATAATACTGAATACGAATCAGAATCAGCTGTGTTGGGCAAGTTTGTTCACACAGGCAAGGAATTGGACCCCTTAACCATAGCTCATATCTGTTTTAGGTAAGTATATAAAACATATATAGATTTATGAAGAAAGAATAAGAAATTTGACAAAATTGTACAAAAGGTGTGACATTATAGTAGATGGAACAATAGTATGGGCGTAAAAAAAAAAAAAAAAACAATAGTTCATTATATGAGGACAATGTTGTTTATAACCAGGTAAAGCCACACTTTAATGTTTTTTTTGTTTGTTTTTTTAAGAAATGAAAATGTAAAAGAGTAGATTAATCTAAAAACAAAACAGATACCAAAACTACAAGAACAATGTATTTTTCCAAGTAATTTTTTTAATTTATGTCACCTCCTGACATATTTTGATGCTGATTTTTATGTGTATCATTACATATTTTTATTTTTAGTTCATTTTTTTTCTTTCTTATATGTAATCCTATACAATCTGGAGATCTTATGATGATCTTTTCAGGTAAAATCATAATTCATGATCTGAATCACAAATTTTCTCATCTACTCTCATCAAACTACAACAGGCTTTCCTCTAGTTTGCTCTGTTTTGTGTGACGACTTTTTTGTTGTTATCTAACTAGAGACTGCAGTTTGCATCATTTGGGGCTGACATTACTCCATTATTTATAATATCTAGATGAAGTAAACACTAGTTGACATTTTCCTGAACATACAGTTTTAATGCTTTCATTAACCCTCAAAGACCTAAACAGCTGCCAGCTACAAAAAGTATCTACTGATCTCAAATGTTTAATAATATTTGAATTATAAGTCCTATTAATACATTGAAATAATTAGGGTAAAATGCAATTTCTCAGCTTTTCATTGGCATCAGTTATGACCCAGACGTTCAGAGGCTCCATAGTGGACACATAAAAGTCACTTCTTTTTCAGTTTCTCTGTTCTGATACAATAACCTTTAAATATATTGTGTGTTTTTATGAGCATTGATTGATTTTGACTGAAAAATGCAAAACACCAGAGGATAACATGATAACTGATGATAAATAACTGAAGAAAGGTTAGATGTAGAAAGAAATTCATTTGTAAGTCACCACAAATGTTCTTGTATGTTTTTAAAGGAGTGATATTTTGCTTTTTTAATGGAATTCTGCATTTTAAAACATTTCTCTGTGGTCAACATAAACTGTAAATGCTATGCTTGGGTCTGAATTCTTCATTAATTCAACTCCACAGGTCCATCCTCAACCCTATTTCTGAGTAATGACACCAGAAAAGTGGTTTTGAGCGCTGGCCCTTTAAATGCAAATGAGCCACTTCATGCCCCCCCCCCCCCCCCCCCCTCCCTCCAGGTTGTTGGCTGTGCCACTCTGTCCTGTTCAACCAACAACTGAACATTTTATGTAATCGGCTGGAAGTTTGGACATATTTTCAGTATGAACTACAACTGCTGCTGCTGACAAACAATTATGGCGATACTCGGAGAAATGTTCATCGGAAGTCTTGACCTTATATGTGCAAATGTCGTGACGTAACTAGTTACATATGTAACAACTTAAGAAGGAATTAAAAGGGGTTGTAGAAATCCACTTGAATTTGGCCAAAATGAATATAAAGATAGCTTTGCAGCACCTGGAGGGTTCAAATTCAAACTTTATGAACTATTGGGGTCAAAATACACAAATAAATGAACCAAAGGCTAATAAAAGTGGGTTTAGCTAAATATGATCCCTTTAAATGTTGGTTACCCAGATTGTTGCTGCTGGAGTTTTGTAATAAATCTTTTTATTCTTTCATTATTACACACTCCTAAAGTACCTGTGGAAATCAGATTCACTGTACTGCAGTGGCGACTGCTCATCTTTCAGAGAGGGGAAACTCATTGTC
The DNA here is from genome assembly GCF_902148855.1 of Sphaeramia orbicularis. Lineage (NCBI taxonomy): Eukaryota > Metazoa > Chordata > Actinopteri > Kurtiformes > Apogonidae > Sphaeramia > Sphaeramia orbicularis. The sequence goes on from NC_043970.1 coordinate 14,685,230, forward strand.
GGCTTACATTAAAAAAAAGTCAAGTTATTTAAACATAAATTCGTCCCTCCGTTCGTTTTTAAGAAAATGGTCAGTGACCTTATTGTACCAAGTAAACAAGAAAACGCTGAAATTATGTTAAATTGAAACAAGGAAATCCAATGAGTGTGTTTTATTTACAGTGCAAGAAATGAACAAGTAATTTCGTAGTGGTTTCTCTCTCGATTTCACAGCCGAATGCGCGACGGTATTAAACTGAACTCTTTCAAGTGAAGGAGTAGATCTCAAAATAGCTGTCAATCAAACAGGATTCAGCCTTTTGACTGATCCTCCAATCAGCACATGGAATCCCAGCGTCCAGCCCAGCTGAGCTCCGCCCACAGCTCCATTCACCCCCAGAGATGCCGAGCGTCCGGGGGCAGGACAACATCGTGGCATTTATCCAATTACCGTCCAGTTTTGAGGCAATGAAAAACACTGTTCCACTCAGTCCCATTGAAGTGCATGGACGCTGAGCGTCTACAGGCAAATGCACTGAGCAGAGATCGAATGAGAAAACAGCGCAACGGGAATGTATGAGAAGTGAACAACATCATGTCCGTTGATTTGTGATAAAGCTGATTCTGAATGAACTCATCTGTGAGATGAACGTGTTCGAACACATTTGTAGTCAATAAAATGTCAACACAACTGTACAGATTTAACCATTTAATTTTTGTCATTTTAGGGGAAGCTGAGCTTCCCTTGCAGTCTATGAGAAATCGCTTCTGCTGTACAGTAGAATCCAGACCCACAGCTGATAGACTTATGATAATTTATTGTCAATATTTCTTCTTCATCAGCTGCAAAAAAATATGTTGCACTAAGTCTGCAGACTAAATCTACATATTATAAAACTAATGCAGACTAAATTCAAATAGTTTACAGCAGACAGACAAAGTATTGAAACAAAGTGGAAATGGAATGAAATAAACTCATTGGCCAAACAGCCTGTGCTAAAGACAATAATGCTATAAACCCATAAGTTATTGCTGTGCTCTCTGTAAAATACAGATAAACAGTCAATTTAAACAACTAGAGAAGTTTTCAAAGTGTTGTTATTTGTTTTTTAATGACATAATCTGTACACTTCCACTGAAAAGTAGATGGTGTGTCCAATTAAAAGCAAGGTCTACCAGCCCTACTTATATGTATATATTTGTGTGTGTGTGTGTGTGTGTGTGTGTGTGTGTGTGTGTGTGTGTGTGTGCGCACGCGCGTGCGTGTGTGCGTGTGTGTGTGATAATGGTTGAGTTGTGGTGATGCTGTTTGCTCTTGTGCTCTTGAACAAAACATGAAATTTAATTAGTCACTACAATCCCCTATGGATATATGAGCAAGAGAATCAAAGTTCAAGGTTCCACATTAAGATGTAGTATGTCCCAGTAGTATACATACTACATGCAACAGTACATACTTCATAAGAGAAGTTTGAAGTAAAAAGTATATGATATGAAACAGATAAAATGTTTTAACATGGATGTATCGGTGCCAAAATCTAAGGACATCAGTAGTTATTTTCTGTCAGTCTAATCAGATCTAATTTCCCATATACTGTATATATAGGTGTATATTGTTATTTTTTGTCGTTGGATGTGATGAGGTCTTTGGATATATATATATTAGCGGTATTGCATATGTATATTAGAGGTATTTGGACATGTAAATATTAGAGGCATTTGCCTTGCATCAAAAGGTCCAGGTTTGCTGATACCTCCTATCTGTCAGGGGCTGTAGAGTGTGTAATGGGTGTGCACTGAGCGAGATGTCCCTTCTTTTGAATGAACGATCATAGATCTGGTTTGTTGATAAAAGGCAATGTCAGCTTCTAGATAAATGGGCTGGATTAAGCTTCTCATGTGTGCATTTAGTTTAATTGCCAAAACAAACTTTTTACTCGAATAGTTTTGATTGATTGAAATGATAGGCATGCAGAAATGGAAGGTTAGACCACTCAAGTGAAAACATATTATCAGTTATAAATAGTTAAAATGTCAAGCGGAGACATTTAGACACCTTGTCACACACTACGTGATGACTCTTTGGGGAACATGGTTATTTTTGCTCACATAAAATTGGAAGGTTCTCACACAAAAGTGAAAGCTTCAATATGTAACTTTTTGCCTTGAGTCTGGAAAACGAATCATTAGTCATCACCTTTTCCCCTCATTTGGTCAAGTTCACGCCTCCACACTTGTCATCCATTGTGATGAGCTGTCTCCTTTGCCTACAGCATCCCTACAGCTCCCACAATCATCAAGAGGGAAAGTAATGATGGTTTCCACCTTTGTGTTTGCCCTCGTACACATTTAGTGACCTGCACTCCATGGGATGCAGGCAACGCTGGAAAAGTTCCTCTGGTAATATAATAATAAATAATAGATAAAAATAATTAAAAAGAAAAACAAGCGCTCAAGTTCCAGGTGATTAAATGCACCAAACAGTTTAATAAGAACAGATTAACCCTTTAACCACAGCAGTCTCTCCGACACTGCATTTTGTACTTCATAGCATTCAGATTACTGTAACTCCTGAACCCTTTGTGCTATCCACAAAATCCATCAGAAAGCTGCGATCCTGAGCTTTCCCACATTATATAGTACTTTACAGCAGCAAGTAGAAAGGAACTGTTTCCACACAGGCTAAAAAACGCCTGAAAATAACAAAAAAATATGAAGCCATAATATGGACACTTAAAGTTCGAGACCAAACAGCATGTTTGAGCAGATGTAAAATAGATGAAAGTTTATTTCTACAATCTCAAGAAGTCTCATTATGGACATTTACAGTTGTTTCTGATAATAAATATGCTAAAAATCACCTTTTTTTTTTTCTTTTTTACTAAAACATTTTTACATAAACATTTATTATTTATAATTATGAAAATGTAAGGCCAGATATTGAAAGCTAAGTTCTTCCTGAAAATAAAGGTGCAAAAGAATTGACAAAAAAAGACATTTTCTGACACTTTTATTGCAAAGAAAACACAAAGACACCTAGGTGGGTACAGAACCCATCAGCTCACCTAAATCAGTGGTTCCCAACCTTTTTTGGCTCGTGACCCCATTTTAACATCACAAATTTCTGGCGACCCCAGACATTCAAAACTGAGACTTTTTTTTTTTTTTTGCTAAAATTAATTTGTTTTTGATCATGTAATAGTTTGTTATACTATGTTGCAAATAAACGTTAATCTTTGATGACATTTAGTCTATATAATGTATATTATTATGGACGGAGGCAGAAAAGCCAGGTGTAGACTACTGCACAAAGTGAGAATTTGATTTTCTTTGGTCAGGATATGTACAGTCAGTCCAGCTTAGATTTACAAGGCTGACAATTAATACTGAACAAACAAGAACTCAAACTATGAATTATGAAAGAGCTGCAGCATCTGAAACTGACCAAAATGAACATTTGAAAGATAAACAGTACCACAGTGCTTCAGTTTCAGCTTCACAGTTTGTCATGTCTTTTATGGATTGTGAGTGCCTCTGTCAACTCACCATACATTTTTTATTAGTATGTTTTATTTTGGTTTTCTTTTATCAATTACTAGAAATTTCAGGTGACCCCATTTGAATTCCAAGCGACCTCACGTGGGGTCCCAACCCCAAGGTTGAAAACACAGACGTAAACCCATCAAAACCCAAGGGAAAATCTTGGATATGTACAGTTTGCTCATTACAAACTTGCAAAAACAACAAAACTCAAGGCAGGCTTTCACATTTTTGTCCTTGTAACATTTCTGCATAAAAATATATTACAACCCCTAGAGCTATATTAATTATTATGTTAACTTTTCTCATGACTAGTTTATACAGTCACATATGAATGGATTAATACTATTTCTAAAGCTACCAGCAGATTTCATTACAATGACATTACATAACATGAATATAAATCACTAAATGTGTCCCATTAGATACATATTCATCAACGGTAATGATGCCTCCTGCCCCCATGGCTCATATAAAACAACTTCTTTTCTGTTGTTGAATCCCTTTAATTGACTAAAAACTGCATACAGTTGAACATATGTCATTACAATACTTTGAAAAGTAAAGTGAAACAAATCTGTCTAACACACAATTCTACTGTTGTAACTAATGGACAACTGCCACTTTATCTATACTGTCCAGTTCAGGAGAAGACAAATAAAGTCATGTATGTCACCGACGCACAGCTTAACATAAAGTGAAGCATGCAAGTTTTGTTTTTTTTATCTTGTTTGAGTGTTATAATCACTTGCATATTTAATTTTTGTCAGTTTGAAAGATAATTTCACAAGTCAAATACATTGCAATTTGTGGTAGAACTGTGTATTCATTCATTCATTCATTCATTCATTCATTCCTTTTCTGAAATGTTTAGTCCTCATGAGGATCACAGACGAATGCTACTTCATCACAGAACTGACATATACAGACAAACAACCCTTTACTCCATTTAATATGGGTGATTTAGGTTGACTAATTAACCTAATAAGGTGCATGTCTTTTCATGGTGGGAGGAAGCTGGAGAACCCAGAGAGAACACAAGCAAACACAGGTAGAACATGTCAACTCCACACAGAAAGGCCCAGCCAGAACAACCCAAAGTATAGCCCCTGGAGTATAAAATAGCCTAAAACAGAATATAACCCCCACCCCCCCAGGCCAGATTACACCCACATGATATCAGTAGTGTTGAGTGATATACACAAAAATGACTTAATTTTCCAACGTGGTATCATGAATTATGTAAATATACACACCACTTTTAATTGGCATGTTATCTGTACCAATTATAAGCTTTCTGCGTGTCTGTTCACGCTGCATCAAATACCACATGATTAGCGATTAGGGTTAGGGATATGTAAACCGGAAATCTTGGCATAAATTGACATGCGATCAAATGACATTGAATAACACGCGAAAGTATGAAAATGCGTAAGTTCAGCACGCCAAATGCCAGAAGAAGTGAAGTGACATACAATGCGATTTCATGAGCTCAGTCTGTAATTTTCTCACATTTTACTGGATTTCAGCTTTGTCAGGTGAGTTAAGCGAGAACCTTAACTGACTTAAATCTTAAAACTAAATAATTTTTATTACTTGAACCAGAAAATCTCTCATCAGTAAAAAATATTAGACTTCCACAAAGATCAAAAATTATGACCATGCTTCTCAGTAGGGATGGGAATCAAGAACCGGTTCTTTTTGAGATCCCAGTAGCTCGATTCCTTGGAATCGTTTGTCTGCCTCCTTAACGATTCTGCTCATCGATTCCGCCTTCGGTGTGTGATGACGTCACGCATACGCTGCATTGTTTTGGTGAGAACGTAGCCAACATGGCGTTGAGACAGAAACGGTCTAAAAATACGACACCAGGTCCACTGGAACTCTGTCACAGCTTCCATTTCTTCAAAAGGGTGGAATCCCTCCAATATGCTCAGACATTTGTCCACAGCATGTGATTCATTTGATATGCTACTTAGCAGTGCTTGTGAATCTAGCGGCAGAGTGAACACCAGGTCGTCATCTGGACCCAGTTCTGGTTCCGGTGCAGGCAACAAATGTTGTATCCCCTCAAATACCGAAGGTAGGGGAAAGGAAATGAGGTGCACAATGACGGGAGACGAGCAGAGTCGAACTGGTTCCATGTAGTGGAAATAAAGTAATAAAGGAATTAGTAAAGCATCTTTGGTTTCACTTTCACTGTATGCACCCCCCCCCAAACCGGGCCTGGCATCATCTGTTCTTATTATTTGTACATACTGTATATGTTATATTTTCTGTACAGAGATGGAAACATAAATGACAGTTAATGCAAACACACCTGTTTGTACTCTTTTATTCCTTCCCTCAATGAGAATCGATTAGAGAATCGATAAGGAATCGGATCGATAAGCAAAATCGATAATGGAATCGGAATCATTAAATTCTTATTGATTCCCATCCTTACTTCTCAGTAGTGTTTACACACTAAAAATAAAAGCACATTAAAACATCTCGTTGTAAGGCCTGTATCTTCCAAAGTTAGGTCCCATGGGGCTCAGTGGAGGAGGCGGGAACTTCCCCTCTCTATCCCCATATATATGGTGCATTAGTGAACTCTGGCCTAAACTCCAGCTGAAGTGGTGGTAATTCTCTAATTGTGCTAAGTGCAACCCACCATTAGACAAAAGAAGAGGAAGAGAATGACCATGATGCATTGTGGGATGTGGTAAATCATGAGGGTAATTTGAGTAGCATAGTGAGAAATTAGTCCAGTGCAGTGAACATCAATATACCTTTAGAATACTGTCGATTATCGATTAAGTATTGGTTATGTCGTGTCCAGAACACATCAATATTTTAAGGTGAGATTCTCTGAAAAGTTCCCAACATTCTTTCTGTGGTGTGTACCATTAGTAGGAGGGTACTCGCTGGCCAACAGGGTCATTGCAAATGACCAGATCGATAGGACTGTACTTGGCTGCAGCAAGACTATGCATACTAAGGGACATCTGTGCTGGGGAGGATTTGAGCAAAAAGAAAGACAGATTGTAAAGGGACAAAAGAGCCATAAGATATTGTTACGCACGTACGGCTCACATCTCGACAGCTTGCGTATGTATATATAGCTTGGTGCACTATAACAGATGTACATAAAACCAACATGCCTTATAGGAACATGCATCTATGTGGTTTTATGCGTGGTCTCAGCGGACCCCTATCCCCACTGTGCCCCCACCCCCAGTCAACCTATTTCCTCACGCTTCATTTTAATTTTCCCGAGCTTTTGAACCAAGTGTTGGTTCGTTCATTAATATTTACTTCCCTCACGTTCCTTTGATGGTAGTCTGTTAAATGTTTCATTTGGTTTAAGGCCATTAAACAGTAATGCCAGAGTCTTTTAATTCTAATGTACACATTATGGCACAGCTTGAACGCAGGTTAAGGCTGCTGACCTCTATACGCTGCATCACACTGGTACTATTTTCTATTTTGTAGCATCCTCTGATGTGTTACAGTATGAAATTTCTTGCATGAATGTTTATCATCTTGATACAGATTTAATATGGGGAATTGGTAGGTATAATTTTGCTAATGAGGATTTACCTCATCAGTTGTTTTGATGAAAAAAAAAACCCTCATCAACGTTCCTGTTTACGGATGCGAAAAGGGTCAAACTAGCTCAAGCTCAGCTGGATGCCTGAGCTGCAAATCCCTCCACATCCAGGATGAGTTGTCTTCTGTGGGTGTGTGTGTGTTTGTGTGTGTAGGTCCTTCAGGTAATACAATCTGCCAACTGCCTTTTCCTGTTTCCCAATTACCACATGTCATTCCCCAACCCATGTGACCACATCAAACACATGTCCTATTAGCTCCTCGTTAGCCCTGCTTACTCCCACTCCCACATGTCTCTTCCGGACTGCGAGTGCTTTTCTGTCTTTTTTTTTCCTCGATTTATAAAACCCTGATGGCCTCTTCTCTCTGCTGTCCGTCACATGATGGAGACATCACATGAAACCTCGATAATCAGTAACATGCTGAGAGAGAGGACACTCAGGTACTGGGAATTACACTTTAATGGACACATTTCGACCACAAATAAATTGGTTTGGAACCTGGAACCGTGTTTCCCAGGTTGAACCGGAGCGGGTCAGTCTTATTCTACAGGTTAGACAGAGGATGAAGATAACAACAACGACAACAACAAGGTCTGACCGGTGGAAAAAGGCCTGCTGACTAAACAGTGGTAATGATTAAATAACTGACTGAGTTTGAAGAAAGCTGGAAAGTGGTTGAAAAAAAGAGTAAACAGAAAACTTTCACTTCAACATAAGAACAAATGATAAAGAAAAGAATTTGATCAAGATAATTATAGATGGATGGATGGATGGATGGATGGATGGATGGATGGATGGATGGATGGATGGATGGATGGATGGATGGATGGATAGATAGATAGATAGATAGATAGATAGATAGATAGATAGATAGATAGATAGATAGATAGATAGATAGATAGATAGATAGATGTACTTTATTTATCCCAAACTGGGAAATTACAGAATTATATATGAATATTAATTATATTAATAATATTTGGCTTTTTTTGTTTTTAAGTTCTATGTCAGTTAAATCTTAAGCTGTTGGTAAGTTTTTGAAATTTCTTGATGACTGCAGTCCTCATATTTTTGTAGATATCTTTTGATTTGTTTGTTCTTTATGTATGAAGATATTTTTATTGTATATATTTTTTATATATACCCTCACTTTTATACTTTTTGTTGTTGTTTCTGGATAAAAACAAAAAAAACAAAAAAACAGGGGGTCCATTGTGAATTGTATTTAGATAATTGTTCAGTCCCAGCCTATGGAAACATGGGTTGGATCAATGGATGGAACTCAGGCTCCAAGAATCCTGAACGGAACCATTTAGACTGGAATGCAAACATGTACATTTGTGTTAGCAGCGTGAACAGGAAAGCATCCTGGGCTGGACTAAAGGACTCAATACTCCCCTGTGCAAGTAAAGACATTAGAGTATTTTAAAGGCACATGAAATCATATTATGGATGCTTTATATGTGTAGTCCTGCCCGGATGCACCAGAACCACTTATTTTTTTCCTCCGATAGGAAACTGAATATCCATAGTTTGCATCATCCAGTAGAACTTCATGTACATGTTTTAAGAGCTTGAAAATTCAATCACCACTAAAGTGTTTATCATGCAAGAGAGGTGTATTGATTGATCCACCTCATGGACTAAAAGAGTCAAAGACAAGAAAGCGTACTCTGTAAAAGCTACTTCTAGTCTTTGACCTGCACAGTGAATTAAATTTGCAAAAGAAAACATAATGTTGGCCTGTTTAAGTGGAAGCTAATTCAATATTTAGGCTACAGGTGAAATTCGAAATTAATGCCAGCTGTCCACTTGTGACCAGATCACTCAGGACATATTCATGCTGAGTCTGAATAAGGTTAAAGACACCATTAAGATGCAGTCGGAGTATGGGAAAAAGAAGATACTGGTTTTCACCACTCGGCTGAGGGGTATTGTAATCATTTTGTCTGTCTGTCCATTCAATGACGTATTCGCATTATCTGAAGAATGCATTCAGATATTGGAACCAAATTTATACTGCGGATGCATTTTGTCATGGAGCAGAAGCCTGTTGAAAACAGGTGACCTTGACCTACTTTTTCAAGATCAAATGGCCTTGTGCAGCTATAATATCTGAGTACTTTCAATATAAACATGTATGTAATAAGTTTTACACAAAGACAATCTAATCTAAATTAAAGGGCAGTAACTTTCAACAGAATCTCACACTATATTTGGCCAAGGGGGAGTGAAAGTGTGCAGCACGTTATGTTTGGACATTGAAACATATCAGAATATACAGTATTTTCAGTAGTTTTTCTTTTCTTTTTTTGCACGTTCTCCAATGTTAATAAGTGCATTACTAATTGTTATGTACTATAATGTATGAACTTATGTAGTTTTCCTTTATGAAACTGAAATTAATAGCTGTTTTTTGTATTATTGACAACCTCACAATCCTTGTTATCCTTCATGAATGTGTCATGATGCATAAAATCTCCAGTTTCATATCTGGCCCACTCTCAGTCCCTTTTATCAACATAATAAACGCTCCTAATGAAGGCATATGTTTCATAGAACATCAGTGATTTAGACCAGAAAATCGAGTGTCACTGATTGCATATACCATCAGACCGTGAACTGTGATGTTTATGAGTCTGGTTTTATGGCTTGGATATCTGCTCATAATTGCTAATACAGCTAATGAGAAGATATGACAAAAGATGACATACAGTACATGCAGCAAAATTAATGATAGATGTAATGCACTTGATTTTAATAAAACAATTTTTAAAAAGCACACTAATGAAATGCAAGAAGCTGTTGTACTTATTACCATTTAGGGATGGAAAATAAACTTACAAATCATTATATTGATTGTTACTGGCACTGAAGTGCTGTTTGTGATGCTGTGGATAACAGATATTCATCAGACCACTCAATGACCTCCTACGCCCTATTGATGGGACACTGTCACCCTCAAACACACCACTCCCATTGGGCTTTTCCTTTAATTTGTCACCCATCTGTATTTACTGTAATAGATTCCCATAGTGCAGTTCAACCTTGCATCTCGTCTTTCTGTTGTAAACAGGAGGAGCCAAGCAAAGATAAGAGATGCATAAAATGGTACTTGAGAAGAACCCAAACACACTTAGCCTGAAGCAGTCACTTGAAAAGTGGTTGGCACCATCACAGCTGAGACAAACAGGAGGGAATCAAATTAGCATGGATGAGTGATGCTGGAGGGCACAGCTCTGGCCAGCACTGTATCACAAAACAGTGTTTTGTGTGCTCATGTATGTGTATTTAGCCACAACCGTATAAATTTTATACGCCAACAAGGGCTTGTTAGTGCCCCAGGTCTCAACTAAACTAAAGGTGGATCTCACAATGCCCCCAGGTTTTAATGAGGGGTGAAAATATAGCCAAAAACCACTCGCTTCTGGGATTTAATGATGCGGTGTTTGATCTAATTGCAGAAACGGGAAATAATATCCATAATGTAGTGTGTCATACAAAAACCAGAAAGTGTGGGTTTTTCATTGCTTTCAGATGAGGTTCCACATCTACAGGAGGAGTCACCTTTCAGGTTTCCACAGCCGCACATGTCTTCTTCTATTTTTCCATTTTATAGGCAGTAGCATCCAGTGTAATTCTAGGTTAGCTTCTGTGTGAGGGGTTTACATGTTCTACTTATGCCAAGTGGGTTTCCTCCAGGTCCAGTGGAGGTCACTATTAAAACTATCAAAAAAAAAAAAGTATGCTAGGTTAATTTTCCTGTCATTGCCCTTGATCATGGTACTGGTAAATATCTGGATTTGGTCCCTGAGTGCCTTTTCTATGAACTAGAATGGGTTAAAGACAGGACTTGAATTTCCGTACAAGGACAATAAAAGTCAACTTTACTTTTCTACTTGGTGTTGGATCAGCAAATCTGTACAGTCATATATGACATTTCAGGTGTCAGTGGCAATTAACCTATTCTATCAGGCAGGTATTGTGTTAATAATACTGCAGATATCCACCATGAGGTTCACACTGACAAGAAAAGTAATAAAAATACATCCAGGAAAAAAAATATATATTCCATTAAAAGATAATGACGGGTTCAGGAGGATGCAGATGTATGTTTTCATACTATTTTATTTCTTTTCTTTTCTTTTCTAACAATACCTTAGAAAACATTTAAAGTGTGAAATGTCAGTGTAATAGACTAATTCTGGGAAATATAACAGAATAATAAGCCTGAATGGGTTGGTTTTACATATGCCTTCAGTCATAATTGAAGACAGGAAGGAATACAGACCAGAACAGTTCTACAGGCATTTATTAGAATAAAACTGTCTCTTTCCCACTATTTTCAGGTTTAGTTGCAAGAGTCAAGTTATTCACAGAACTACCTAAGACAGACTAATCTAAAATAATGTACAGAGCATTCAAATGATAAAAAATGATCATTTCTTATAGTTATTTTTAAGCCTTTTGGGTGTTTTGTATTTATTATCTGCTCTAACTTTTCTGAATGTTTGTATACAGATATGATCATGAGTGCGATCAAACATTATATGATGTTGCATTCACTTTAATTTAATTTAGTTTTCTTTTAATACCATTTAACTGTGCCTTTTTTCAGATAGGCTTAAGGTATAAAAGGTTGTTTTACCTTGACATGTTTTCAACTGTCATCTGCAGTCTTCTCCAGAGACATCATCAAAAAAACTCTCATAACTTACACAATTTTTTTTCCTTTTCCAGAGGGTGGGTGTGCGTTGTATGGGTGCTGTGTTAACCCTTTAAGGACCAAAGTCACAATTTTGAGACAAGCAACATAACTGAATGAAACAGACAGCTTTTTGAGATCTTGATATCAAAATTGAACATTAAAAAAAATTATTAAAAAATTCCACCACCTAAAGGGTTTATAATGGGTCTCGTTTCCATGTCCTCCGTGGAAACACTGTTCATCAAGAGTATCCAAGGAAAGGGCAGAACAAGAGCAAGAAATGTTAAAACTGGTAATATCACATCAGTGTAATAGGAATAATCACATAATGGACTGAGATAAAACAAAAATCACTGGATTGCAAACAAAAAAATACAGAAGATAAATAAAGGAGGAAATCAGGAAATGGGCCAAAGACGCCATTGACCAGGATGAAGGAGAATTCATGCTCACACACACCTGGGACTCTGTTCTCTAAGGACCATCAGATGGCAGGGGCGTGGCTAACATGATGGATCTGACAGATTCCCCAGGTTGGCCACGCCCCCACCACCTGACAGTCTTAGGGAAGAACAACTGAAATGACACATCGCAGCCGTCAGATGACTTTGTCTGAAAAAAGGACAAGTTAAATATTACCATATTCTTGCACAAAGACCCCTAAAGTGCTTACCTGGGTTCCTGTGCATGTCACATAGACACAAGTTAAATCACATACATCTTGGGGAGGGCTGTGAAATCCTGCAACCACAGCCCCCAAGACTTTCAGGAACCTAAGGAAAACACGGTGTAAGATTTAAATTCTGAGGTATCTAATTACAGAAATGGAATACAATATTCATAATTATGTTTCCATTAATGTATAATAACCAGATATTAAAAGCTGCTGCATGGTCATTCATGTTTATATCCACAGATGAATTGGCCTGCCTTTATTTCTACAGCAGCTCAGAATGTACTTCTTCTATTTTTCTGTTTTATTGTAGATAGTATCCAGCATCAAGACACATTAATGTCACCTACTGGATTTGAGTAGTTGAGAGTAATCACTAAAAAGCCCAACAAACACTGACTCTGACACGGGCATTTTTAATAACAAGCATAGGTCAAAACGAGGGTGGAACATAGACAGTGTGGTATAAGCACAGGTAAGGGTTACCTGCTGGGTGTTTCCACCTGACGCACCTCCGACAGTGCCTGTGGGGTAGCTGCAGGGTCATCAGCCGGGAGCCACCCTCCATTGATGTTTCGCTCCATTATTCCCTGAACATCTCACAGACAAACAATGCAATGTTGAAGCCTTGAATGCACAACATGGAGGACATCATGTTGTGTTATGGAAACAAGTATGTGGAGTTGGAGGAGAACAAGGGATGAAACTGGAACTTACAAAAAACACTGAGCACATTAACTAACAATGAAACATAATCAAGTCATTTCAGCTTTTTAATAAATGTTAACATATAGCATTGTGTTTGATACAGTAATGTTAAAGTCAGACCATTTATAGCTCCATGAGCAGGTTAGCTGACAGACCATAAAATTTGAATGAATGTTAATGTGAGCTAATCTAGCTAAGTTACACAGTTATTGTGATTAAATACCCTGAAATATTCATGTCAGAATCCTCTAATGGTCTTGTTAGTTTAACTCCTCAGTTTGGGGGAAAAATAAGTTTTATTCACAAACCAAACGCTCCGAATGTCCGACTCAACCGAGCTAACAGTGGCTGTCAATCAAACTGTGGCAGACACTGGATGGATGGATGGATGGATGGATGGAAATGACCTGTAGAGACAAAAAAACATCTTTTCTGGGCTGTGAACATCTTTTATCCTGCTGTAAAGTTGAAGATTTCAACATGGGGTTCAATGGTTCACTGTGAAGCTGACCCCTAGTGGACAATCATGTTACTGCAGGTTTTGACACTTCCACATTAGCCACTTTTACACACAGATCCCAGAAAAAAGGTGAGATGTGATTCCACCTTTTTTCCACCATTGACTGATTTCCACAGCCAAACCAAAGGAGTAACAGAGGTGAGACAGGCTGGACTTTTACACAGCGGACCTGCGTTCTGGAATCAAAGGGGTGGTAACGCAGCGTAACGTGTGACGTATAACTTTCGCGTTGGAAATACCCCGAGCTTCTTAGTTAGCCTCTCCAGAGTCGGCCCATCTTTCACTGTTCCACTGTTAGCATGGATAGAGTCCTCCACCTGAAGTGACAACAGCTCGCGGATCTTGGCATCTTCCAGTTCAACATCTTTCTGGTTGCGTTGATATGTTTGTTTACTGTGCACAGCCCACGGTCATTTTTAAATCCCAACGGTGCGGGGGTCACAGGCGCAATACATCATCAAAATGTCACACCTTGGTTGCGCAACGAGAGGTGTTCCTTTAACATAGCGTTCTGGAGTCATGATTCCACCTTTATCACAGCTCTGTTACTACCTCCAGAGGCGTTACAGAGGTGGACCGAATGATCCCAGCATTTCATTTACACAGACGTCGTTCCAGAATAAAGGTGAAATATTCCCGTAATAAAAGTGCTGTGAAAAAGGGGCTATTAGCTCCACTTTTCAGCTCTGGTGGAAGCCTCTTGCGGGATAGTGGAGTGATCTGTAACTTTGACTCTAAATGTAACTAAAGGCGGCCTTACACTGTGCGACTTTAGAGACGATTTCTCACTCGAGCAACTATTTCTGGGATCGGGCCCGATGTGCCTCTAATCGTGTGTCGTGCTTCGTGCAGTGTACATGGGGTAAAGAGAAGCGACTAGCACCTCACGACCACCTCACGACCAGCAATCGTGTGTTCACAAGGAAAACAGAGCTGTTTGAAATCCTGCTCGCTCCTCGTGAGTGTATCGTACTGTCAAAGCAGTGCCACGAGCCGATGTGCCTCAAATTCTCACACTGTGCATGCGCAAATACAATAATAGCCAGCTACTGTAAGCTAATTCTAAGCTTACAGTAGCTGGCTATTGGCCAAGTGCAATTTAGCTTTTGCAGCTTACCTCTAGTTCCCACTGTAGGATTGACAGCCCATACTGTCCACGTCTGGCAAACCAATTCCTGCACCAAACACGTCACTGTCTTTTCTTCTTTTTTGATTCCCCACAGATAATGGCACATATTGCCAAAACAGCTCGTTGGTTTTTGTTTAGCACTACCATTTCGTGACTCACACCAATACACAATCGTCTATGCACTTTCGGATTCCTTGGTATTTTAACTTTGTATTTCCGGATACAACACTCAAACGTGTCGTGCATCCTCTGATGTATGGTCGTACAGTGTGAGCAGTCAGGTCGCATACGAGCATCGGTTCGTACAGTGTGAGAACATGAATTGTGAGTCTGACCTTACGAATGATTAGCACAGTTTGAGATGAAGCTACGTGCAACGAAATAATCGCACAGAGTATGGCCGCCTTAAAACATGACACCGAACCTTTAATGATAAAGTCTTGAACCAGTGCATCATGTTTTGTTTTTTTGTTTTTTTGCATATTTCACTTATATGACTACTCTGAACATGACAACATAAAAACCAAGACCGTGAAGTGTACCTTCAAATCCTCAAAACTGACTTTTGATGGGATGGATGTTGTTTAAAACCTGTCCACATTTTAAACAGGAAGAAAAACAATTATTTGAGCTGTTGGAGTAAATAAAGTAGAAAGGGCTACAGAGTTTAGATGTATTTTTTCTACATGTGTGTCACTTCATTAATGAGCAGCTTCCAGGCAGGTTGCTGTGATGAGGACTGGTGTGCTCTCTTTTCTGCAGAGATGAGAAATGATGGTGAAGGCCCAAAGTCTAATTATAAAGAGAGCCTAACAAACCTGGCGTTCATATGTCTCTCACAGCTTAGCGCCTCTGAGGGGAAAAGCCTGAATTCTGTTGTAATTTTCATTCTTTGTCTTTCAAGCAGGTTTGGTTTTTCAGAGGTGAAAGCTGGTGCCTTTCTCTCCCTGTTCCTCCCACACATAGACCACTCTTTGTGACTCTTTTTTTTTATTCCAAGAAGTAATGGCACCAACGGGTTGTCATGGATATTAAACTATGGCAACAAGAGTTTCAGGTTGTGCTTGATCAGATTTATAAAACATGCGTGGGGAGATGTTTCTATATTTATACATTGTGTGGTTTCAATGCTAGATACTGTGTTGTCGGTCCACCTGGATGAACTCTTTTTTTAACAATCTTATCTTATTGGTGGTTTAGAATTCATTATGAAACAGAGCAGTGCAATGACGTGAAATATTCCAACAATGAACCTTCAACCGTCACCAACCCAGGCTGCTAACCCAGTGGTGAACGTAATCCTCGAGCGTTAAAAAAAACCTGAATAAATAATAATAGAAGTAAGTATGAGTAGGTTGGGGTTGTTTTTTTTTTTTTTGGCATGCACTTGACGTTTGCTGCAGATTCCTGTTATAGATTTGCAGTTTCATTCAGTTTAACAGTTATTGAAAGGATTCTCTTGAGTGTCCTTGCAGCTGTGGAAAAGGTATGGATGTTTTTTACTCAAATAAAGAATCAAATAAAGACTGTAGTAAAAGTAGAAGTACTGATTCAGCTTCTATAAGTAAAAAAAGAATAGTCTCTGAAATGTACTCAGAGTACAAACATACACGACTTGAGGAGTTTTTAGCACAAAACCAACCTCACATCATATTAATCTAATGTAAACACTATTAAACTATTGTAAATCCAATACAATTACAAAATAATACAATACAGTTCAAAATAAATAATAAAGTTCACTCCAGTGTTTTCAATGTAAACAGCAAAAACAAACTTCACAGCACTTTCTTTACGTTGTCCAACCTCCCTTTACTGGATGTTTTGCCTTGTTGTGTCTTTTACGTTGTCCCAGAACATTGTCTTTTGTATGTGTTACTGTCACATGTCAATAATAATACAGATAATACATACAGATATATAGAGGACACTAAAGTTTTGGTGGTGAGAAGTCTGGAGGAACGGGATGAATACATTTGACCTGATCAAGATATCAATATGTGACCCTAAACTTCTTCCATGATCAATACACCTACACCCATAACAACAAACCCCCCCAATGACACAGACCTGCTGCAGAGAAGTCTTCACCATCAACAAATAGAACTAGAAACATCTGAATATATTATAGGTTTGAAACTAGGGATGCACAGATACCACTTTTTTCGGGACTGAATACAAGTACAAGTATTTACATTTGATTACTTGCTGATACCGAGTACCGATATGAGTACTTAATAATACCATTACAGTTCTTTGTTACTTTTGAACATGTGCTTTATTATCGTTGTCATTAGTCTGACTGTAACAACGTGCTGTTACTGACATTTAATGCGTTGGAATGATCATTTCTCAATCAATCCACCAGAGGGCGCTGCTCTTAATTAACCATACTGGACAAATACCACGAAGAAAAGTAAAGTTTTTTGAGAAGAAGAAGAAGAAGAAAGTCAATAACTAGAAAAGCACCCCCCCATGTCAGGTCCGGCATCGAAATGTGGTTCAACAAAATTCATAATAAACACAGTAGAATATCAAAGGGCGCTTCATATACTTTATGAAGTTACCTTTGGCAAAGCAAATTTGTTCAGCACCAAAAGGAACCAGACTACCATTCTGCTGTTAGGACGCTGAACAAGACAAGTAGGAAAAAAATTAAAATAAAAAAAAAAAAAAAAAAACAGTAGTATGAGATACTCCCTGGTAAAATGTCCAAATAAAAGAGGATACACAAGCAAAGGTGTCAGAAAAATGGGCAACGATGACTGGGAGTACAGTTGGTGTCGACTGCTGCCTTATCAGTACACACAGCTGCCTGTCAGCCAGCTGAGCCCATAAAAAAGAAAGAATAGAAAAAAAAAAAAAAAAAAGAAAAGCACTTGGAGAGCATAGACCTCCAGCAAGGCAGATCAGTCCCCCCCCCCCAGTCACCACCAAAATTTAATCATTTGTTCCTTGTGCCAGTATCAACATTTCCTGAAATTTTCATCCAAATCTGTCCATAACTTTTTGAGTTATCTTGCACACAGACAGACAGACAGACAGACAGACAGACAGACAGACAGACAAACCAACGCCGGCAAAAACACAACCTCCTCGGCGGAGGTAATAACAAACATGGCAACGACAGAGAAGGTAACACTAATGTGGATGCTAATGCTGATATTGATGAGGGTAGTTTCTTTGAAAAGTTCCGCTACCTCCACAGTTCCTGGTGATACTGCTCCGAATTCTCCATCTGGGTACGCATCCACGTGCACCCGGAAAACGCACAGAATTGTGTACAGACTACAGGCAGAGGACGGACAGAACACTCCGTCCGTATCCGTCTGTGTCTTTAATGTAACTTTCAGTCACTGTTAATTTTGTCATTGTCATTTATTTTTTTTAAAATCTCCACTGCTGACATTACTCCTCTGCCACGTACCTGCTGCCATAAAATGGTATCTGTGTGTTTGTGTCAGAGCACTTTTACAGGTATGAGTAGAAGTACATGCGCTCAGTATCGGACCTACAACCCTAACCCTACAGTGGTATCGGCATCAGTGCACCCCTACTTGAAACTGGGTTGAGTTACTTTAGTCTGATTTCCAGTGATTCATAATTTCTAGATTCATACAACATCCACACTAATGTATGATATGATGATGATATTTGGCAAAACTGATATTTTTCTCCACACGTGGGCTTCTTGTCCACATGTAAGTGTGTTTGTAAAAGAATTTTTCTCAGTGAGGATCTTTAAAAATTGTTCAATGAAGCTGCACCGGAAACATCAAGTCCAGGTGTGTAAATCAGTGTGTGATCTGCAGTAGATCAGCCCAGCGTCATGGAAATTCCACATCATGACAAAATACACTTTAACAACCTGAAACCACATTTAAAGGAACTTAGGCTTACACTTTAACTTATTGTTGCTGCTTTGGCCTTCATGACAGATTAAATACTCTATGTCTGCTACGTCCAGCACTATCCACAGTTTCAAATTAAACAGAAACAGTGGTTTATCTGAACATTTCGTTCAGTCATGTTTGTATAGTTGTGTGGAGAGAGATAAAGAGAGAGATAAAGAAAATATCTGTTTAGGAAAAATATCCAGATTAGTATGGATGGGTAATTACATATTTTCAGATTTGATATTCTTTAGTTTAACATCCAGTGTGTATTAAAATGACAGTGAATTTCAGATATGTACAGTGTAGTTTTCAGTTTTCAACATAGTTTCAGCTCTCAGCTTTTTCCTCTTCCAAACTGTTGCTGTAATATCAGCCTTTAAAAATCTAAAAGTAATACAGTAATTAGAACTGAAGTCAGAAAGTGAAGATATCACTCTTTTTAGGTACAGCAGTAACATATTTTCACGTAATAAAAATGGATTATATTATTTATTTATTTAGTTAGTTAGTTAGTTAGTTATTATCTATAGCGCTTTTCAAGGCACCCAAAGTGCTTTACATTATTGATCCATTATTCATTCGCTCACAAATTCACAATCTAGTGATGGTGAACTACATTTGTATCCATAGCTGCTCTGGGGAAGGCTGATGGAAGCAACCACCATCGAACATTCATAGGCATTCATACAGGAGGACATAACAGCATATGACTAGGACAGTGCGGGATTTGAACCTTCAACCCTTCAATTATTGGACAACCCGCTTTACCTCCTGAGCCGTTGCAAATCATGTCCACACAAACACCTGTAATGAAGACTCACAAATCGACTTTTCTTCATATGACACCACTGCAGCTTTAACATCCTCAAAGACCAGTTTGTCCAAATGCCTTCATTTTTTTTTATCATCACCCTTCTAATATAATGGCCTGGGTTGTAATTTTCAAATTTTTTTCAAGAAACACAAAAAATTGGCCCACATACGGAGTATATGATATTATTAAGAAATTATTTCTTGGCAGTCCTTATCTATAAGCTAATTATTACTATTTATCAAACTTTTTAATTGATTCATACCTACAGTATTTTCTACTGATAGAATAAAGCAATTAGCTTTAGCATTAGCACACATTAGGAGCAGTGAGCTTCCATTAAAGGCGCTCATGGACCAACTCCAGATCTTCATCAGCATCATGTTAACAGGAACAGTGTTACGACTCGACACTTAGTGTGGACCCAAATGCTCAAGACTCTCAGAGGTCAGTGGTAAAAAGGATTTATTAAAACAAAAATACAAAAGGGAAAAAACAGATGAACAAAAGGAGGAAGCACAACGTGCTCCATAATAAACTAAAAAACCTATTTAACAAAAGGACAAGCACAGTGTGCTCTATATAAAACCAAAAGCCTGATACGGATAATACATGGAACTAGATTCAAGATACTTAACAAGGGAAGGTCTTCACTAGAGAACAAAAAACGACGCACTGACAAGAGACAAAGGGAGTGAGGAGAAATATATAGGGAAGGCAGGGATCACAAACAGGTGTGGGCAATAACAAGAAGGACACCAGGTGCAAGCAATGATGGGATAGGAAAGACAGAGACAAGACTGAGAGTGCAGACAAAACCAGAAGGTGACCACCATCACCAAAATAAAACAGGAAGAGACAACAACCCAAAATATAATCAACATAAACGTCGACGCATGACAAACAGACAAGAGAATTAATCTTTATGTACTTATTTTTAACCTTTTAACCCCTGGTGTGTCTGTGGTGAGTGTTGTGACTGTATCATTTATTTTAAAAATTCATAAAAATTCAACCATTTGCTCAACAGGAAAAAATTCAAAACGTCTAAGTAGAACAGAATTTGTACTTTCCACAGACATCTGAGCATGCTCAGTCCACCCACTGACGCCTGTGGAATGAGAGGCAAAACACAGAGCAGTGAGTGAGACCGACTCACTACAAAAACAGACAGTTTGGGCTTTTTTTTTGTTTTTTGTTTTTTATACAATTTTCCTTGGTTTTTTGTTTTGTTTTGTTTTGTTTTTACTGTTGTTTGCAGTGTTGTGTTGATTTTCCTTTCTTTTTTTTTTGACTGTGTTTTTATTGAGTTTTGACTGTGTAACTGCTCTTTGGAGTTCAACCAGGTGTTAAAAAGCAGCTGGACTGATTTAGAAAAAAACAAAACAAACAAACAAAAATTACTGGGCCAAAATTCAAATACTTGTTGTTCAGCGTGTTCTAGTTCACAGTTCATGTTCAGCATCCTAAATCTCTTACTGATACATTCTGAGTGTCTTATTTAGTAAAAACCTGTCAAACTTCTATTCCTCTCTTTGTCTTTTTCTGTTATTCCACCTGTTTTGACACTAAAACACACAATAAAACAAAACCACTGAAGAACAGGAACACAAGCACATACTCACACACTCAAATACTCACAGCTTTTAAAACACTGAAACAGACACGTTTACCTGGAATAATGTCTCAGGGGTTAAAGGGTAAATGGTGAAGGAAACCAGGGGACACAAAAAAAGATGTCTGTTACTTGACAGGCATCACAGGATGGAGATTTGACTTGGGTTATGAGGTGAGAGAGAGGGTTATGGAGTCATGAGTATGAACAAACAAACACTTGAGTTACTTAAAAAGACAGAAAAAACATTGTATTCCCTCTCCTGAAACCATCCAATGAGTCGTTTTCACATTTCCACAGGCTGCGAATGAGCGACTCCTTACATAAGACGGAGAAACTGAAGCCAGCAGATGAGAAACAGTTGGCGAAGGGGTCGTGGCGCTGCATGTGAAATCAGCAGCTGCAACTCCTCCTCCTTCACCTTGGAGAAATTAGATCAGAGGGTACTTTGATATTTCAACACGGATGTGGCCGCCGGTCTCTTGAAGGGATAAAGTACATTATGGAGCCATTTGGATTTGGGGCCTCCGCAAATGAGGTTTTGTACTAACAGGTCATTTTGGCCACATGATCTCATTGTTATGTGTGGAGTGTAAAGCTGCTAATGACTCCCTTAATGAGCAGAATTTCCTCTCTAATCTCAAGTGAACTCACGATAACAGTAAAGAATCTCCTCGCAGGTATTACTTCCATAATGGTACGTACAATAGCAGACAATTACTGGTGCAATAATGATTTTTATTCTGTACTTTTTAGTGGAGGTTACAGCCAGGCAATCTGATGCTATAAATTTTAATTTGTTTAATGCCTGAAGTAAAGCCACACTCAATACTGATTAGGCTTAAATTTAATTCTTTACCCAAGGTGCTATGCAACAGAGAAGTGATTTAAATGGAAATTTACCCCAAATATGCTTATTCCATTTTAAGCACTTGCATGAGGCTGGTGATTAGAATTTCATTTCTGACCGAACAGGTAGTTTACAAAGGCTTCACATGTGACTCGACCGAGCAGAAACGGGGCCGCCATTTTACATATTTCTTCATTTTACACCGAAATTATGAAGTTAGCGCGAGTGGCAGTGTGTATTTGATTTTAAATGGAAGTGAAGAGCTTTTGCAGTTGAACAGTAAAAGAGAGGGAATTAAGTTTGATGTGTATGGTGAGTATTTCTACAAGGTTCCAATCCAAATCCAAAAGGTAAACGTCCAAGGTCTGTGCTCCAATTACAGTGTCTGACAGCCAGAGAAGGACAGCAGACTCAAACTGAACTTAATATTTATACTAAAATGAATAGTTTCTTCTAGTGTGAGGACAGTTTTAATATGAACTTGAAAAGGCAGCAGAAGAATCAGCGCTGGAAAACACTAACTCAGACAATGAGAGATATTAAGTTTCCAGAAATTCCTAGGCACCGCTGCTCTGCTTCCAAGATGATTTTATTATACGACCTGGTATTTTCTGCTTTTTGTACTCCAGAGAGCTTTTGTGCAGAAGGCGTATAGAAAAGGGCACGGCTCCGGTGAAACCACACTGCCCCCTACTGACTTTAAGCAATTACAGCAAATGGGTTTGGAGCTGCTTCTGGAGATGGATGGATGAAAGATGAAACACCTCAAATGGCATTTTGAAAAACTTTATGCTTTGTTGTGTTTTCCATCCAAAAGAGAAAATATGAGACTGTGTAAAAATGAAGAGTGAGAGCTCATCAGATGGAATAAAATGACACAAGTTATGCACAAGACTGTCACAATTCAATTCAGTTCAGTTCAGTTGCATTAAGGGCGACATGGTGGTGCAATAGATAGCACTTGTGCCACTCAGCAAGAAGGTCCTGGGTTCAATTCTAACACCAGTTGATGGGGGTGGGACTTTACTGTGTGGAGTTTACATGTTCTCCCTGTGTCTGCGTGGGTTCTCTCTGGGTACTCCGGCTTCCTCCCACCATCCAAACACATGCACTGATAGATTAATGGGTTAATTGGTTAAAAATTGCCCATAGAATGTTAGAGTGAATGTGAGGGTGGTTGTTTGTCTCTACAGGGTGGGGAAGCAAAATTTACAATGAACATTTAGTTGTTTTTTTCTCAGCAGGCACAACATCAATTGTTTTGAAACCAAACATATATTGATGTCATAATCATACCTAACACTATTATCCATACCTTTTCAGAAACTTTTGCCCATATGAGTAATCATGAAAGCAAACGTCAAAGAGTGTGTGATTTGCTGAATGCACTCGTCACACCAAAGGAGATTTCAAAAATAGTTGGAGTGTCCATAAAGACTGTTTATAATGGAAAGAAGAGAATGACTATGAGCAAAACTATTACGAGAAAGTCTGGAAGATACTATTAAAGAAGAATGGGAGAAGTTGTCACCTGAATATTTGAGAAACACTTGCGCAAGTTTCAGGAAGCGTGTGAATAATAATAATAATAATAATAATAATAATAATAATAATAAACTTTATTTGTATAGCACCTTTCATACAGAAATTGTAGCCCAAAGTGCTTCACAATGATTGAAAAAATACAATATTAAAATACATTAAGATTTGATTATACATCAAGAAATAAAATGAAATTTTAGAGAAATACAATAAAATAAAAAATAAAAATAAAAACAGCGCACATTAAAATATTTGATTATGCATAGAATTTTTGAAGTGCAAGAAATAAGATGAAATTTGAGAGAAATACAATAAAATAAAAATAAAAACAGCACACATTAAAATATTTGATTATGCATAGAATTTTTGAAGTGCAAGAAATAAGATGAAATTTGAAATACAATAAAATAAAAAATAAAAACAGAAATACAATAAAATAAAATAAAATAAAAATAAAAAAACAGCGCACATTCCTGATTCCTGAATTGTGACCCCATTTTTATCTCCTTTCAAAGGCTAATTAGAATAAAAATGTTTTTAATTTGGTTTTAAATATATTCAGTGAACTGGCTTCTCTAATGTCTTTTGGAATTGTATTCCATAACTTTGGTGCATAGTTAGTAAAGGCTGCGTCCCCCATTTTCTTTGTAATATTTCTGGGAGTCGCTAGTAACCCTGCGTTTGATGACCTAAGTGTTCTAGTTTGTACATAATTGATCAGTGAGTTTGCAATGTAACTTGGTCCGGTTCCATTTAGAGCTTTATACGTGAGGAGTAGTATCTTAAAATCAATTCTGTAGGTTACTGGTAGCCAGTGCAGGGAAACCAACACTGGAGTAATGTGCTCTCTCTTCTTGGTTTTGGTTAATAACCTAGCTGCAGAGTTCTGAATCAGCTGAAGTCTGTCTGTGGTGCTTTTTGGGAGACCTGTAAGGAGTGCATTACAGTAGTCCAGTCTGCTGGAGTGTGAAGGCAGTTATTGAGAAAGAAGGAGGACACAGAATAAAAACATTTTCTATTATGTCAATTTTCTTGTGGCAAATAAATTCTCATGACTTTCAATAAACTAATTGGTCATACACTGTCTTTCAATCCCTGCCTCAAAATATTGTAAATTTGCTTCCCCACCCTGTATATGTCAGCCCTGTGATGAACTGGTGACATGTCCAGGGTGTACCCCGCCTTCACCCATAAGTAGCTGGGATAGGCTCCAAACGACCCCCATCACCCTTGTGAGGATAAAGTAGGTTCAGAAAATGAATAAATTAAACTACAGCATACTTATTTTGTGGATTTATTTTAACACTTAAGATGCTTATATTAAAACATTGTACAGGTATTAATAAACTGACTAAAAATGACCTTTAGACTATAGAAGTATCTGATTTCATTTAATATAATTCAACTTTATTGTATTTTGTATGGGTTTGCACAGGGTTTTTATCCTCATCCCACGTCACACATGTAGAAATGATGATCCCACATTTTCATTTTGACTTCAAGCATGACTGTGGCAAGTATTTTGCATCACATGAGCTTTAATTTGAGAATTTGAGCAGAGTTTTTTTGCAACTTGTGTTTTAGCGAGACAAAATGTGTTTAGATTTATGAAAAAAGGAGGATGTGTTTTGTGAATTGTGTCTTCATGTGAAATGTGTTTATGGTTTTGGCAAATGGGGGCTACTTTTATTAAATGTGTTTATGGGACTGGTCATTTGGTTTAGAGAATTGGCTTTTGTGTTTTAGCAATTGGGAAAAACTGTAATACGTTCACTTTACAGGTTCTTCCTAGTGGAAAATGTATAAATCTGTAGTATAAATGTACATAAACCAATATATTTTATTTATTTATTTAACCAGATTAAGATATCTTTTACAAGGCTGACCTGGCCAAGGGGTCAGCAGCAGACACTGTGAAGAAAAACAGTTTAAAACAGTGGTTTCCAACCTTTTTTGACTTGTGACCCCATTTTAACACCCCAAATTTCTGGCGAACCCAGACCTTCATAACAGACTTTTTTTTTTTTTTTTTTGCTAAAATTAATTTGTTTTTGGTCATGTAATAGTTTGCTATACTATGTTGCAAATAAACGTTAATTTTAGATGACATTTAGTCTATATAATGTATATTATTATGGACGGAGGCAGAAAAGCCAGGTGTAGATTAATGCACAAAGTGAGAATTTTATTTTCCTTGGTCAGGATATGTACAGTCAGTCCAGCTTGTATTTACAAGGCTGACAATTAATACTGAACAAGCAAGAACTCAAACTATGAATTATGAAAGAGCTGCAGCATCTGAAACTGACCACAATGAACATTTGACAGATAAACAGTACCACAGTGCTTCAGTTTCAGCTTCACAGTTTTTCATGTCTGTTATTGATTGGGATTGTCTCTGTCAACTCACCATATATTTTGTATTAGTAAGTTCTTTATTTTTTATTTTTATCAATTACTAGAAATTTCAGGCGCCCCCATTTGAATTCCAGGTGACCCCACATGGTGTCCCGACCCCAAGGTTGAAAACCACTGCATTAGACGTTCATAAAATATCCACCACCATTGTATGAATATTTGGGGTTGGTTTGTGATAAACAGTATTAGAAGGTGTTTCATATTCTTACTGTTCATTCGAGTCCATGGCTAAGACTGAAATAATAATTAATAGCTTTCTGTCTCCCCTGGTTCGATGTTTGTTTCATCATTATCCTAATGGGATGTAAAATAAATTGTCACAGCCGTTAGATGTAATATTTCATATCATCACATTCAGCGTGACCTGAGCTGCTGATGGAGCCACTTCATGCATTCACCAACTTCTCTGGGAAGAAAAAAAAACTGTATGTCATAATTTTTTTATGTGATAAAAACAGCAGGATGGGAGCACAGTTTATTACATGAGACCATAAGAGTTGTATTTGGAAAGTTACATGGAGGCAATTAGTGAAGTCATCCACATACTGGATACTTCTGTGAACTATGTGTAAGAAACATCATCATTGTCCTGTATATAGGAATACTTTACAACACTAGTCACATTGTCCCACAGAAATATAATCTTTGTCCTACTTTTGACCTGCTGGGATCTGCTCATCCTAATCTAATCTGAAGTACAAACAGTGAAAAGCAGAAGCGGTGCAAATATTGAAAATTCAGCTTTGTACTTTATAGCTGAATGTAGCACTATAGTTCTTAGATAATGCTACACATACCACCTACTGCATACTTGTTACTTTATTTACTATTATATTACTAGTTATGTCATTTAGTCACTTAACTTTTTTTATTTTTAAATCTTTTCTTTATTTTTCTATTGTGTTTGATGTTTACACTGCAAAAATCTAAATCTTACCAAGTGCATTTTTCTCATGTCTAGTCAAAATGTCTCATCACACTTAAAATAAGACGTGATCACGTGAAGAGTAACTTTTCAGTGAGATATAAGAGCTTATTTTTAGACAATAGATCTTGAAAATCTTATTTTGTGGAATTTTACCAAGATAATTTTCACTTGTTCGACTGACTTTTTTTTTTTTTGCTTGAATAAAAAAATAAAAATAAAAAAAAAAATCTTAAATTAAGCAAAAAAAAAATCTGCCAATGGAACGAGTGAAAATTATCTTAGTAAGATTTCTCAAAATAAGATTTTCAAGATCAATTGTCTAAAAATAAGTTCTTATAGCTCACTGAAGAGTTACTCTTTGGGTGATCGTGTCTTATTTGAAATGTGATGAGATATTTTGATTAGAAATGAGAAAAATACACTCGGTAAGATTTAGAATTTTTTAGTGTATTGTCTTGTGCTGCTGTACATTTGAATTTCTTCCTTTGGGGATAAATAAAGTATATCTTCTTATCTTATCTTATCTTATCTTATCTTATCTTATCTTATCTTCTTGGTAGTTTTTCTAGGTTTAACTGGACCGGTTTTACTCTTGAGAATTTTCAAAAGAGCAAAATCAGTCCAGCTGAACTTAGAAGAACTATCAAGAAGAATGATGATCTGGGCAAATGAGAACCTACTGTGGAAAAAAGTAAAAATTTTACCAAGTGTATTTTTCTCATTTCTAGTTAAAATATCTCATCACACTTAAAATAAGACATAATCACCTAAAGAGTAACTTTTCAGTGAGATATAAAAACTTATTCCTAGACAATAGATCTTGAAAATCTTATTTCAAGAAATCTTACCAAGAAAATTTTCACATGTTCCAGTGGCAGATTTTTTTGCTTAAATCAAGGTTTTTTGGGTTTGTTTTTTTTTTTTTTTTGCTTAATTCAAGCTTAATTCAATTGGTAAGATTTAGACTTTTTCCAGTGTACACAGACATCTTATCTTATCTTATCTTATCTTATCTTATCTTATCTTATCTTATCTTATCTTATCTTATCTTAAATATAGACGCACAGTGTATAAATAGGGAGTTCTGTAGTGTGACATGCTTTTCTTACCAAAGTGTGAGGTTAATATTCACATCACCAGAGTTCAAACCTGATTATCCGCTGTAGGTGTTTTATCGTGACATTTACATGTATTTTTGACATGATTTGCGAAGACATTTGTATTAAAAATGGCATGCTCTACTGTTTTATCCCTGTCCATTATGCCACATCAGACACACCGGCTGTTCATCGTAATAGGACAACCTGCCACCTTCCCATGAAACAGACCATGAAATTGATTGAGGAGGATGCTGAATATTATTACTTCAATGTTTTCCACCTTCAGCGTCGAACCTTTAATAATGACATGAGGGCAGGGAGACCAGAACACCGTGTTTTGTATTATTCACATCCACTTAGTGAAGATGGTCTGGTTACTTTTGGGCGTATAGACACTTTCTTTCTTCTTTTAACCCTTCACAATGTGAAGTCTTCCCTACAACAATTTCTCCAGTGAAGCCTTTTGGAGTCAGAAAGAGTTATCATCATCTGAAAGACAAGCACAGTAGGGTGCGCCACAGAAAGAACTAAGAAAAGATTTTTTTTTTTTTTTTAAGGGCAGTGCATTGGGGGTGCACTTCATCTTTTCATCTTCATATCACAGTGAAAATGAAGAGTATGAAGAGTAAAACATGACAGAGGTTGAGGGATGCTGCTGAGTGGTCAGAATTTAGAGGACTATCAATGGTATGTCCTCTGTCTCCCTCCAGTGGTTGTAAGTTGACATAACACTGCATAAGAATTTCATTTTAACTCATATTACATAAAGACCCAAACAACCGTCAGCGACCAAAACTATCTACTGAAGTAAAGCAGTGGGTCCCAACCTTTTTTGGATCATGACCACATTTTAACATCAGAAATTTCTTGCAACCCCAGACATTCAAAACAGAGACATTTTGCTAAAATTAATTTGTTTTTGATCATGTAATAGTTTGCTATCCTCCTGAGACCCAGTAAGTAAA
Source organism: Sphaeramia orbicularis (assembly GCF_902148855.1). Classification (NCBI taxonomy): domain Eukaryota; kingdom Metazoa; phylum Chordata; class Actinopteri; order Kurtiformes; family Apogonidae; genus Sphaeramia; species Sphaeramia orbicularis. The sequence continues at coordinate 14,714,207 of NC_043970.1, forward strand.
CATTTTCCCCATTTTACATGAAATAATTGCCTTAATTGGAAACAGCATGATGCAACAGTTTTTTCAGATTTTTTTTTTTTTTTTTAATATAAATAATGTTCTTTTCAGTGGACTTTTTTTTTTTTTTTTAAGTAAAGCTGTGAAACTCTTGTCCACTACAGAGGACAAAAATGCATTACTGGGTCTCAGGAGGCTATACTGTGTTGCAAATAAACGTTAATTTTAGATGGTACTTAGTCTATATAATGTATATTATTATGGACGGAGGCAGAAAAGCCAGGTGTAGATTACTGCACAAAGTGAGAATTTTATTTTCCTTGGTCAGGATATGTACAGTCAGTCCAGCTTGGATTTACAAGGCTGACAATTAATACTGAACATCTGAAAGAGAAACAGTACCACAGTGCTTCAGTTTCAGCTTCACAGTTTGTCATGTCTTTTACGTATTGTGATTGTCTTTCTCAACACACTATATATATATTTTTTATTAGTAAGTTGTTTTTTGGGGTTTTTTTAATCAATTACTAGAAATTTCAGGCGACCCCCCCACATGGGGTCCTGACCCCAAGGTTGGAAAACACTGAAGTAAAGTGTTTAATACCTATTGATTTACTAATCCTATCAATACATGTAAATAATTGGTGTAAAATACAGTTTGTCATCTTTTCATGGTCATCAGATATGACCCATTTGGACGTTCAGAGGCTCTGTAGAGAACATTGAAACAGTCATCTTCTACAACATTGACTCACCAACAAACCAATGGGTTTTGATCAATGACAGTGGATGGAGATACTTTTTTTTGTTTAGTGACTGATACATTTTGCTTTAAATGTCACTTTTTCTTCAGTTTTTCTGATTTGATATAATAACCGTTGAATTTACTCTGAGCTTTAATGAACATCTACGTCAGGGGTGTCAATACAGAGGATAATATTATAATAAATAGTGATCAATCACTTAAGAAAGGTTAAATAGATGGAAAAATTCATTCAGGAACTGCCACAAAAGTAGCACTGGGTCTTTTCAGGTTAATATTATGTCACCTGGCAGGAAGTCCGCCTGTCTGCATATAATGACTCCAGCAGCATTTTTAAAGCCAACCCCACTCACTCTTCCTGTATGGGCACCATGAGCTGTCGATGGATATGTGCAAATACGCATCTGCAACAAAGAACCATCCACTAATCTGCTTTGGTGTGTTTTACAAGCTTAAGGTTTACCAGGAATCCAAGGAATCAGAACAATTCTACCTATTTATCTCCCTTGTTGCAGTGTCCTTTTACAACATTATATGTAGACAATAAAGGACCAAACGCTGTCAGTGGCATTGAAAACATCCCAGACTCATGTCTTCATTTCACCCAGCAGCTTTAAATGTTGTGTCTAAACCTTGCAAACCTTAGCCAGGTGTCATTTTTTCAGACGGAGCTGGAGTCAAAGCAGGGGTGTTGTGCTTTGTGATGTGCATCTTAATCCTGTAAGCTGAGGACGTGACCTGGAAGAAGAGATTTCTGAACTCAGTGGGATTTACCTGCTTAAAATAAGGTTATAACATTTTAAAAAGGTCAGTGTCTGAGGGAGTGTTCAAATCCTTTAAGTAAAGGTACCAATACCACACTATGAGGTTCTGTAAATACAGCACAGTACAAAGGTTATAGGTCACCTTCCCTTCAGCTTCCTACTTTTTTTAGGGTTGTAAAGAGCATACATATTCATTTCCCAGTTTCTATATTCAGATAAGCCAATATATAGAGTATGTGCACGGTGTTAAAAACATGTACATGATCAGAGGTAAATTCCTACTACAGGCCAAAGTCAGTATTTAGTGTGACCTGGATTTGCACATGTACATCTTGAACTCTTTAAGGTTCATTGTCTTCAAGATTTCTTAAGTCATCTTGTGGCCTATGCATCCTTCAGAGCTTACTTCTTTAGGCGTATGTTCTCTTCTTTTTTACTCTGTCCAGATGATCCCATAGAGCTTCTACAAAATTCCCTTTTTTTAACCCATAGAAACCCAAAAGGCCACCAACAACACAAACCATTTACAGATATAAACTACCTGTTGATCCACTAATCCTATCAATACATGTAAATAATTGGTGTAAAATGCAGTTTGTCGTCTTTTCATGGTTATCAGATATGACCCATTTGGACTTTCAGGGGCTCCGTAGTTACCGTGGAAACAATGTCATCTTCTACAACATTAATTCACCTGTAAAACCCATGGAGTTGGATCAGTGACAGTGGATGGAGACACTTGTTTTTATGTTCAGTTAGAAATATCTTTGCTGAAAAGATAACTTTTTCTTAATTTTTCTCTGTTTTGATATAAATTAACTTTCAATTTACTCTGAGTTTTCATGAAAATCTACACAATCTGTGAATTGAACAGAGGAAAATACATGATTTACTGCAAAAGATGCAAAATACAGATTTTTAAAAATTGGTAATAAATCAGTTAAGAAAAGTAGAAATAGAAAAAAGTTCATTTGGGAACTGCCACAAAAGTAGCACTGGGTCTTTATAGGTTAATGCTGTTTACATATTTTCTATATATTCCTGCCATGTTTATGTACATATGGTCATTATAATCTTGCTAAAACAACAAACCTAAAGGCAGACAAAGACTTTGTCTCATGATTGCCAATCTTATTATTTAGGTGCAAGTATTAGTAAAACATGAACAGTCAAGTATGACAAGTAAAGGTAGTCATTGTGCAGTGAAGTGGTCCCTGTCAGTGGGAGGGGGGTCGTACATGTGATGATCATGTGTTGCATTTTGCATCATTAGCCAATTCTTTGGAATCTCCAACAAATTTAGGACAATCACAAATTCTTTGCATGTTGCTTCTGTCCTTTAGTCTGATGAAGACACACTCATGTACATGCATCAGCCTGTTTGCACCATTAAAGGATATTGAAATTATCAGTTTGTGCCAGTTTTTTTTTTTTTTTAATTATCATTCTTGTCAGTTTTTACCTATTATAAGTGATGTTTTTAATTGCCTGTGTGCTTGCATGCAATGCAAGGCACAAGGGACTATTGTTCATCATATTTATTATTATGACTAATTATTATTACGATTATACAAAAAACTTGGAAAAACAATGTGGCCCAGAGCGTGGAGCCTGGTCTTGAAAGATGTGCCATCTATTTGGATTGACATTCCGATTTTTTTTTTTTTTTTTGCTTACATTAAGCAAAAGAAAATCTGCCAAGATCTGTTGTCTAAAAATAAGTTCTTGTATCTCACTGAAAAGTTACTCTTTAGGTGATTTTGTCTTATTGTAAGTGTGAGGCGATATTTTGACTAGAGATGAGAAAAATACACTTGGTACGATTTTGATTTTTTCCAGTGTTCTGTCCCATTCAGTCACTTGTGTTTGTTAATACAACCAACAACTGAACATTTTAGGTAATCGGCCTTGAAGTTTGGACATATCTTCTATTTCTACTACTGCTTTCCATTTTTACTACTGCTGATAAATAATTATGGTGCACTCTGAGAAATGTTTGTCGGAAGTCTTGACCTTTTATATGCAAATCTCATGACATAACTAGTCATGAAATGTAACAAATTAAGCAGGAATTGAAACGGGTTTTAGAAATCCACTCGATTTTTGCCTATATGAATATAAAGATAGCTTTGCAGCACCTGGAGGGTTCAAATTCAAACTTTTTGAACTATTAGGGTCCAAATACACAAATAAATGAACCAAAGACTAATAAAAGTGGGTTTAGCAAAATATGACCCCTTTAAATATTGTCATGAATTATTTCATTTCATCTTCTCCTGCATCTCCACTGGCTTTTAACACAAGTGTGTGTCTTTTATTTGTTTTATCTCTTGGTTGTGTTTTTAGATACTATTTATCCTATTACTGTGTATCTGTTTTATCAGTTTTAGCATATCTTGTTTTCTATATCCATTAGGCCTAGTTCCAGACTGCTTAGACTGGGGGGGGAATACAAGCTGTTGACTGGATGGGCAACCCTCCCCCTTGTGACAGCACAGTTGCTTATCATTAATTTTATGAAATTCACTTTATATAATGAATAGGCCTGTAACACTATGCTGCTGTTAAGTTAATGCTTGACAGGCCTGTGAATACAGGTCCAGCCTCTGGTTTGTAGCTAGAGGGTAAAAAGTTGAATGAGGGCAGTGGATCATAACTCAGCCTACTAGCTTAGAAATACGTGAAGTTTGTGAACATGGTGACTAAATCTGCCCATGGAAAACTTTTTTTTTTTCAACAGATGTCTTAGTTATTATCAGACTGAGCCAGCAAAGCAGTTTTGTGTTTCAATGAGTGGTATTAAAGTTAGAAATCGTCTCTGCTGCTACGTCGTTAGTAAGCATCGGTCAACTTGCTGGAGCAAGTGCTGCTAGTGAGCTGTATGTGACAGAAGTTAGCCAACAGCGTGCCCATGGCAACAGACACATGCAGCCAATTTAGTTAACCGTTATGTGTTGAAAGTGATTCTATATGACAGAAAATAAAATATTCACAATAATTACCAAGAAACATCAGCTAGATAAACGTAGAAGCAACACATCAAATCTGAACATTAACTGAAACCCAGCGATCCCCAGAGTGAACAGATAGTGCAAAGTAGTCTAGTTCTGATCTACTCTATGTATCACTTTTTATACAGGCACACTAACCAATCAGATAGAAATACACTTTCATATTGTTTCCATGTGACATGTTTGAAATTGGCCACACTGACAGGGACAAAATTAAATATTTTTCAGTTATTTTAATTTTGGAATGAAGCAGGTCGGTTTGGTGGGGCAGTTGGAGCATTTGGCGGGGGGGGGGGGGGGGGTAATTGCACCCCTGTACCCATGCTGAGAACCGGCCCTGATATCTATATTTTTTTTTTTTTTATTATTTTTACTATATCTTTTATTTTTACCTATATCTTTGTACAGCACTTGCATTGTTGTAAATGTGTTATAGATAAAAACTTGACCTTGGCCTTGATCCGTATATCAAGTACTGTGAAAAACACTAAATCTAAACACAAGTAAAAATCAACCAGTATAATAAAAGTAGCCAGTTCATCAAAGTAAAACTACTAATAAGTGAAACTAGAAAAGCACTCGGAGAGCGCAGACCTCCGCCAAGGCAGATCAGTGTGCCCCCCCATCACCACCAAAATTTTATCATTTGTTCCTTGTGCCAGTATCAACATAAGAAGACAAAATAAGACTTTATAGATTATAGTAACACCGCTGATAGAACTGCATCTTAACATGCATGTGTCCTGAGTATCTTCACTGATAAATATGGTAGGGATGTGCTGATACCGATACCAGTATCGAGTATTGGTCCAATACTGAACATGTGCACTAATACTTGTACTCTTAAAAGTGCTCTGATACAAACACACACAGCATGATGTTCACCTCATAGTGCAGCAGGTACGTGGCCAAAGAGTAATGTCACCAACCAGTGTGGAGATTTTTCAAAATAAAAGATGGTGACAAAAGTAGCATGACTGCAAGTTATGTTAAAGACACAGACGATTATGGATGGAGCGTGTTGTCCATCCTCTGCATACATTTCGTATATAATTCTGTCAGTTTTCCGGGAGCTAGCAGATGCATACCCTGAGCCATATAAAGATTATCATATTATCTTATAAGGGTTTGCGTGTACCCAGACGGAGAAGCAGTACCACCGGGAACCGTGGAGGTAGCAGAACTTTTTAAAGAGTGACTGTGAGTTAGTGAAAAACTACTGACATACAGGGGTTGGACAAAATAATGGAAACACCTTAAAAAATCAACAAAATATAATTTAATATGGTGTAGGTCCGCCTTTTGCGGCAATTACAGCCTCAATTCTCCGAGGTATTGATTCATACAACTTGTGAATTGTTTCCAAAGGAATTTTAAGCCATTCTTCAGTTAGAATACCCTCCAACTCTTTTAGAGACGATGGCGGTGGAAATCAACGTCTTACTTGAATCTCTAAAACTGACCATAAATGCTCAATAATGTTGAGGTCTGGGGACTGTGCCGGCCATACGAGATGCTCAACTTCATTAGAATGTTCCTCATGCCATTCTTTAACAATTCTAGCTGTATGGATTGGGGCATTATCATCTTGAAGTGAAGGTGTTTCCATTATTTTGTCCAACCCCTGTATTTATGGCAACTACCCACATCGATATCAACATTAGTATCCACATTAGTAATACCTCCTCTGTTGTTGCCATTTTTGTTATTACTGACTTTCTTCTTCTTCTCAAAAAACTTTACTCTTATTTGTGGTACTTGTCCAGTATGGTTAATTAACCCTTTCATGCATGAATTATTAGAACCTTAATCAAGATTTTTTTTTTTTTTTTCCTGAGTGTTTTTATTCCTCTTTAGGCATGAAAAAAAAAACAATGGGATTGAATTTTTTTTTTAAATCGACCTGTTTTTCATGGAGTTACAAAAATGTCCACTCAGCTACACCATGAATTTTATTCTTGAAGCAAAGAAACATGTATTTAAAACCCAATATCATAAAGTGATATGAAGACAGTGAAATGAAACCGTGTTTAATGCAGCTAATCTGATGTTTTCTCTTATTTTAACATATTCTAATAGTAGTTATTACTCATTTCATGGTGACAATATGCAAAAAATAAATATTAACAATTGATTTCCATTCAAGAACCAACCAAGAACAGCAAAGTTACAAAAATGGTATGAATTGCAGTTTATGAGATGATGCATAAGTGTCCACTGTGTTGGTTGATATGGAACTAAAACAACAAAACTCATGAATATACGAGATTAAAACTGTAGAGTAACTGTCCACTGTAGTGACCACTATGCATGAAAGGGTTAAGAGCAGCGTCCTCTGGTGGATTAATTAAGAAACGCACATTCCAATTCATTAAATGCCAGTAGCAGCACTTTGTTCCAGTCAGACTAACGACAATGACAATAAAGGACATTTTCAAAAGTAACTAAGAACTGTAATGGTGTAATTAAGTACTCATATTGGTACTCGGTATCGGCAAGTAATCAAATGTAAGTACTTGTACTTGTATTCAGTCCCGAAAAAAGTGGTATCTGTGCATCCCTAGTTTCAAACCTACAGGGTGGGGAAGCAAAATTTACAATATTTTGAGGCAGGGATTGAAAGACAGTGTATGACCAATTAGTTTATTGAAAGTCATGAGAATTTATTTGCCACAAGAAAATTTACATCATAGAAAATGTTTTTATTCTATGTGTCCTTCTTTCTCAATAACTGCCTTCACACGCTTCCTGAAACTTGCGCAAGTGTTTCTCAAATATTCGGGTGACAACTTCTCCCATTCTTCTTTAATAGTATCTTCCAGACTTTTTCATAATAGTTTTGCTCATAGTCATTCTCTTCTTTACATTATAAACAGTCTTTACGGACACTCCAACTATTTTTGAAATCTCCTTTGGTGTGACGAGTGCATTCAGCAAATCACACACTCTTTGACGTTTGCTTTCCTGATTACTCATATGGGCAAAAGTTTCTGAAAAGGTATGGATAATAGTGCTAGGTATGATTATAACGTCAATATATGTTTGGTTTCAAAACAATTGACGTAGTGCCTGCTGAGAAAAAACAACTAAATGTTCATTGTAAATTTTGCTTCCCCACCCTGTATTATTCAGATGTTTCTAGTTCTATTTGTTGGTGGTGAAGGCTTCTCTGCAGCAGGTCTGTGTCATTGGGGGGTTTGTTGTTGTGGGTGTAGGTGTATTGATCATGGAGGAAGTTTAGAGCCACATATCAGTCTTCGTGTCTTCATGTCATATCATGTCTCGATCAGGTCATATGTATTCATCCCATTCCTCCAGACTTCTCACCACCAAAACTTTAGTGTCCTCTATATATCTGTATGTATTATCTGTATTATTATTGACATGTGACAGTAACACATACAAAAGACAATGATCTGGGACAACGTAAAAGACACAACAAGACAAAACATCCAGTAAAGGGAGATTGGACAATTGTCTGGAAAAGAGTGGTATTGGTGCATCCCTAAAATGTGGTTTCCCATGACAATGAAGTCTTACCGACATGTTGTGAAGCATATTTCCACCAACATGTTCCCAGCGGAGAGAACCGATTATTTAAGGCTAACACAACTGTCACACAAAACATGATAATACAAGAGCTTAGAGTCAGATATGATGTTTTGTCTATTGTTTTTTAAGACACATATCTACAGTAATTCTTCAGTCTGTACATTATGTTCCTGACAGTCTGCACAGCCCTCGTGGGACTGTATATATGCACCTATGTATGTAAGTTTAACTAAGCCGGCGTTGAGGCGACAGCGCCACAGAGAGAGGGGGCCTCAAAAGATAAAAAGACAAGTAAAAACATCTCTGTTTGGCCCCGACGGGCAGTGATCAAAGTCAGAGATCAGATGCGATTTTAGCAACAATAATATGCTCAGTCAAGTGCACAAAGCTTTTGTGACAGGACAAAGTTAGTTCAGGGTTGACATTGATTTACGGTGCATTCTTTAGTTGAAAGGACACACGCAGGCAGGTCTGTAACACATTGTAAATTCTTGTTAAACTGATCAGAGCACGATGTGTTCAAGCCATTGCTGAAAGATCAAGTCAAACATGCAGAGTCTCCCTTTTTTCTTCCTCCACTCTTAGGATCCAAAGACATTGAAGCCAGTGTCCTCCCGAGGCTCTGTAAGTGTTTTCATCTCTTGTACAAGCGGTCCAAGCTCAGCTCCCTGGTGAATATAGAACTGTATGTGATTATATATGTTTCAGAAAACCCATATTGAATGTTTTATATGTTAAAACTCATGTATATTGATTCTCATTAGCAATTCAGACAGCTGCAGAAACAGAAAACGCAGCATCTTGTCTTCTGGGAAATGAGAACCCCTGGTCGACACAGTCAGATGTAAGGCTCCCGCTGCCACGGAAACCTGGACGGCTTTTTAATCGGAGTCTTTTCATGAAATGATACGTGTTGATTTATTTCTCTCATCACATGGGCTGTGAAAAGGGTTCATTTTAATCATTTTTCTATTTTTTGTGTTGAAGTAATGACAGAAAAAAAGCAATCTCTTTCCCCTTTTAAGAGAGAAATGTCGGTCTCAGTGGATGTTCAATATTTTATGATAATAGTTTAGCATTTTGCATTTCGTAGACAGGTGACAGTGTATGTAAGAAAAAAAAAATGGGGGAAAAAAACTGCTGTCACTGCATACACTGCAAAAATCTCAATCTTGCCAAGTGTATTTTTCTTATTTCTAGTCAAAATATCTCAACACACTTAAAATAAGACATAATCACCGAAAGAGTAACTTTTCAGTGAGATATAAGAACTTATTTTTAGACAATAGATCTTGAAAATCTTTTTTCAAGAAATCTTACCAAGATCATTTTCATTTGTTCCATTTTCAGATTTTTTTTGCTTAATTCAAGATTTTTTTTTGCCGACTCTGTTTCAGTGATGATAAAGACCTCAATATATTGTCAAAGGTATTTATTACAAGTTTGTGGTTCATTTTGGAGAAAATATGAATCAGTAAATCACATACTGTATAATATTTTAATGCCTGTAAATGCAAAAAAGTAAGTTAAAATAAAGACTGTAGTAAAAGTTCCCTTTACAAACCACTAAAACATTGTATGTTTCATAAAAAGTTGGCATTTTGGCCGTAAATATAATATAATATTAGACAAGGCAAGGCAGATTTATTTGTATAGTACAATTCGTACACAGGGCAATCCATAGTGCTTTACAAATATTGAAAAGAGACAGGTTAAAAACACACAATTACAATTAAAACAAAATCAATAAAATATAAATAATAATCAGTTAAAATAAGGTAAAAGAGAAGATTGCAGATAGAACACTTTGTTATATTAATATAACAATTAAATATTCTGGTATCACTATGTATCAGAGGCAGCTTTACACTCACAATCTGAATATCTATAAGAAAAATAAGTGGAATTGTACCAATACTCTGCCTGGTACTAAATGTTTTGTGTTTTTTTACATCCACTGTGATCTGTAAGTTGTAATGCCCATGTGGAAATGAGAGGCTGAGGTGTAAAATTGTTAAAATTGCACTTATTTTTCTTAAGAAATTCAGGTTGTTCCTGTTATTTGATTTTTAAAGGATACATATTATTATTATGTAATTTTACTTTTTCACTCTAAAACACAAAGAAATGTTTGGCATTGACATTATTTAAAGGTTATTATATTATTATTTCACTGGTCCAGCCCACTTCAGGTCATATTGGGTTGTATGTGGCCCCTGAACTAAAATGAGTTTGGCACCACTGATGTATATAGTATTGCAAAGGTTTTAAGAGAATTTAATCACAGCCACAGAATGATACTGAGTGACACTGTATGTGACCACTGGAGAGAGTAGTGAGTTAATTTGCCTGTCTCCCATGGCAAAGAAAAGTAATGCTGAGGCTGAGTTTGTGGAGGGCAGAACTAAGAAAAAGCTTTGAAAGTCACAGTGATAAAAAAGTACAAGATATTGCCATGGCTGTAAATGCAAAAAGTAAGTTTAAGTAAAGACTGCAGTGAAAGTTCCCTTTCCAAACCACAAAAAATATTGTATATTTCATAAAAAGTTGTCATTTTGGTCATAAATATAATATAATATTAATATAACAATTTAATATTCTTGTATCACTATGTATCAGAGGCAGCTTTACATTCACAAACTGAATATCTATAAGAAAAATAAGACAAATTGTACCAATATTCTGCCTGGTACTAAATGTTTTGTGTATTTGTAGATCCACTGTGATCTGTAAGTTGTAATGTACATGTGGAAATGAGAAGCTGAGGCGTAATATTGTTAAAATTGCACTTATTTTTCTTAAGAAATTCAGGTTGTTCCTGTTATTCATTTTTTAAAGGATGGCTGTAAATGCAAAAAAAAAGTTGAAGTAAAGACTGCAGAGACAGTTCCCTTTACTAACCACAAAAGTATATTTCATAAAAAAGTTGACATTTTAGTCATAAATATAGTATAATAAGAATGTAATATTTTAATATGCATCAGAGGCAGCGTTACACTCACAGCCTGAATATGTGTATTTATTTCCGTCTCATTCCCGCTGATGGCTGCAGTGATGACATGTAAACACACACACCACTGTGCAAACAGGCAAAGAGTTGGATCAGAAAAAGCTACAAGCAAACACAACTCTGAGCATGAGGTAGAGTTCAGGCTGAAGGGGACGAAGAGCCTCACACTGAGACACAAATATAAGGAGGTGGCACAGAGGAAAGGAAAAAGAATCTGTGTAAATAACCCCCGGTTTTTAGATGGCAATAACTCGCCCTCCTCATCTCTAGCGCTCGGAGACGACTGAACAAACAGCATGAGTAAGTCCAACACAACCTGAGCGCCGCAGTACACAACCCTGTGTTCCCACTGGTCGTTTCGCCCTGTCAACATGCAGATACGCCGCCTGCTGTGTCACTGCTTATCAACATTCCACTCATGACCTCAGCTCACACACACTGGTCAACTTTGTTTTTTGTCAGTCAGCTGTGTGTACTGACTGAGAGTGGAAGGAAAACACTCCCGGTGTGGATAAAGTTTAGTTCATATAGTTGCAAGAAAAAAATTGCAAACTATTTAAATTTTTACTTTTTCTGCATAAATATAGCTGTAAAATTAGTACACGTACTAAAACTAAAACTATGAAACCAGCTATATGTATTACTTCTACTTAACCTATAAGCACCCAGTGTGACATTTGTGGTAGTTCCAAAATGAATTTTTCTACATATTTAACCATCCTTAAGTGCTTAATCATCTTTTATTGTAATATTATCTTCTGTATTTTGTGTTCTTTTTTCAGTGAAAATCATGTATTTTTCAACATTTAACTTACTAACTAGAAAAGCACTCGGAGAGCGCAGACCTCCGCCAAGCGCAAAAATTCCCCACATAATCGGTGATACAAATCCTACATTTATTTTTTAAAATAAAATCCGCCTTCTGGATCAGATCCGGGTCAGCCTTTGAAATGTGATAGAGGATCCTATTGTCAATTCCTGAGTTAAATTTCATGAGTTTTGGTCAATAATTAAGCGAGATATTGGGAAACGAAAATTTTGGCCCCATTTACCACAATGTTAACGAAAATTTCAAAGTGATCCAGAATCCAGGATTTCTTCCGGATCACCCCCAAAAGTTAATCATTTCTTCCTTATCCCATTTCCAACAAACCCTGAAAATTTCATCAAAATCTGCCCATAACTTTTTGAGTTATGTTGCACACTAACGGACAGACAAACAAACAGACAGACAAACAAACCCTGGCAAAAACATAACCTCCTTGGCGGAGGTAATTATGTAGATGTTCTTAAAAGCTCAAAGTAAAGTTGACGATTATTATATCTATAACAGAGAAAACTGAAGAAAAAGTGACTTTTTCGGCAAAATCTATCATTAACTGAACATAAACCAAGTGTGTCCATCCACTGTTATTGATCCAACTCCATGGGTTTTACTGGTGAATCAATGTTGTAGAAGATGACTGTGTTTCCACGTTCACTACGGAGCCTCTGAACGTCCAAATGGGTCATATCTGATGACCATGAAAAAATGACAAACTGCATTTTACACCAATTATTTCAATATATTAATTGGTTTAGTGGTTCAAAAGTTATTAAACATTTTAGATCAACAGATGGTTTTGTCTGACAGTGGCTGTTTGGGTCTTTATGGGTTAACGCAACAGTGAAAATGTCACTAAAAGAGAAGTTAAGTCCCAGTCCTTCTGCTGTGCTCTATGGGACCATATTTTGGAAAAACAAAAGGAGAGGGACAAGTTTTTGATCCCATTTCAATTGTGTTATCAACCAAACTTATGATGTTTGTCAGTTTAAAAGATTTACAAGTCAAGAAAGTCACAGTTTGTGGTGAAGATAGCAAAAAAAAACATGTTTTGTGTCTAAACAGCTCGGTGCACTTTGAACTCTTTCGTCATACATGATTTAACTGTACGTCACTGACACCAAAACAGCCACTACAACACATTTAACCTCGATCTTAGAGAATTACGTCATTATAAGACGAGTTTAAAAAGTATGAAGAAAACTAGAAGAAGTGAAAACCACCAGAAGTCTGGTTATGTTGAGGCTGCAGAGACGTCTTGTGTAATTCTGAACAGACTGTGGACACATACAATGATGATGATGTCATATTGAGAAGTTCGGGGTGTGTAGGCTTTGTATTTCCATATTTTCACAGTCTGATACTTTAACTCACTGGTTCCCAAACTTTTTTGGATCATGACCCCATTTTAACATCACAAATTTCTGGCGACCCCAGACATTCAAAATTAAGCCTTTTTTTTTGGGCTAAAATTAATTTGTTTTTGAGCATGTAATAGTTTGCTATACTATGTTTCAAAGAAAGGTTCATTTTAGATGACATTTAGGCCAGTAAGTAAACATTTTCGCCATTGTACATGAAATAATTGCCTTAATTGGAAACAGCATGATGCAACAGTTTTTTTCAGATACATTTTGAAAATTTATACATAGATAGATAGATAGATAGATAGATAGATAGATAGATAGATAGATAGATAGATAGATAGATAGATAGATAGATAGATAGATAGATAGATAGATAGATAGATAGATAGATAGATAGATAGATAGATAGATAGATAGATAGATAGATAGATAAAAATGTCCCTTTCAGTGGACTTTTTATTTTTTTTAAGTAAAGCTGTGAAACTCTTGTCCACTACAGAGGACAAAAATGCATTACTGGATCTCAGGAGGCGATACTATGTTGCAAATAATCGTTGATTTTAGATGACATTTAGTCTATATAATGTATATAATTATGGAGGCAGAAAAGCCAGGTGTAGATTACTGCACAAAGTGAGAATTTTATTTTCCTTGGTCAGGATATGTACAGTCAGTCCAGCTTGGATTTGCAAGGCTGATAGTTAATACTGAACAAACAAGAACTCAAACTATGAATTATGAAAGAGCTGCAGCATCTGAAACTGACCACAATGAACATTTGAAAGATAAACAGTACCACAGTGCTTCAGTTTCAGCTTCACAGTTTGTCATGTCTTTTATGTATTGGGATTGTCTCTCTCAACTCAACATATATTTTTTATTAGTAAGTTCTTTTTTTGTTTTTTATCAATTACTAGAAATTTCAGGTGACCCCATTTGAATTCCAGGCAAGCCCACGTTAGATCCTGACCCCAAGGTTGAAAAACACTGCTTTAACTGTTTTACAACGAGCCGTGACATTCTTAACCTGTAAAAATTATCTTTTAAACTGATAAACATCATATGTGTAAATGATGGCATTGACTAACTACCATTCTTCGCCTCTCTATATGGTGACACATTCAGTGCATTATAGGATTCAGGTAAATAAGTTTGTGCTTTTGCTTCTTTTCTACAACACAAAATTGATCAAGAATCAATAGGACAGTTGATATAGAATCAGACCTACATACTGGTATCTTTTCAGTCTTACTGATTCCTGTCTTCATTGCAGAGGGTCTCTAACGCTGATGAAACTATGAATTCTGAATTAAGCCAACAAATTGTCCAGGAAAAGTCAAGGCATAAGTTATCTGTGGAATAAAGCTCATGCTCAGAAAGTGGATCATTGAGCAAGACCAAGACAAGGACCATAAAATCATTCTAACAGGAAGTGATTACAGCAGAAGTTATGTTTTTGGAATGGCTGAGTCAAAGTACAGGACTGATACGTGATAATACATTTACATTTAGGTGAAATTACTGCTGAAAAAAGGCATCACAGATACTCAAGGCTTCACATACATTTACCACACACACACTTATTACAATTACACATTCTTTTACTATTAATACATTTAAAAATAAATGATCTTTGGGGTTTTTATGGGTTAACCCTTTCATGTATACTGGTCACTACAGTGGACAGCTTTTCTACAGCTGTTCTCTTGTATATTCATGGATTTTTTTTTTTTTTTTCCTTATATCTTTATTAAAGTTTTAAGACATTACATATATTTTCTGACATGAATTGGTCACCTTGTGTAGATCTCCCCTGAGCATAAACCCCTAGAATCACAAGCCCTCCCTCATAGTTTTCACACAGTTTATCAGTAAATACATATTTATTTGCTTCAAAAATTAAACGCAAGGTGTCCAGCTGATCATTATTATTATTATTATTATTATTATTATTATTATTATTATTATTATTATGTTTGTTTTTTACTTTTTTATGTTTTTTTTATCTATTTTTTTATTTTTTATATAAGAAATTTTTCAATCACACTGGGTTTTTTTTCATGTTTAAAGAGAAATGAAAACACTCAAGGAAAAAAAAATCTTGATTAAGGTTCTCATAATTCGTGCATGAAAGGGTTAAAATGGGTTCTTGATTTTTATTTTTTTACTTTTCTGCAGAACACAAGTACATAAAAAGGGTTCATTGTATGAGAGAAAATAGACAAATGTTTTAAAAAGATAAGACTTCCTGTCAGGAAACTGAAGCCAGACCTCTTCCTCTGGGCAGCTTCATATTTAATTGCTAATACATTGAGCACAAGCACACTGTCCAGTCCCTAAAGACTCATCAGTACAAATATTGTTATTAATCAGTGCTTCAGCTGACCTCCACCAGGGAAAACATTTACACACAGAAGTCTCCAGCACAGCTTTCACTGGTCTGTAATGAATAATACATTCATATTTCAACAATATAATGAGAAGGCATGAATTTGACAAGAATAATCACTGAAGTGGTTGATTCAATCCATCAGGGACCTTAAACTTATTCACTTTCTATAGCCTGTTATTAACATTAACCTCAGGAATGACTAATAAAAGTGTCATTAAAGGGGTCATATTTTGCCAAACCCACCTTTATTAGTCTTTGGTACATTTATTTGTGTATTATTGTTAATGTATATTGCATAGAATACAAGGTATCAACTTTAATTCACAAAGTTATAGATCATTAATTGTGCAAAGCCAATGTATTTGTATAAAAGGAGGAAGAAAACGAAGCAGATCTGACATGTCATTGTGTTTTGTATTGTAACAGATTAACTTGATTCAACAACTTCCATTGACAAAGACTGAAAAGCAGCTCTCAAAATACAACACAGCCTCACGTTTTTGCTCTAATCTATTTTTTTGTTTGTTTGTTTGTTTCTGTCATAGCCATAACAGTAAATAGCAACAGTTAAACATCTGTCAGAAAAGCTCAGGGTTTTCACCTTTTCTTCTTCTATCTTTACCTGTACTATATTCTGTTCCATCCGTAGAATCAAATGGACTGTTTTACGTAGCTAAAGCAATACAGGGATTTTCAACTCAACCGCACCATTTTTACAGACGTATTTTCTGTTCAATTATCCTCAAAAAATATATGTAAAATGAAATAAATAACCAGAGGAATATTCATGATAATATCCTGTCAGCTGGTCTTTATTGTGAAATAAACCACTTTAGGATGACGAGGACCTGCGTCACCATTTTGGGGTTTATTTCACAGTAATGACAGGTTAGCTGTACATTATCCCATATGTAATGTTAAAGGGGTCATATTTTGCTAAACCCACTTTTATTAGTTTTTGGTTCATTTATTTGTGTATTTGGACCCTAATAGTTCAAAAAGTTAGAATTTGAACCCTCTAGGTGCTGCAAAGCTATCTTTATATTCATTTGGGCACAAATCGAGTGGATTTCTACTACCCGCTTTAATTCCTGCTTAATTTGTTACGTCTATGACTAGTTATGTCATGACATTTGCGCATATAAGGTCAAGACTTCCGATGAACATTTCTCCGAGTACGCCATAATTGTTCGTCAGCAGCAGCGGTTGTAGTCCATACTGAAAATATGTCCAAATTTCGAGCCGATGACTTAAAATGTTCAGTTGTTGGTTGAACTGGACAGAGCAGCACAGCCAATAAGCTGGAGGGGGCAGGGCATGAAGTGGCTCATTTGCATTTAAAGGGCCAGCGCTCAAAATGACCTTTCCTGTTAATTAATGAAGAATTCAGAATTCAGACCCAAGCATAGCATTTACAGTTTATGTAGACCACAGGGAAATGTTTTAAAATGCATAATTCCATTTTTTAAAAAAGCTAAATATCACTCCTTTAAGTAAAAAGTATCAGGAACCAATCAATATTTTAAGTATTAGATAGTCGAACACTTTGATAATCTAAGATAGTGGCAGCTTTTGTGAAGTTCTTTGTTTACTCATTGATTCACAGGAGGTCAGCGTTCAGGGTCACTTACACAACAAACCACTGAGTGTTACTCGACAACATGTTATGAGGCCGATAAGGACAATTCTTACCTTCTCTGAAAGAATTTAAACCACCTACACCACCTAAAAAGGTAATGTGTATCTTCTTCTTTTTTTCCCATAACCTTCATTGAAGCGACACCAAATGACAAGGAAACTTATGTACAATAATAGACAATATTTACATTTACATTAAGTTATCATAATGTGGGGGAGGGGGGTTAAGATATATGGTATGTAACATACAAAAGAAAAGAAGTGTCTGACTGACCAGGTAGTGTGAATCAATGTCCTGTGTTGGTTGTGTAAATGTTTTGTGTGCGGTCGAGTGTGTAAGCTGTGTATGTGGTGTGAATGTTGTGATGTGGACTTCTCAAAAAAATAAAAATTAAAAAATTAAATAAAAAAAATCAGGGATATGACCAAAGATAATCATTAGGTAACTGAAACTAAATAAGAAGAAGAGAAAGGAAAAGGGGAGAGAGGAAAAAAGGAGGAAAGCAGGGGGTAATAAAAATAAATAAGTAAATAAATAAATGAAAATTAACCAAGTGAGATTAAAAATACAATTTATCTACATTGGATGCCATTGCCCTTGCTGCCTCACCTTGCCATCACAGCACTGTTGCCACTTTTTTCTTTTTTTTTTTTTTTTTTTTTTTTTTTTATGGTGAAAATTATCTCTTGGCCTATGTTGGGAAATGTTTGTAGGAAAGTGTCTGTACTGTGCATTAAAAACACACAAGGTTGTTTAGGTCTCACCCTGTGCTTAGCCTCCCTCCTCTTTGTGTATATATTATTTTTTTTGCTGCATGTATGAGTGCCATGTATTTGTCACTATTAAATACTTTGCAGCTGTTGGTGTAAGATGAATGTAATGTGTATCTTCATTATAGTTGGCCCAACCACTATTGTGCAGGTAACTATGAAACAAACAATGCAGTTACTCATGTTGTTTTTATTTGTAAGGATGAACAATGTCTTACTGCCATTTTATTCCCTAGGTTTCTATTCTGATTATTTTACTATCTCCTACATCACAAGTGTCAAACATACGGCCTGGGGGCCAAAACCGGCCCGCCAAAGGGTCCAATCCGGTCCGTAAGATGAATTTGTGAAATGCAAAAATTACACTCAAGATATTAACAGTCAATCCTTTTACTTTAGGGGCCATATGAAGCGCTACTATAGTCTCATGTGGGTCAGATCAGTAAAATACTATCATAAAAACCTACAAATAATGACAGTTCCAAATTTTTCCTCTGTTGTAGTGTCAAAAAGTGAAATTACATGAAAATGTGTAAATTTGCAAACCAGCCTTTCACAAAAAATATGAAAAACTAGAAATAGCCTTAGAGAAGTAAGAGCAATGTCATTAATATTCTGCCAGTTACTAAATATTTTGTGTATTTGCAGATCCATTGTGATCTGTAAGTTATAATGCACATTTACAAATGATAAGCAGAGGCATGATATAGTTAAAATTCCACTTATTTTTCTTCATAAATTTCTTTTTTTTTTTTCATGATTGTTCATGTTATTCACATTTTTAAAAGGACAGTTTATAGATGTAAACGTTTCCATAATGTAATTGTACTTTTTTTCACTATAAAACACATTGAAATGTTTGGAGTTAGCATTATTTATATATTATTATGTTATTAATTTACTGATCCGGCCCACTTCAGACCATATTGGGATGATATGGCCCCTGAACTAAAATGAGTTTGACACTCCTGTCCTATCATTATCACCATAGTTTAAAACTGCCAGTTAGAATTCATATTATTTAAATAAAAGATATTAAGACACAAACCTGAGGTTGGCCTTAGATTTTGCACCCAAACCAAACCAAGCTACTGATCTGCGTTATATAATACTATTTAAACTCCACAGTTTGTCTAATATTTGTTTCTATGTCTCTTCATACATGGTGGTGTTTCATTGCAGTTTTCTATCTAACATAACATTTATTATGAAACTCAATCCATTCCGAGCTTAAAACTTTCCGTCAATATTTCAGGATTTTTTGACTCTTTTCTTTTCTTCCACTTTTTTAAATTCAAATTAAAACATACGTATGGAAACACACCTACTGACAGTGGATAGAAAACCTGATGTAAAAAGTAGATGATCTGAGAGAAGAGAAAGGAAAGCCATCTGCTTTAAACTGGAACAGCCATCCTTAAACACAGGAGGAGGTCTGTGACACCACCCCCCACCCACCCACAGTGCAGCCCCTGGCGGTTTAACACCCATTCACACCTGCATTTATGTGACTTCAATGACTCACATGCAGTTTGTGACAGAGAATGACCATCCCAGTAATTATAGGGACAACACCTCAAATGAGCCTTAGGTGTGTAATGACCCACAAGTGACCTTAATGACCCCTAGGTTTCAGAAACCCCACAGGAGTTAAGTAACTTAAACTGCCCACCAGTCAGTCGGAAGTGAGGAAGCCTCTAACATGGGAGGTGAACATTTTCAAGAACTGAATGTAGTGCAGTTGGCTTCTACTACTTAAAAACATGATCACCAGAATGATTGAGAATCTAGACATTTATAGACATTTGACATTTGGCTCTGGGCTGTTCGATGCAGATTCTCATTAATGGTAAGATAAGATAGGATAAGACTTAATTTATCCCACCATGGGGAAATTTCACAGTTAAAAGCAACAACAATCATCAAGCAACTGCAGAGAAAAACAGATAGAAAAACAAATAATGAGTGAAAAATTTAATATAAAGAGAGAAAAATGTGGTACAGTCAAGGAAAAAATTGTTAGACCATCAAAAGTCATCAGAAACAATGGTTATGTAATCAAGTACTAACTCCTGTGTGTATCGTGTGACTAAAACAGACAGAAAAGAAAACATGGAATGCCTAAAAGCACTGTTTTTGTCAGTACAATGCCATAGATATTGATGTAAGAACTGAAGTGATTTTGGTTTTTATCAAGAAAACATGGAAAATGTCTAGATATCAGCTCTGAAATTAAACTATGAGCTATTTTTGTTGTTATCATTATATTTGTCCAAACAAATGTACCTTCAGTTGTACCAGGCATTAAAATGAACAAGAAACTGAAGAAAACAAGAGTGGTCTAATTTTTTTTTTCGCGACTGTATATTAAAAATTTATATACATTTAGAATTAAATATTATTTACATACACACAATAGTACATCTAGGGCTGACCAGTCTTACGGTCTTAGACAGGAACCTACCTTTGTTTGTCATAAGATCTACTTTTCAGACAGTTAGTCCAGATTGTGTCATTACTGTTGTTGTTTTGCATGTGCTGAAATCATGTCTGTGTAGAATAACTGTAAGTCCACCAGCTGTGGGTTTGGCCTCTGAACTCTGATGTGCAGGGGAGTCTGATTTACACCGATGCTTAAGAGTTGTGTCAAAGTGCAAAAACTGTGATTCATTCTAAAAATTTGATGGGACAAATTAGGACGCAACAGTCTAGTGAATTAACAGCACTCCAGATATCACAAATGTACATGAAAATGTGAACTTCATTTACACATTATCAGAAACTGTGGTAACGTCAGTCAAAAATTATGCAAAATGCAGAGTTTCTAATTACATAATAACAACACAAAACTATTAGACACAGCCTAAACCTGGGGAAATCACATAAAACTAGAAGGACACTCACAACTTGGTTGTAACTCACTATAATTCATAAGAGGTGAAGAAAGTTGTAATTCAAATCATGGACTGTGATTGTACCTCAGAAGATCGACATATGACCTTTTTGGACAGATTTTGCAGCCTAAAGCACAACTACAAATTTTAACAGTACTAGCCAACTGTCTACACCATTAAATTAAATTCCTCAGTTGTATTAATTAATTAATTAATTAATTAATTACTTTTATTCAGTCTGAAAAGAGATTAATACTAAAAAAAACAAACAAACAAACAATAAATAAATAAACACATCAACACATCCTCAAGGTCATTTTTTTGTTTGGTTGTTTTTTTGTTGTTGTTGTTGTTGTTTTAAAACATTATTTCAAAGACTACAGTTAACAAAGATCAAACAACATCCTTGAGTTAATTATTTTTTAATGTTTGTTTTTTTATTATTATTGAACAATGAACAATTGAACAACATATATACATCATAATATTACACCAAAGTAGGATTTAAAAAAAAAAAAAAAAAAATAGTCACACTTCACAAAATATTTTACATTTCCAACATCGAGATACAAATGTAGGTAAAATTAAAAAAATAAATCAAAATAAAATAAAGGAGCTCGAGGTATAGAAATAGAAATTATATAAATTAAATAAGATCATATACTTGTCATAGTCTCCTTGTTTTACTCGCTTTAGAATTCATAAAGTTCTTCAAATTACCTAAATAATTGGAAAAAAGTGCTTTAAAATCCTTGAGTTAATTTTTTTCCCCTTCAACTTAATTGAAAATATATAGGTATACAAAACTGAGAAACAGACAAATAATAACAAAAACTTAAAAATATAAAGATCTAAAAAATATATATATATATACATCAGAGAGTAAGTTCAGTCCATTTTAAAGAATTCTTAATAAACTGCAAGAGTGTTAGTGCTTTTTTTGGTAAAGATGAATTCCATTGATTTAATACATTTTTAATGTTCAATCAGAAAGACTTAAAATTTGGGCATTTTTTGGCACATTTATTTTTGTGTATTGATGGCTAGAATACAAAACCTCCTATCTGAAAAAATCACTTTTCAGGAAACAAAAAAAAAAAAACATTTAGTTTTATTATAGAAGGTATGCACGTGATGTCATCACTAGCAGAAGTCACCGCGGTTCTGCCCACTGAGTGGCAGAAAGAGGGAGATGAGTAGCAGCTTTGGCTTGAATACTGCGAAAACTTTAGAACAATCTAAGAAATGGGGAAGAGCTGTTGTGCCATTGATTGCACAAATAGATTTTTAAAAGCACTCGGAGATATCGTTTTACCGGTGACCTAAAGCCAAAGACAGAAGAAGCAGATGGATCGCTGCAATTCGTAGAAATAACTGGAATCCAGGCAACGAAACCTGAATTTGTGTCAGGTAACATTAATTTATACTGCATTCTTGTGTAAAATCATACCTTAAAGTACATATTGTTTTGGCTAACATTACTTCATAGTAAAGCTCTTAATGTTAGCATCTATCATTTAGTTCTATGTTTCAGAACTGAAACATTTTTGTCTTCAGTTGTGTGATTCTGAACCTTGTGCTCTACATGATTTGTAAACTAGCTTAAACTGAGGCTAACCTAGTTTTCCAAATAAGGGGGTACTCTAGCACAAAGCTGTTGTAGCTGTGTTGTATCCAGTATTTGATGTTAACTCTACTTAAATCTCCACAGTACCAGTAGATCAGGGGTCTCAAACATGCGGCCCGGGGGCCAAATGCGGCCCGCCAAAGGTTCCAATCCGGCCCGTGGGATGAATTTGCAAAGTGCAAAAATTCCACAGATTAATTTTAGTTCAGGTTCCACATACAGACCAATATGAGCTAAAGTAAAATAACCTATAAAAAATAATGACTCCATATTTTCTTCTCGGTTTGATGTGAAAAAAATATGACATTATGTTTATAAATAATGACAACTTCAAATTTTTATTTTTGTTTAGTACAAAAAAAATAACATTAAATTATGAAAATATTTACATTTACAAACTGTCCTGTAACAATAAAATGTGAATAACCTGAACAAATATGAACAACCTGAGATGTCTGAAGAAAATTAAGCACAATTTTAATAATTTTCTGCCTGTTACTAAGTGTTTAATATCTTTGTAGCTCTGATCCATAATGCACATGTAGAAATGATAAATTGAGTCATAATATTTTTAATATTGCATTTATTTTTCTTAAGAAATTTCAGTTTTTTCAGGTTATTCACATCTTTTTTGTTAGGATAGTTTCTAAAAGTAAGTATTTTCATAATTTAATGGGGGGTTTTTTGCACTAAAACAAAGACAAAAATTTGGAGTTGTCATTATTTATATGTTATTATGCTATTATTTTATTGGTACGGCCCACTGGAGATCAAATAGGGCTGAATGTGGCCCCTGAAAGAAAATGAGTTTGAGACCCCTGCAGTAGATCATTCACTCACTTGGGTCAATACTAAGGGTTCAACTCCAGTAAATCAGT
The DNA here is from genome assembly GCF_902148855.1 of Sphaeramia orbicularis. NCBI lineage: Eukaryota > Metazoa > Chordata > Actinopteri > Kurtiformes > Apogonidae > Sphaeramia > Sphaeramia orbicularis. Next base: position 14,737,694 of record NC_043970.1, read on the forward strand.
AGTGAACTGTGAGCACTACTGCTGGGCCTTTACCTTGGCAATCACCGCCAAGAAAATATGTCTGCACTGACATAAAACCTCAAAAACAATAGTATGTTGAATTGAAAGCACTCACCAGCTGTAATCCTCTAATTAACGATGACGAGGATGTCAACAACTCTTTGTCTTTTGTATGCTTTCAGCCTTTGCATTGGGTATTTTCCCTGCGTTGAAATCAGGTTCATATAAATGTCAGGATACGTGATTTCTGTCCACATATCAATGTTCGTAGACCACTTGTTGTTTGGTTGCTTGTATGGATCCATGTCCAGTCCAATTGTCTTTAATTTCATGTTATATTCCACATTTTTCCCAGTCTCGCTGTAGTTACTGCTATACTCTGCCACGTTGAGCCGGTTTGTTTTTGCCACTCGGTCTGACTTAGAGGGGCGTCGCCCAAGGGGGAAGTGACATATGTGCATTCCCTCTATACCACAGGTGTCAAACATGTGGCCCGGGGGCCAAATCTGGCCCGCCAAAGGTTCCATTTCGGCCTGCGGGATGAAAGTGCAAAAATGAACCTGAACAGTCATGGCTGTCCAAATCATTTTGGTTCAGGTTCCACATACAGACCAATGTGATCTACAGTAAAAATAACAATACAATAACCCAGAAATAATGACAACTACAAATTTTCTTTGTGAAAAATTATGTGGAAAAAAATTAAGTGAAAAAAATAACATTACACTGTGAAAATATTTACATTTACAAAACTACTCTTTCACAATAAAACGCAAATAAATACATAAATGAAAACAAAGCCGAACAACCCAAAACATGCAATTTTAACAATATTCTGCCTGTTACTAAATGTTTTGTGCATTTATAGATCCACTGTGATCTGTAGTTGTGTTAATAATAAGAGGTGTAATATTGTAGAAGTTGTTCAAATTTTAGTTCCAAACTCCAAAATTTGAGCAGCATTCTGCCTGTTACCAAATGTTTATGTAACACTGTGTGTAATGTACATGTATAAATAATAAGTTGAGGCATAATATTGTTAAAATTGTAGTAATTTTTCAAATGAAATTTTTGTTTTTTCAGGTTATTCACATCTTTTTTGGAAAATGTAAATATTTTAATTATTTAATTGGGTGTTTTTGTACAAAGACAAAAAGAAAAACTTGGATTTGTCATTATTTATATGTTATTAAGTCATTATTTTACTGGTCTGGCCTGCTTGAGATCAAATTGGACTAAACATGGCCCCTGAACCAAAATGAGTTTGACACCCCTGCTCTATACAAAACCTCCTATCTGAAAAAATTACTTTTTTCAGGAAACAAAACAAAAAAAAAACATTTAGTTTTATTATAGTATGGTCTTTGTTAAAGATATCCAAGCATATTCTACTGTTCTCAGACTCTCTTTCTATATTATGTGTTAACAATACAAACTAGGTATACTAGGTTTAATGTGAAAACTCAAAATCTAAAAATTTGCAGACAGGAGGTTTTGTTTTTTGGCCATCGGTATGTGAAATTTTCCAAATAAAATGATCAGATTACATCCTTAGGTGGATTGTCTCCATTCCAGCACAGATGTCACGTGCATGCCGTGCGTGTGGAAGAAACCAATAGCGGAAGAAAAAGGGGGAGTGTCTTTTTATGGCGTGACCCATATTATAATTAGAGGAATACATTTGACTTGTAAATGACCATAACTACATATTATGAGAAGGGAACAGTAACAAAATAAAATGGAGCAGTAGTGTTAATGTAGCAGATCAATTGACAAATAAGCAGAAAATAGCAGTAAAAAGCTAACAGAGGAGAGGAGCTGGATTTCAAACGGAAAAAAAAAACAGACTAAATGTGACTCTATAAAGGAGTATTCATCCAGCCAGCAGCTCCTGTACAAACATGTCTCTGGCTCACACAGCCCAAACCTTCCATTTCCCGTGAAAGCTCGACCATTTTGTGAGTGGGGGCCCGTATGTCTGACCCACTAACACATTTCCGTGGGAGAGCCTCCATGACGTCACAGGGGGCGGAGTCAGGATCGTTCAAAACAGAGCCTGTCCTCAATCCTCTGGTTTTCTGCTTCCTGTCCTCTCTTTTTTTTTTTTTTTTTTTTTTTTTGCGCTTATTTTAGCCTCAGTCCCGCTTGTTTAAATCTCTCTGCGCTTTTTACGGTTATTATTTTACTTTTTTGTTTTTATATACTTATACATTTTTATATGATGCGGCTGCTTTCCGTATACTCACCGCGAAACACGATTATTTCCGAGGTTGTTTTCTGGTCCAACATCCCCTCAGTGTTTGCTTTTTGTTTGCTGCTTTCCCTAAACATGCACCAGTAACGGGAAAAGCCGGATAAATGCACCTGCCGCAGAGGAGATATTCAGCTTTTCAATTCGAAGAGGTAAGACTGATCGAGCTAAAGGACACAACGAGAAAAAAAAAAGAGGAAGACAAATGTTTTGTTTTTGTTTTTTTTTTTGTCTGCAGCAGCAACTGTGCATCAGGCTGCAGCAGCTGCAGCCCATTATCCCGCCTGGGTCCTGTCTGTGCTGGGCACTAGTTCATCCTGTAGGACCTATGCACGGCCTCTAAAACAAATCACATATATCACATCTAAACTTTGCATCTTGCTGTCTTATTTCGACGCTGTTTGTTTGCACAGTCTGAAAAACGGCGCTGTTGTTGAATAAACTGGATGCGCATTTCCTGCTGCATACTTGGCTCTGTCACCAGTGGATGTTTACCAGTTTATGCCAAACTGCCAGATCTGACAGTGAGTTAAGACTTTAAAATTTAGAGAACCTGTTTTCGAAGTTCAGACTTTGTGCTGGATTGTTTTTTCTTATTTTCCACCCCTTTTTTTTTTTTAGTTAAATTTCCCTTACTTTAACTAGATCTGTGTTCTCAAGTGGTTTTACTCTGCAGTCTTAGTAAAATAGTGGCATGAAAATAAAGCTGTAAAATGTTAAAAGTCGCTTTTAAAGTCTACAAGTTCTGCTGTTACATAAGCTGTCTGGACTGAACTCAATGAAGTGAAAGGGTGTATGCACCTACTTATGTCAACATCTAATATAATTGTTGAAGTCTATGAGTAATGGAATTGAAATTATTTTATGGCCAAGGGTCTGACATTTTATACTCTTGCCTTAAATACCAGTGTTGTTTGGTACAGGTCCCAGCAATTATAACAATTATTTATTTATTTATTTTTAACATTTGTTCTTTTTTTGTTTTGTTTTGTTTTGTGTGTTTTAACTGTTGGTGCTAATTGTAGAAGAGAAAAAATCTGCATAAACTTTGACCTCAATTCCTTTTCCAATTTTATGTTCAGTTCCAGATTTGTTCATTAAATCCTTTGAATGTGATACTCAGTGACCCAGATTTGTTGATTTAATTTTGTATCACTTTGATTTGGTGTCAGTTCAGCAGGTATACGTTTCTAATCCAGTGTGGCAATATGAATTCTTCAGACTAGGTGTGAACCAGTGTGTTTTTTCCTCCTCTGTTCTTGCTGTCTCTCCCTCCTGTCCTTTCCTGGTCAGGTGTGTGGGCCCTGGGTGCAGCCTGGCCAGTGCTGGAGAGGCGATGAAGAACCCAGGATCTGCGGAGAGCCGTCGGCTGGCCGTCCTGTTGGAGGCCGCTCTGGTCCGGGAGGCTCGCCTATGGAAGGTCCCCGTCTTCAAGAATGGATGCATCCAGGTCAGATACAGGCTGTATTTGTAAAACTATCCATAATAAATGTGTTTCCAGCTTGGTAACGTAGTGTTTTTCAATATTAGTGAATAACAGGCAGTTGCTCAGGAGCATTGGCAGCCTCTGTTGGCCTCCTCGGTGCATCTCTGGGTTTTATTGACTGGAATGTTTGGTGGATAAGCCCATAGCTGATGAGGAAACAGTTGAGCTCAAGTCTCTGCAGTTTGATGACAGCAGGGAGTGGAAGAAATAAGAAAATCAATTTTTGCTCTCTTGGTAAAATGAGAGGGAAGAGAGCCTTCACTGGACAGGAAGCATCAGGCAGGGTTTGTATTGGTGTTTGAAATCCTTGAAAATGCTTACATTTCAATGTTATATTTTCAAGATCTGAAAAGTGCATGAATTTTAGTTGAAGTGCTTTCAATTCTAACTCTGTGATTTGATTTATTTATTTTTAATATTAACTCTACCAGGTGAGATAGCAAGCCAAAGCAATGTACAGAGAGATGATATATTTGGAAAATAAAACTGTCAAAAAAGAAAATTACTGGGTGCTGTCAGGTCGACTCCAGGTACATTTTTATCTTAATCTTTGTCTCTGTGAGTGTACCTAAAGAACACCAAGTGGCTTTCCTGTTTTTAGATAAAACTTTGCGTTGTCTTTTTAAATTCTAAACTTTTTACTGATATGAAACATAATTTTAGATGTGTATAGTATAATACAATGTACATTATTGTGATAAAAAGTGAAAAAAAAAAAATCATGAGTATAAGTATTCCTGTAGATCTGTGTTTTACCTCAGCGATAAGGAAAAATGTGAAAATGAGTGAAAAGGTGTTTGAAAAGTGCCAAAATTTGACCTTGAAAAAATGTGTATGAACCCTGATGAAGAATTATGGGAAATGGCTTTGTTTGGAGGGGAGGAAAAAAACCTGCTGTCATAATGAAATCTTTAATTTTATGTTTTAAAATATTAGAAGTCCATGTTGTATAATGAAATACTCTGCATTTAATCAAAATTCCAGTTTAATGTAGTTTTTCCACAAAAAGTTCAGTGACCCTCGTGCTGTCTTCGTTTGCAGATATGGTTAACTCTTCTAACTATTGGTAATCATAAATTTCCCGTTTCTATAAAAGTCTACTTTCAAACTTTGTGTAAATTTCCAATACACAGGATAAGTGTCCTTTGAATATCTGAGTGAGTCATTAAACTGTGTTTGTGTCTTTTGTCTCCTCAGGGCACTGACACCTCTTCATCCCAACACCAAGAAGTGATCCTTTGGCTCGGAGAGATGAGCAGGCTGTTCCAGTTCTGTCCAGAGACGTTTGCACTGGGAGTGTGTGTCCTGCACCGACTGCTGTCTGCTGTCAAGGTAAACGCCACAGCAAGGCATCATAGTTTCTATCTTAGTACACCGTAGTGTTGTCTGAAATTCAATACTAATATGATAATTAGTAGGTTAAACGAATGTGCAAACTGTTTTAGATGTTTGAAACTATAATATTAAAACAATAGTATGTGAATTCCATACTATTTCCAGGTAGACATTACTATATGTTTGCCCTGGCCAACATAAATATCCCAGAATGTAATGACATGTTTGAGATAACGGACCGTGACAGAAGGTGAGCAGATCCCTGTAGGTGGCAGTCTGTCATATTGGCCCGTTACCAAGGCTACCTGCCCCCGACTGGTACAGACGCTTTCAGGAAGCAACACATATTCACACCCTGACCAGTGTGTTCACAACAGTACATTGTACTATTTATTTACACAAAATTCCCCAGCAGAGATAATAGAGCAAGTTAACCTTTAACTTTTCAAAGCATGCTGAACTTTAGTGTAGGTTTTATGTGTGTTGCAAATACTGGAACATTTTGGAGCTCATGTTCCCAAAAGTCTTTGTGGTCTTAAAAAAGCCTAGTTACAGGATTCATTGACAAATAAAATGGAATGAGAGAAATAAAAAATCAGGTCAAAAATCTGGCAAATCATTAAACTGGTGTCCATAAACCAGTGGTTCTCAACCTTTTTTGGCTCGTGGCCCCATTTTAACATCACAAATTTCTGGCGACCCCAGACATTCAAATCGGAGCCTTTTTTTTGCTTTTTTTTTTTTTTTGCTTTTTTTTTGCTAAAATTAATTTGTATTTGGTCACATAATAGTTTGCTATACTGTGTTGCAAATAAACATTAATTTTAGACACATTTAGTCTATATAATGTATATTATTATGGACGGAGGTAGAAAAGCCAGGTGTAGATTACTGCACAAAGTGAGAATTTGATTTTCCTTGGTCAGGATATGTACAGTCAGTCCATCTTGGATTTACAAGGCTAACAATTAATACTGAACAAACAAGAACTCAAACTATGAATTATGAAAGAGCTGCAGCATCTGAAACCGACCACAATGAACATTTGAAAGATAAACAGTACCACAGTGCTTCAGTTTCAGCTTCACAGTTTGTCATGTCTTTTATGGTTTGGGATTATCTGTGGAAAAGGAATTGATCAAGTTAAAAAAAATGGTTTGACATAAATAAGTTATCACTTAATGAAGATAAAACAAAATTTATGGTTTTTGGTGGTGCTAGGGTAAATTATGATATAAAACTGAATATAATGGAATTGAAATTGAAAGGGTGTATGAAACAAAATTTTTGGGAGTGATTATTGACCATGAACTCTGTTGGAAACCACAAATAGAATATATCAAACGTAAAATGTCTAAGGCTGTTGCGATTCTTTATAAAACTCGCGATTTGTTAAACAAAAAATGTTTGCATATATTGTATTGTTCACTTGTAATGCCATATATGTCATACTGTGTGGAAATATGGGGCAATGTGTATAAAACTAATATAGACCCGATAATTAAACTCCAAAAAAAAGCTATTAGAGTAATAAATAAGATGGTTATCTCCAATCAAGTAATCCACTTTTTGTAGAATCTGGTTTACTAAAATTGTTTGATATTGTATATTTAAAAACGCAAATTTATGTTTCGCGCTAAAAGTAAAAATCTTCCTGTTTGTATTCAGAAAATTTTTCAGTTATGAGAAGGGAATTATAATTTAAGAGGGATGTTTGTTTTTGAAACATGTAAAGTAAGAACAAACATTAAATATCACTGTGTTTCTGTTACTGGTGTCAAATTATGGAACAAATTGAAGGATGAAGTGAAATTGTGTAGCTCACTGTCGAGTTTCAAAAAAGCTTTAAGTTGTCAAATTCTCAAGGGCTATGAAAGTAACATGATTTCAAAGTGACTAAAGAAACTGAATGTAGAATAATTTGTGTTCATGTTTTATCTGCTGTAACTTCAGGTGTGGAGTTGGAGTAAGGATGGGAATAGGAGAAGCAGAAATAAGCCTCTGGCTTCAGCTTCTTCCTTTTTCAGTTAACAGCTGTGTTAATTTTATATTTGTTTGTTTTTTTTAATATGTATGTGTTTTGTACATAACCGAAATAAATATTCATTCATTCATTCTCTGTCAACTCACCATATATTTTTTATTAGTAAGTTTTTATTTTTATCAATTACTAGAAATTTCAGGCGACCCCATTTGAATTCCAGGCGACCCCACCCACGAAACCATTAAGTGCTCATAATGATAAAAAGTAAACTACAGCTGTGTTTCCATAAATGTATTTCTGTATATTTTTCAAGTACTGCAGAATAAAAGGGTGATGAAGGTAGAATTTGAGAAATGCAAAAAAGAGTTAATGCAGTTTATGAGAGATGAAAACACCTTCTCTGAATTAGTTCTGATATAGAAAATATTTAACTCACATGACTGGTTAGCAGACCGATTCCTGGAATTTTCCCATAAAGCAAAGAAACATGGCAACAACAAAAAAAAAAAATCACCATTTCTTTTTCCATTACCCTGTTTACCATCATCTACTGACTGACTTCTCTCCACATGATGCAACATCCCAAGAGTTTGCTGTAAAATGTGCGTGACAGTTACATGGAAACATGGCTTATGAAATCTACTATTTTTAAGTGTAATTGTTTTCCCTTCCAGGCTCAACCCAAATACTTGAAATGCATTGCTTTTACCTCACTGATCCTGGCTGCCAAAATCAATGAGGAGGATGAGGTAGGACTTCTTCAGCGACATAAAACCATCACTCTTTGTTATTTTAAAACGATAAGTTTATTTATTTCCCTTTGTCGTTGTCTGTTTACACAGGTAATAGGCTCTGTTAAAGACCTAGTTGTGCAGAGCGGATGCAACTTTTCAACAGCGGAGATTCTTCGCATGGAGAGGATCATTCTCGACAAGCTGCACTGGGACTTGTACACCGCAACACCAGTCGACTTCATTCACATAGTAAGTTAGAATTCAGTAGACAGACAGGCAAACAAAATGCTTTTTTTTTTTCTTCTTCTTTTTTTTTTTTACTGGGTCTCAATTGTCAAAGTGTCTCAGAAACGCTTTGTCAATTCGGGACCCAAGCTTGTCGGAAAAAAAACACAGCAGTACAAAAAGCACACGTCACATCATCATGCCTGCATTTTCTTCGCACAGAGAGGATGTTTACAAACCCACAACAACAAACAACCCAAACCTGTGCCCTTTCATTTAAGTTGGTCCTTGTAAAGATTGTGCATTCACCACTTGAACTTATTGTGCCCATTCCTATAAACCTACATTTAGTCCTTTATTGGAGTGTGTCCTGACCTTTCTGATAACTCCACCCAGAAACGAACGAAAATCATGCTAGTCAACAAGTTGGACAATAAGATAAAATAGATGTACATTTGGTTCAATGCATCAGGCTAAAAGTGACCTGTAAACTGTCCACCAGTCAATTTTATCATACTAATAAAATATAACCTAACGCTGTTTCCTGACATCAGCTACAGTAAAATAATCCACTTTCTTTACACACTTTACTCCTTTTGCTTTTATAAATTGAGATACAAGGTGTACTTTACTTTAAGTAACTGCTAATCACATACTTTTACACCGATAAACTTGGTGAATTTCTTTTGCACTCACTTTTTCATTATTTGCATCTGCAGTTTTAATTTTTGTAACAGTTTGGTGACAGATTAGTTTCTTTTTTTTTTTTTTTTTTTACTCAGGCCAAATACCACAAATGTGCAAAAGTAAAGCAACAAAGACGCATTTCAGCGCGAGGTCTGGATAGAGCTGTAAAACATTTTCTGTAGCCACGTTCGACTGTGTTTGCAAGCTGCCAGCAAAACAACAAGCACGTTGCATATCAGGCCAAGGCACTTCTGACTAACTCTTCCCTGCAGCCCTACACTGGAAACCGAAACCCTGCTGCCACGAGATAGAGAGGGGGGGGGGTGTTTGCAGATTCTAGATCATATATGCTGTCAAACATCAACAAACATAACAAAAAAAAAAAAACCTCATAGATCTGAGTCGGATGTGTATCAAAGTGAGTTGTCTCTGTTCTTAATTGTCATGCTGTGTTAGTTTATGGCACAGTGTTTTGTTTTTTTCCACAGCAGTGTGTTTCTGTACGCAGTGCTGCAGTTGATAAAACACCAGAGAACTGTCCGCCAAGTAACTGCTAATAAAGAGATAAACCTCATCATTAAATCTAAAATGTTGGCGAGCCCATATCTGGAATGTTTGACTGAAGGCTGATCCAGGGGGATTTCAGGGTTTCCACAGTGATGGAAAGTGTGGAAATGTGAGTGAATTTTTCCAGACCAGGAAAAATCATGAATTTATGTAAAATCATCCAAATTTTTGTATTATTTAGAGATTCAAATTCCTCACCCTTTGGCCGAGTATGTCATAGTCCTGCTACAACAACCAACTGGAAAATTAAAGCTGCAGAATCAGGTGAAAAAAAAAACAACACCAGGATGTGAAAATGCACACGTTCCTTCTGCAGCTCTCCTGTTGAAAATGAAAGACTAAATAAAGATGAACCGGCTGTTCTTTTACAGGGTTTCTGCAGTCATTAAAAGTCATTAAATAGATTTTGTGAAAATTAAGGCCTTAAATGGCATTAAAAAGGCATTAAAAATTAAATACACTTGATGGAGAAAAAATAGCCTTGTTATTCACGATTTATTTTGATTATATAAACATTTAATAATTTTGATTAGAAGTATAGTGTGATGATTGACAGGTAAAACCCTTTAATTGGCTATTGTTTATGGCCGATACACGAAGTCACAACACCGGATGCTTGGAATGCAACGTGCCGTGAGCATGCTCATGCCGTGGCGAAAGATCGGAAGGAATATTAGCAAATGTCAGAAAAATGGGAAAATGCAAGTTTCAGCAGAAGTGGTTGGAGGAAGAATTATTCAGAATCTAGTTAAAGCCTGTCGACGGTAAACTGTATCTATATATAAAACCATATATAAAACTCTATCTGTAGTTGGACATGGGCATTAAATTTGTTTAAAGCAGCATTAAAAGCATGAAATTAAATTTGCAGATACCTGCAGAAACCCTGTTTTAGTGCTGTTATGGAAAAGTGAAGCCACTTTTCCAAATTTCCACGTCAAGACACAGAATAGAGCAGCAGAGTCATGTCCAGCTTGCGTCTGACAGTCTCATCAGTGATTGGTACGTACAGCTGTCAATCGTATACAGGGTGGGGAAGCAAAATTTACAATATTTTGAGGCAGGGATTGAAAGACAGTGTATGACCAATTAGTTTATTGAAAGTCATGAGAATTTGTTTGCCACAAGAAAATTTACATCATAGAAAATGTTTTTATTCTATGTGTCCTCCTTCTTTCTCAATAACTGCCTTCACACGCTTCCTGAAACTTGCGCAAGTGTTCCTCAAATATTCGGGTGACAACTTCTCCCATTCTTCTTTAATAGTATCTTCCAGACTTTCTCATAATAGTTTTGCTCATAGTCATTCTCTTCTTTACATTATAAACAGTCTTTATGGACACTCCAACTATTTTTGAAATCTCCTTTGGTGTGACGAGTGCATTCAGCAAATCACACACTCTTTGACGTTTGCTTTCCTGATTACTCATATGGGCAAAAGTTTCTGAAAAGGTATGGATAATAGTGGTAGGTATGATTATGACATCAATATATGTTTGGTTTCAAAACAATTGACGTAGTGCCTGCTGAGAAAAAACAACTAAATGTTCATTGTAAATTTTGCTTCCCCACCCTGTATGTGACCCACCTACTTGTCTGAAAACAAGTGTAATCGGACAAAACTGGGCCATCAAGGGGTAGATTTTCTGCAGCCTGGAAACACTCTTATGTCCTCTCAGACCATTTGAATTATAATGTACTGAAAAACTGCCACTTTAAACCTAAAAATATATTGGTGAAGAAGCGTACCCCTTCTATTTTTGTCACCTTTTTCACCTCTGATGAGTCCGATTTAGACAGTATAATGAAAAAAGTGAAAGATGGAGTATACCTCGGGGTTTTCCCTAAGTTTGCACTGGGCTCTGGTGGCTTTTTGTGGTCAGTTATGCCTAAAACAATACGTTTACCATCCTTTTGGAAATAGCATATTAGTTTAATAGTTTTTGAGATAATGCCATTAAATTTGACAAGAATATCTGACTCTTGGCGTTTAGTGTTAACGCAATAATAAACTCAAGGCCACTTCAGTTCACGTACTTGAAGGCTGTGGACATTATTATTGGTCCTTGAAAGGTTTTAAATAATATTTGTAAAAATGTGTGGAAACCCTGAATATTCTTTCAGTCCGATCCAAACAGTCATGTTGTATTAAAAGATGGGACATGTCTGTAAAAGCCTGTCCCTTTATTTGCCTCTACATTAAAATTCCTTTAAGCCAGAATGAAAGCTCAGTGTGTCAGGCAGCAGTTACCGTAGATGTTTTATTAATACAGCAAAGTTTCACCCATTCTAATCGAAGGCTTTCACCCTCGTTTATTGGTCTGAATCGTGAACCAGTACATTTTCTTAAAGCCACAAACCATAATCAGTCACCAAACAGAGGCTTGGACACACAGACTAACTGCATGTCCTCTGCAAAATAATAGAAATTGCACTTTACCCTGGTGTTGTGTCTAACTCTGGAGTCTGATCTGACTGAGATCATTGTTGTGCCTCTGATTAAACTCATTCTCCACTTTGCATGTATCCCATCACCTTTTAGGTTTTATAAAATGCAAGACTTTCAAAATAAGAAGACATAATGTATCAATAAAAACCATAATAAAATAAAGACTTTTTCTCTCTTATACTATTGAAATAAATACTTTTTAAATAAATATTTGAACTATACTGTATGTCACAATTACATTCCCCCTTAAGAAATAATCTTTCCTGAATAGATATTCTCTATTTTCTATAGAACAGCAATTGATAAAAATGCATCAATACTTGTCACAGACTTTCCACCATGACACTTGGATATGATTAAATAAGTGTGTTTACAGAGAACGCCTCAATAATCACTTTTTATCACTACACGTTCATATCCAGGTAAAACTCTGGAAGGCAGAATCAGCAGTGTGATGTTAAAAAAAAAAAGGACTTTTATTGTGAAACTATATCCAAACTAATGAAAATAAAAGCACTTTGCCCTTTTCTCCCAACGCAGAAAGATGAAACTTTTCGGTGGAGACTGTTCCACAGATTATTTCTGGGCGTTAAACATCACACCGCTCGCTCTACATTCCAATAGAATCTAGTTCACTTTCATCAAAACTCATGGCTTGTTTTTGCTACAGACGAAAAAAGCAAGTTACCAGACAAAATACTTAAAATGCTCGAACATATTGAAATGTAGGTGGTGCGTTTTCTTCACAAACCGTCACACTATGGAGTTGTTTAAGTCGGTGTTAAGTTGAACGGCTGGTAGTAAGTAGTGGATGTAAACAGGGATCTGGCCGTATAAACTTCATTTAAGGTCATAAGTCAAAACACCATGTCCTCTGCTTGTTTTGCTTCCCTTATGTGGCCATAAAACTGCTTACAGTACTGTAAGAGTGTGACAGAGTGAAGAATTGCCCGGCGTCCTTGAACGCATCAGAGCCCCCCCACTCAGGACAGGTTTGACAGTTACTGCCTACAGACGGGAACACAGAAAAGCACTGCACGTACAATACGATACGAACAAGATTACTATGATTCCTCAGGCAAAAAGGGGGGACATCATGAGTCAAACCGGATGCTGAGATTCTCGGTGGTTTACTGTGGATGTGGACGGTGAAGCAGAGGATCAGAGTGGGGGAAGTGAGCACAGGAGTGAAGGATGTGCAGAACTAGTGTCAGGTGTGTGTGGTAGTACTGGAGGAACCCTGATGGACGGGGTCTTAATGGATGTTGACATGAATGGATATGGCTGGACTGAAGGGACACTGATTATGGGATGGAACACAGCGCCAGAGTTAAGGAAGGAAATGATGAATGAGCTGACAACGATGTTCTTATGCTAACGTTTTGGTCTCGGTCCTCTATATTTCTCTGTCCATCTCCGTCGCAGTTCCACGCCCTGCTCGTCTCCGCCCACCCCCACCTCATTCCGTCCATCGGTCTCGGATCCGGCGTCGGCTGGGACTCCGCCGCGGACCCCGGCTCGCTCCCCGCGAGACTGCGGCATCAGAACAGGCTCCCGGGCCCCCAGGTGGCGTTGTGGACCAGGCAGGTGCAGCACTGTATGGCCTGCCACCAGCTTTGGCAGTTCAAGGGCTCCACGTTGGCCTTGGCCATCATCACTTTGGAGCTGGAGGCGCTGACGCCCGACTGGTTCTCCGTCTTCACTGACCTGATGAAGAAAGCACAAGTAAGAGAACTGCACAGGCCCACTCTGCTTTGTATCTATTTATCTGCCTTTTTATCCTCTGGGGGGGGCATATACAGACTATTGTTTTATTTCCAGAGCACACGTGGGAAATTATTTAAGACTTTTTTTCACCAAACTCACAGTTTTTGCTATTCTGAGTCATCTGTTTGTCTTTTTTCTATGCATGTTGTGTGTCATTTCCTCATTTTGTGACACTGTTCAACTGGGTGAAGCAGCAGATTTTACAGCAGCTCAGACGATGAAGAAATACAGGGTGTCCACAGTGTGTGTCTTTACAATTTAGAACATTTCTTACAAAAGCAACTCAGATATGTTAATCAGATTTGTTCTAATTACTCAGTGGTTATCAAGGTTTTTAATCACATTGTAGGATCATGTGCAGTTGAAACACTGGCCCATTTTTCTTCAATGAGAGGTTAAGTACTACAAATGTTGACTTTTGACTGAATATGTAGCACCACAACTGGATGACCTTCAACCAATGCTAAACTACAGCCAACATGGCAGGAAATCCAGTACCTTCTTGATGTGCATCTAATAGTGTCCATATAAAGGTGGATTAAAATTAAGCAAAATAACCTTCAGTATCTACTTTTCATTTTATAATAATTTACACAGATTTGTCTATTCATTTGCTTGTAATAAATTGTGATACATTTGTTAAATTGTAAAGACAGCCATAGAAGAAAAACACATTTATTTACTAAGATTTTCACCAAGTTAATGATTGAATGAGTTGGATCTTGAAATAAAACCACTGCTAAGCCCTGTAGTTACATTTCTACAGATTTGTTCCCTACAGTTAGTTAAAAGGCTGCCCTTTTATCTATCATTCATGTCACAGTAGAGAGAACAATGCATCATAAACCACCCCCACAGTCGACAGCACGATATCCAAACAGGGACTGGAATGCTAATAGAATGCCTAGAGAAAGCAGGTTAAAATCTGTCAAGGGATTATTTTTGTATTTGACAGGAAAACAAGTGAGTCTGTGACACAAGAGAAGTTATAACAATCATTCCAATTAAAGAAAGACAATAGAAAACTTAAGTTGCGTTCTCCCCAGCAGGGGAGTTGGTGCACATTTTCCACTAAACATGCAAATACATCAGTGGAAAAGGTTTTTGGACACTTAGAATTTTATACCATCTCAGATATTATCATGAAATGTTTGAGGAAAAATCTTTTGTGTTTCTAAAGGTGTGGCTGCATCAGACAGACACAAACTAATGCAAGTGAGTTGGGGTTTTTTGTGAATTATTAACTAAAAAAATAACAACTAAATGACAATTTCCACATGTCATGTCCGGGAAGTGTTTCATTATATGGATGAAATATCCAGTCAATAAAGGGAATAGAGCATGTGCAGAAGGAGCATGTGGGTTTGGAGAATAGAACAATACTTCAATGACAATTCAATGATTTAATAGGGATTCTTAATTCAATATATCACAAATACATTGAGTGTCCAGAAACTTTTTCCGTCACTGTAAACTGAAATGAAGAGACAAGTTAACCCTTTAGGCACCAGGGTTTTTTTTGTTAGTTTGTTTGCTTGTTGGTTTTTTTTCCAAAAAAATATAAAATTTTGATATCAAGATTACAAAAAGCGGTTTCAGTTACATTGCTTATCGCAACATTGCGACTTTGGCGCTTAAATGGTTAACTGTTGAAAGCTCTTTTTAGCCGCTGCAGTTATAGATTACATTTGGAAGCATAATATTCAGTTTGCATGATGACCAAACGCTTACTAAGCAAATGTACTGTTGGTCTTTGACTTAGTGGTGTCAACTCAGATCCAGTTTTGTTCCTGCTGATGTTTCATGTCTTGTTGCCTGTACTAATTTTCACTCTGTAGCTTCACATCATTGTGGATTCTTTATCCTGCTGCTAGTGCATCCGAACATATGGAATTTTTCAGTTTTTTGGTAGTAAGTGGAGTTGAAAAGGAGGCAATGCAATGTTGTCTCCTCTTAACTTTAATGACTGTCTAAATCCAGACCACTGCCCACATTTTGAGAGAAGAAACACACAATATTTCACCTGTGGTCACTTTCTTTGACAGTGAAAACAGGTGGTTTATGTTCATGTGTGATCCTCTTGTGTCCCAGGTCGACAGCGTGGAGTTCATTCACTGCAAAGAGACGGTGGACGAGTACCTCCACAGTCTGGAGTTCTCCCTACCCGCCAACGCCGTCTACATCCTGGACGGTGGCCTGATCCGGGCCGAACGAGTGTGGAGCATCCGTCAGTCCAGACGGGAGCGGGGGGGCACAGAGCAGGGGGACCTCGACGAGTACTACGACGGTTTCAGGTGTCTGTACAACGAGGAGGCGGCGGCCCCGGGGCCCGAGGGATGTGACGCCGAGGGTTTGTTTGATTCTCAGCAGAAAGACGTCTCCCCCTGTCCACCACTCCACCCCGCTGTCCCTGAGTAGGACGTCAACTCACACCGTCCACGTTTAGGAGTCACAATACTGTGATTTTAGAGCAAGGTCCAGATTTTTCAGTTTCAAACTTCCATTCACTGCAGATCCAGACATTACTTACCTGTCGTGGAAGGAGTCTTTTAGTGGAGACATCATGTTTTGTCTTTAATATTATTTTAGTCTCTTCTGCACATTGTCCCCATCCATATATGAACGTGGAAGTGTATGAATCAGTGTAGGAGTTCAACTCTTACTCAGACTCCAGAGCCTGTTACTTACATGGATAAGAACAGTCTGGAGTTACTGATTCTCAACAGGATGTTTCTGTGTGAGGCAGAACTATGGGTCCAGGTTCTCTGTTAATGATGCCATTTTTCCTCATTTTTTAACCTACCTGTCCTTTTTTATATCTGCCACAAATCAAGGATAACTTGTGTGTGTTTGCGAGTCAGTAATGGCGTTTTTTTACGTTCTGAGGGTTGATCCAGATTTAGTTTGAGTATCTTGGTGCTCCGGTTCCTCCCAGAGCCTCTTAGCACTTTGAGATCACAAGCTTTTTTAAAAAAAAAAAAAACAATTGCAAATAATTATATTTTTTCAGAAGTCTTTATTATTTTAATCTTTCACTTACTTATACTAAACATGTTTTTTGTGCTGTTTAAATTTATTTACCATTATTTACAAAAGTTACTGTTGACAAAAAAAAAGCTTTAATTTCATAACTAAATGCTGCAAATGTTTATTTGATTACTATGCTTTTCAGTCTGTGTTACTTTACTTTATGCAGCCGTTACATCCACAAAGAAAAGGTGGAGGCCTTTCCATTTACCTCTGTTCACTTTAATAGCACACAGGGAGATCAGATCAACACTAGTCGAAAGCAGAAAGACAAATGTTTTGTGGCATCATGAGATTACCTGATAAATGACTAAAGATTTTTTTTTTTCTTAAGTCAGATTTTAATTTAACATATTGCCCAACAGCATTATTAGCGGTAATGATAAAGCTCATGTTCTAGTGTTTAAAATGAATATTTAATTTAATAAGCTAAATGAATTAGGATGAGATTTACAGGGTACCAACAGATTTGACTCATATCTGATGAATAAACCACAGTGGGAACAAAATATGATCCAGTGCGACTACATTTAGTGTTGACTGTTGGATCTTCACTCCTAGACATTCAACCTGCTGACTGTCTTCAGATGACCATCGGTCCCATCGTATCCATAATGTGAACTGGTTACTGTTTGTTTCTTTTGAGTATCTTCCATCCATCCAGTCAGACTGGGTGCTACATCGACCAATGTTAGTTTTGTTATTCTGTACCATATTACTTCACATACTGAGGCAGCTATCTCTTCCTGTTTTGACCACAGAAATAAAGCTACGACTTGAAAAGTCTAACATGGTGTGTTGTGGTTTTGTCAGTTCAAAAAGGAAGCAAGAATCAGGCCAGAGACACCTGCTCATGTTGGGAAGGTCGCCAGGTTTAGTCCTGAGCCAGATGGAGGAAATAACAACTGACACTGATCCCAACTGGTAGTGAAGGACTCCAAGTCCACAAATGGAAACGGAAAGAACACCAGCAATTATACTGATGTCATTTAGCTTCTGTCACAGACAATAACATTAATTTAATATTAGGTTCTACATCTGATTGTTGGGCTACATTCACTGCAAAAAAAAAATATATATATATATACAGGGTGTCCCATAAGTCTCCATACATAGGAAAAATAAACGTTTCTTGACATAAACCATTTTTATTTATATAATATGCTCTATATGACTGCCATTTTGTCGGGAACACATTTCAATGCGTGTCTGCTGAAGAACTATAAAGAAGAAATATAAAGAAATACATGTTAGAACCATATATGTATGGAATGTATTATGCCTCCTATGTATGGAGACTTATGGGACACCCTGTATATAGATCTCCTGTTTATCATTGCTCTGCATGAATCTAAATATGTTTTAGGCTCATGTTTCCTTAATTTTGGACTTCTTACTGATGTAAGATCTTTAATTTCAAGGACCACTTTCATTTTCTCTATCAAGGAGAATGTGATCTAGCTAGCAGTGGCAAAATGTGCTCTTAGCATTGTACTTTGACAATATTGTTTCTTTTATATAAACACGTTTATGAATATTAGCATTGGTCTTATAAATTCACCATTATTTTAACCAAAACAACAGTTTTGTAGAAACTTAAATGCTTCTACATGTTGGAGGGGTTGCAGGGACACAGAGGCAAACCTCATCCACATTTTTTGGTTCTGTTTGAAAATTACAACTTTTTGGAAAGATGTTGGGTTTTTAATTACAGCAACCCACTTTGTCACTATTGTTAGGAGATCTTCCTGATGATTTGACAATAAGTGATAAATACCTTCTAAAAACCTTTGGTGCTGCAGCAAAAAAAACAATCACTCGTAAATGGCTTCAACTTGATCCACCGGTGCTGAAGGACTGATTGAAAATTGTTGATGAAATTCACAAAATGGAGAGATTAACATTTATGCAGAGGCTGCAAGCTGAACATTTCATAATAAGATGGGGCAAATGGATTAGTTTCTTTAAATATAATTGTGTTGTTTGTCTCATAGTCCTGTGAAATGCTTTATAAACTTCTGCTCTAAAAATTCAATTAGGTAACTTGATTGCTAGTTCATAACAGTAACCTAAATTATCATTACTATTAGATTGTGACTATTATCTGTTGCCGATTGTTGTTTATGTTCTGTATGACAAAATGATAAAAACAAAAAAAAAAAAAGAAAACTAATTGTAAAAAAAAAAATCTGCTTTATTTTAACCATTTGGCAGCGACAGCGTAGCAAATAAAAAAAATGGGGAGGTGAATTTTCAACAGGAAACGTCCTGAAGGTGAAGGCATTTGATTTTGGCATTTCTATAGCTCCAATGATAAAGTTATGACGTTAAATAAGATATAGGCAAAAAATATGAAAAATATCAAGTCACTTAGTGCTTCTAATTTTAATCTGATGACTGTTACTTGTTGTGAACACTGATTTTCATTCTATCTTATCTCATTTTCATCTTATCATGTCATGATGTAAATGGCTGGAGTCTTGTTTTTTTCTACAACACAATGTTTGTCAGAATGTTTGAATTAAACACAACTTATCTAACACTGAGAACCTCGTAAACACTGTCAGATATAAGGCCTATCTCAAATCCAGGAGGAGTGAAACATGTTGTAGTGTGTATTGAACAGACTGCCACAGGCCCATTATCTTTGTGAGCAGAGTGTTGATGTCGAATACAGAGAACAGCGAGCTCTGAACAGATTGTATGTCTGGACGAGATCCAGCCAACCAGCAGGTGGCGGACAGAATAATAATGGTATTGGACAGATCCTGGCTGCAGTAAACCGAACCATTACAACAGGAAGGAGATCCCAGGTCGGAGCTGCGTCAGTGAACTGTAAAACTGACATTCATTACAAGCAGGAAGATAAATTTAGACTTAAAGTAACTGCAGGCCAGTTTATAATGGAAAATACTCATAATAATGTATGAAATAAATCCTCAGTGACAGAGGAGAAAGCTAGTTATGTGATGGATGAGCTTTGTATCTCCTGAATTTTAATACTTGAGGCACAAACTGGGTCTATCCAAACACACCGGTCGATTTTTGAGTCTGTCTGAACCACAGCAGTGAAAAATCTGTAAAACATTTTACAACTGCAGACTAGTAAATATAAAACTAAAGAGGAAAGAAGTGACTTTTTATATATTACATATGAGCTTCAGTGAGGAGACACAACAGGAATATAAATTAAATATACAGGGTAGGGAAGCAAAATTTACAATATTTTGAGGCAGGGCTTGAAAGACAGTGTATGACTAGTTAGTTTATTGAAAGTCATGAGAATTTATTTGCCACAAGAAAACTGACATAATAGAAAATGTTTTTATTCTATGTGTCCTCCTTCTTTCTCAATAACTGCCTTCACACGCTTCCTGAAACTTGCGCAAGTGTTCCTCAAATATTTGGGTGACAACTTCTCCCATTCTTCTTTAATAGTATCTTTATAAAAGTCGACATTGCTGTGTGATGTTCTATTGGTAGCATGTTCTAAAACGCCTCAAATAGCAGAATCCAGAGGGTTTAGATCTGGGCTAGAAGGCGGCCATAAACATGATTCCCAAAAATTGCTAAAGTTGGATTTGTTGCTGTTGTCAACAAGTGTTTTGGTGTTCTTGTGTAAGAGTTTAACTTCAAATCATATTTTACTGCATTTCTAACGGTCTTGTTGTCTACCTCAAGTTCAATTGCCATTTTTCTCATGGATTTGGTTGGATCCTTTAGGATTTTGGATTTGAGAGCTTTAATAAAAGCTTTGGTACATTTTTTGTTGCTTCCTCCACTTCCAGACTTTCTCGTAATAGTTTTGCTCATAGTCATTCTCTTCTTTCCATTATAAACAGTCTTTATGGACACTCCAACTATTTTTGAAATCTCCTTTGGTGTGACGAGTGCATTCAGCAAATCACACACTCTTTGACGTTTGCTTTCCTGATTACTCATCTGGGCAAAAGTTTCTGAAAAGGTATGGATAATAGTGTTAGGTATGATTATGACATCAATATATGTTTGGTTTCAAAACAATTGACGTAGTGCCTGCTGAGAAAAAACAACTAAATGTTCATTGTAAATTTTGCTTCCCCACCCTATATATATCTGAAAATGTGGTTTATATGTGGACTATTTTCCCCTATTTTCAAAATCTATTATTTTGGTAATGATTACACTAATTTTTTCCCAAAAAACACATTTAAAAGCAGGACTGATGTTGACGCAGCTTAATAACAGTAACATTCACTTCAGTCCAAAATGCTTAAAACTTTTAAAGGCTTGAAATTCTGATTAGATTTTATATTTTTCAGGGAAACACAGACACTTTGAGGAACTTAAACTTGACATAACACGCTTGTTAAACCCCTTTAGCCCTATCAGCCCGCCCGCAGGCCGAAAAAATTATATTAATATTCATCTACTATAAAAATATAATAAATCAGGACAATTACTGTTTTTTTTCAACTTTTGCTCAAAGTTTAGACCCTAATGTTAATAAAAGTACATCAAAAGTATATTTTAGTACAAACTTTAATGTTCAGACATGATTTTTAATGTTTGTGGGGTGAAATATACGCTATTAAAAATCTCCGACACGAACAATTAATTTATGCATATCATCGTCAATCCAGCTGAAAAAAAACAGACGAGGATAAAAAATTCTAATTTCTCTTTTAGTTTGTTACAGTTTACTCAGGCATAGTAATAGATACAATATTTTATTCAATGGGAATAGATTCTGTGAGGTCTCTAAATGTCCATAGACACCAAGAACATCCATATGAACCTTATTATTGTGAAGTAATTCTTCATTTACTTTGGGTATGTCTTTTTAGGCATTTTTCCCCTGAAAATATGGTTAGGATTAAACAGGTTAATGGTTCAGAGAACAGGCTGCTCTTGTCACAACTCAGTAGTTAGTTGGTTTACCTGTGTCCAACATGATCAAAAAACACTAAAGAAGGAATGGGCAACTGGTTCAAAGTGAAAAACAAACATGATAAAAACAGACCAGAAAGAATATTCTGAAAATGATCCAAATTGTCTTGTGTTAAGGAGGAAAATCTACCTCCACGGGAAACAAATTTTACTTGTCTAGATATGTCAAAAGTAGAATGAAAGTTAATCTATTGACAGACCATAATAATTCAAAAAGACGTCAACACTTACAGTAACATCATATTCTTATATAGAGAGGTTGAACAAATGGTTTCACTCTTAAAATACAGAAAATAATCGCTTTCCTCTGTTGGGATATTATATAAACTGCAGTTTTAGCTTATTTAAATTATAATGAGGTTTCCATGACAATATTTTGTTTATGAAAAAAGTGGATGCTCTAGAAATAGGGCTTCTTTACTTTGTTGAAATTATCTTTTTCCCACTGTTTTTTCAGTAGTTGAACATTCTACATGGAAAAGATGTTAAATTTATATCAACCTAATCACGTCTTTAAGCCAAAACACTACAGAGGTTTATCTTTTCAAAGGGTTAATCAACTTTCTCTGGAATTTTTTGCCCAAATTTTAGAATTACTTGTTGTTGAATAAATACAAAATACACTACGTTCACTGGAAAAATCAAAATCTTACCAAGTGTATTTTTCTCATTTCTAGTCAAAATATTTCTTTACACTTAAAATAAGACATAATCCCCAAAAGAGTAACTTCTGAGTGAGATAGAAGAACTTATTTTTAGACAATAGATCTTGAAAATCTCATTTCAAGAAATCTTACCAAGATTAGTTTTACTTGAATAATAAGTAATAGTAAGTTTTCCTTTATTTTATTTTATTCTATTTTTTTTTTTATGTGCTATTTTCTTACTTGCTGTTTTTAATCACCTTTTACATGTTTCTTTTATGTTTTAAATGTGTTTCTTTTTGTTTCTTTTATTTCAATGTCCTGTGTGAAGCACCTTGAATTGCCTTGTTGCTGAAATGTGCTATACAAATAAACTTGCCTTGCCTTGAATTAAGCAAAAAAAAAAACAAATCTTCAATTAAGAAAAAAAAAATCTGCCAATGGAACAAGTGAGAATTATCTTTGTAAGATTTCTTGAACTAAGATTTTCAAGATCTATTGTCTAAAAATAAGTTCTTATATCTCACTGAAAAGTTACTCTTTAGGTGATTGGCTTATTTTAAGCGTGATGAGATATTTTGACTATATGAGAAAAATATACTCGGTCAGATTTAGATTTTTGCAGTGTAGCGTCTCTGACAGTAACAGAAAGTACATGAAGTGAGGAAGCAGCTGTTGTGACGTAGCCGTGTGGTTTTCTATAAAGAGCAACAGTCATCTGCAGTTGCACCAGTGACAGTTACAGGCCCCTAACTCAGATGTTTCATGTCTTTCATACACAAACTCACATCCTCAGATAGTCATTCAAATGTGTCTTTTTCTCCCATACTGTTTCTTGGATCAATATCAATATGAGGTGCCTGTGGTGTTCCCCAGCAGAATACAACCATGAACACACTGCAAAACAATGGAATTCTGGGGTTTTATTATGAGTATTATGAACCTGTACACATATGTCAGAACAATTTTAAACCTTGTGAAATGTGATTTTAATATTTTATACAATTCTTTGAGGGGATGTACATGATTTGTGCATGTCCCTGACACTGCCCTTAGTGAGATTAACAAGTAAAAATTAAATTACTTTTTAGATGTCATCATACTCAAGTTTTTTTTAATTTTTTTTTTTATAAAACAAGTCATTTTTGATCATTTTTATTTTCATATCTAACATTCTACACATATCCTTGAAATTGCTGTCCGCTCTGCCACTTTAGGGGAATCTCCTCTTTAATAAGATGGTTGTTGACATCACTGATGACATCATCATTTTGTGTGTCTTCATTGGAGGTGGAAACACAGTCTACCAGACTATTTACTATTTTCATTTACATTTAAAAATTTTCCTCATTTTGTGTTTGTACTTGGATGTTGTCAAGCTTAGAATGTCCACCCTGTCACCACAAAATATTAATATAAAACTTTTCAGACATTTTAAATATATTTGTTGAACATTACACAGCAGTGCAGAAATCAAAATCTTACAAGTGTATTTCTAGTGAAAATATCTCATCACACTTAAAATAAGACATAATCAGCTAAAGAGTAGCTTTTCAGTGAGATATAACAACTTATTTTTAGACAGTAGAACTTGAAAATCTTACCAAGATAATTTTCACTTGTTCCATTGGCAGATTTTTTTTGCTTAATTCAATTTTGCTTAATTCTTTAAAAAAAAAGAAAAAAAAAATCTGCCAATGGAACAAGTGGTAAGATTTCTTGAAATTAGATTTTCAAGATCTATGGTCTAAAAATAAGTTCTTCTATCTCACTGAAAAGTTACTCCTTAGGTGATTGTCTTATTTTAAGTGTGATGAGATATTTTGACGAGAAATGAGAAAAATACACTTGGTAAGATTTAGAATTTTTCCAGCGAGTCCTCTACAAAGATGACCTACTTCACCAAATCAGGTACAACATGTGGTCATTTAATACTTATTTTAGTCAAAACTGTCCACCCTGTCACTTATTTTTACATGTATTTGTCGGTGACAGGGTGGACATATTTGTTTCATATTTTGTGGTCTGCTTGTGCTTTGTCTGCTTTCAAAAAATGCATTATTTAATGTAGGAGCTTGACCAACATTCACCTAGAGCAGGGGTCTCAAACTCATTTTCTTTCAGGGGCCACATTCAGCCCGATTTGATCTCAAGTGGGCCGGACCAGTAAAATAATAGCATAATAAGCCATAAATAACAACAACTCTATTATACTATGCCCATGAATAATGACAAATTCAAATTTTTGTCTTTGCTTCAGTGCAAAAAAACGCATTAAATTATGAAAATACTTACTTTTATAAACTATCCAAACAAAAAAGATGCAAATAACCTGAAAAACCTGAAATTTCTTAAGAAAAATAAGTGCAATTTAACAATATTATGCCTCAACTTATCATTTATATGTGTGCATTATGGATCAGATCTACAAAGACACTGTTGTTTGTCCGTTAGTCTTGATGACGACCTTGACTTCAGTTTTTGTGGGTCCTGGAGTGGGTTGTCTGCCCTATTTTTACCCTGAAGTATCTTCCACAAAGACATTAAACACCGAGTAACAGGCAGAAAATTGTTAAAATTGTGCTTGGTTTTCTTTAGACATTTCAGGTTGTTCATATTTGTTCAGATTATTCACATTTTGTTTAACGATAGTTTGTAAATGTAAGCATTTTCATAATTTAATGTTATTTTTTGCACTAAAACAAAGACAAAAATTTGAAGTCGTCATTATTTATAGGCACAGTGCAATATTTTTTTCACATCAAACCAAGAAGAAAATATGGAGTCTCTTTTTTTGTAGGTTTTTATGCTAATATCTTACTGTAGATCATATTTGTCTGTATGTGGAACCTGAACTATGGTGAGTTCCACAGCTTTGACTGTGGAATTTTTGCACTTTGCAAATTCATCCCACGGGCCGCATTGGAACCTTTGGTGGGCCGCATTTGGCCCCCGGGCCGCATGTTTGAGACCCCTGACCTAGAGTCTACTTAACACGTTGAACATAAAGTGGAAAATCTCAAGTCTTTTTGGGGACACTTCAAAGACTGAAATGCACCTTATAGCGATACTGACCCTTGTCTCCACCTTTACTGTACACGTGTCGTCCTGCACATGCAAACACACCCAGCTGAGGTCAACGTCTCGGTGGTGAGAGCAGGGAGGCTCGTATGCAAACATCACTCGTCTTTCCAGCCAGGGAATCGCTTTTACAGGAAACGCTGCGTCTCTTTCAAGCCGACAGCTGTTCTGGGATCAGCCGAGGCCGCCACAGCCCCCACGGTGTGTTTTCTTTATATGTGTGTGTGTGTAAGTGAATAAGTGTCATCACCTGCCCCTGGCGTCGCACTTTCATCTCCCTCCCGGTTGAATATCGTCAAACAAATCATGGCAGAGAGACACATCAGAGTCAGGAGGGACGGGTGGAGGAGCAGGAGGAAGGAGGGGGGGTTGCGTTTATTTTCCAACCACAACAGTAAATACAGCTGCTCTCTTCTCCATCTCTGGGTGTAAACTCATCTGCAGCGAGCTGAGGCTATTTTTGGTTTCCTGAACATCCTTGTGTACATACTGGCTTCATGTATGTGTGTGTCCACGGTCACAACACATCACTAATGGATTACAATAGTTACATCACTCATGGACAATGTACAGCGTCATATGTGCTCCTTACAACAATATCCAAAAACTAGTACATTTTGCATATTAAGCTGGCTAAGCTCAGAAAAAAATATTCACATACATTTATTGAGTTAATATGAAACAGCACCAGAATATTGCATATGTTCTTAAGACTAGATTTAGGCTGTCAGTACCTACGTATATGCAATAATATGTACAATATACAGGTACTCGGTTTATTGCTTGTCATAATGTTGTTTATCTGGGCTCTTTCAGAACAGGGGTTTAATCTATTGTGTAACCTGCTTAATCTACATTTCATGATTACATTTCAAACAGTTCAGATAAAAAAACAAAAAAAACAGAAAAAGGTAAGCCTGATTTCAGTACGCTCTGTAAAGCTGTGTTTTCTACATATATTAGGGCTGGGAGATAAAATAATTCTATACTAATGACATGTCATATTCTGTTTGAATTCTCTGCTATAACACTTAGGAAATGTAAATTTTACAACTGAATCCTCTACATTTCTGACACGTTCCGCTGTTTGGCACCTGTTTCTCGTGATCTGAACATAAAATTTCCCAGTTTGGGATCAATAAAGTATATCTATCAATCTAAAGATCAATCCAAAACCATAAGTAACAGGCTTTTACCTCATTCGCACTGTGTTCAATAAACGGTGAATAAGGGTTAAATCCCAAAATCACAGACTACAGTTGTGGTTTTGTTACATCTTTGGTCCTTTTCGTCTCGTAAATGACACTAAAGCTGCAACATCAGGGAAATGGCGTCAAAGATCTAATATCTTATCGTGTCTTTTTAGTGTCTTTTACGTTTTCTTATTGTCGCTCATGTAAATTTTTGTCATGTCAGCAACTTTTTTTGTTTTTCAATGTCTTTTCTTCTTGTTACAAATTATGTAATTTTCATTGTTTCATCTTTTATGTCATTTTCATCTTGTAAATAATGTAAAAGCAACAACATGGAAACAATACAAACAATTTAACAACTTCTTGTTCCTTTTACGTTTTTGTCAAATTACATTTTATGTAGTTTTGCCTTCTTGCATGTTTTACACAATTTCTGGTTTATTAAATCTTTCATGCTTTTTTATTTTGTTGTGTCTTTTACATCATTTTTGTCTCATAGATGATGTAAGTGACAACATGGAAATGACATTACAGATGTAACATCCAGTT
Source organism: Sphaeramia orbicularis (assembly GCF_902148855.1). Taxonomy (NCBI): domain Eukaryota; kingdom Metazoa; phylum Chordata; class Actinopteri; order Kurtiformes; family Apogonidae; genus Sphaeramia; species Sphaeramia orbicularis. The sequence continues at coordinate 14,764,602 of NC_043970.1, forward strand.
GCAATGTCTTAACTGTTTTCCTCTCATTAGGTTTGATATTGTTTAAGTTTCATTTGCTCTTTTTCATTTTGTCTGTGCCTTTAACGTTTTCTTATCACGTCTTACGCAGTTTGCCACATCATGACATTCTCATCTTTTTTGTCTCATCCCATAAACAATGTTTTCTTCTCCACCTCTATGTCATTTAAAAACTTTTATTAGGTTTTTCACATCATGTTCATGTCATAAATGACATAAAAAAGCCGCAAACATGAAAACGACATCAACGACATAATATCTTGGTGCGTCTGTTACATCATTTTCATCTTGTAATGTCGTATACATTGTTCTTCTGTGGTGTTTTTAATGTTTTCCTTTCTTTACATCTTTTGTAGCGCTTGCCTTTTTGCATGTTTTATGAGATTTGTTTTGCTGCGTCTTTTACATCATTTTTGTCTGTAGCGTATTTTATGTCGCTTTTGTGTTACTGCATCTTTTGACACTTTTGCCCTGTTCTTTCATAAACAATTTAAAACCACAATTAATTATAGAAAACTCTGCCTTTAAACTGATATAAAAATGTGTTATGAGGATTATTTGTCCGTTGTATTTCCCAGCCCTAACATAAATACTGAACTGTTTCAAATGTGCCCAACGTGTTACTGACGTACCAAAAGGTCACTGTCTACTTGTGTGTCTGAATGAGAAAGGTCAACACAAAAATAACAGAAATCTTTAAATCACAACATAGAAAAACAAAATGCATATATATCTATATATACATATATATATATATCTATATATATATGTATAAGTGTCCAAATGAAAGATCCTGAAAAAATGAGATGGCCATGGTTGGATCTCTTGCTCTCTTTCACACTTTTCTCCCATGTGGCTTCATGAGCATCATCATCATCATCCTCAGTGTCTTTGGTCCATGTGCACAATGTCAAGATGGAATGTCAAAATAAAACAAACAAACAAATAAACAAACAAATAAAAATAACAGGTGTTGTTGCTATGGTGATGGAGGACAAATCCATGGTCGTGTGTGGGAGGATATACAGCGCCCATAAATTAACTGAAAAACAATGACAAACAATGAAGAAACAAAATAAATTAAATGAATAAACAACTATTAATGAAAATAATGAACAGCAAACTACTTCATTTTGTTAGAGGAAGTTAGAGAAAGTAGAGTGTTTATGTTAGTGAGTAAATAAATGTAAGGCATTACGACTTCATCCAATATACTCCAGTTCATGTGAAGGAAGTGACACATTTTCCCTTTTAGTATCTCTGCGAGCCACTAAAAATCTGAAATATATTAAGTAGATGTTCTTTTCAAATGTTTCCCTACTTAAATCTGCCTCATGAAAACAAAATGGTAGCTCTTTTTGCCACAGAAGCAGTCACACATAGATGATGGAAGCAGCCACATGATGGCGCCACATGTCCTCAAATGAGGTTTTACAAGCTTTAAGAATCAAATGGTCACGTCATTCATAGATCTGCACTGTGCAAAGTCTAACCTCTGCCTCTGGATTATCTTCTGCCTCCCAGACTGTTATTATTAGTACAGGTTCGATCTAAACTTGCAAAGATTTAAAACAAGCTTTGAGGAAATAAGACTCAAAGAAACTGTAGTCCATCTCATGAGTAAGAAAACAGACTGAAGATGTAAAACTAAGAGGAATTTTTTTTTTTTTTACATGAATCATACTGAGACCTGAGAGTTAAAATGCAGGTTGTGCTACAAGATGATACTCTGTGATGACACAGAAATACAATGGACTCTATGCACAGCCCCACTACTTCCTGAACTTCAGGTGGGTCCTTAATTTCCTGTCTTTCATTATTGGACACACTACGACTACTAATTAATTAGTAGTCACAACAAGAAGTAGCAGACACACCTAGATTAATCAGTGTGTCCAATAGTGAGAGAAAGGAAATTAAGGACCCACCTGAAGTTCAGGAAGTAGTGGGGCTGTGCATAGAGTCCATTATGTTCTGTCATTTTTTTGGAGTTTTGGATGATGCTTTGCGTTTTTTATCACAGCACGACTGCAGGAATGTTCCATATACTGGTTACATTTAATCCACTTTTACTATGAATCTTATTTTGCTGAAGTAGATAAAGCTCCAAGTATTCCATGTTTAAAGTCAGTATTTATGTTCAACAAGTATTATATTTAGTTTTGATATTTTTGACCATATTCTATTTACTTTGTTTGCAGTTACTGTTTTTGTCCTTTATATATTGACGTTTTATAGTTTGCCACAAAATAACTGGAGATTTGCACAAAAAGAGAAAAATTATCAAATTTGCCTAGTATATAATTCAATATGTAATACAAAATACACCTTTCTATGTGGGTATTTAATTATATGAACTGAATTTACCGAAAATGCTCCGTATCACAACACGTTTTGCCATCTGGGTACTAAATGGTTCCTTTTGGCAGATAAAACTGGCCTATTTAAAACTGCAACATTTCATCTCAGTGACAAAAAATCTAAATGTAAGCCTAGTTTTACATGTTATGTCTTTTGTGAAACTTTATCACAACATACTGAAACGAACAGAAACCAACCACTGACAGGACTGAATAATATCCAATGTAGCGCAAAAAAAGTATAAATAATGCCAAGTGAATGGCTAAAACCTTCTAAACTGCTGCAGTTATACCTGTTGCATCTCAACTACATCTTATTCAACATCTGAACTGTATTCTGTCTGCATCACCTATTTATAAACCAAGCTTTCGATTGTCTGTTTGTGGGTTTTGTGTCTCCTCCCTCAGGATCCTGAATAATTAGAGCGAAGCAAAGGAAAGAGTGAAAGCACAGGAAATGTTAAGCTCAGCCAGGACAAAAGGGGAGGAAGTTTCCTTAGTACATGCCAGGGCTCAAGTGTTTGTGTATTGTAGACACGCATTTAATTAAGGGCTGATTAATTTGATGCCACAGGACTAAGCAGAACAGGAAACCACATCCTCATAGACATGGGAGCAACATTAGTGCGCAGTAACACAGAGGATCAAAGAAGCCATAAGGTGCAGAATTAAAGACATCAGCATGAGCGGAAGTGACCAGCAGTGTCGTTAAATCAACTTCCTGCTCTGAGTGACAGAAATGACAGGCTTACTTTTTCTTGTCCTTCTCTTTCTTGAGGGGCTGAGATAAGGAGAGCGTCTCTGCCGCCACCTTCTTCCTATTAAAGGCGTTCATCTCCTCCTCCAGATCTCTCCGCTTCTCCTCCACCTTCCTCTTTTCCTCCTGGTGCATCCGCTTCAGCTGCTCGAACTTGTCGTGCAGCTGAGAGGGAGGAAGATGATGGCGGTGATGGACGCACGGAGGTGATGGGAGAGGGCGAAGAGCCAAACAAAAAACACCAAATGTTAGACCAGGAATGTGACCAAGCCTCAGAAATGTCCTTTAAAACTCCATCAGTCAGTGTTTTAACATAAAGGTTTATATGCTCATGTGAGGTTTATACTGGAGTCTGTTTAGTGCTTGCCATTTGTCTACGTTAGCTAATAAAGGTCTCAGTTGCCTACATCCCAGCACAGTGCAGTTCAGTTTTATTGATCCAAACATGGAGAAATTTATCAGATGACAACAGCAAATGCAAAAATAAAGTGTAGAAAAGACAGAAAACAGAAAACTATATAGTTGTGAAACATAAAATATTAATAGAAAAAAAGAAATATTTATATAAATTTAGATTTAAACAGCCACAAAAGTGTCCCTCTTCTATTACAGGTGCAACAGTCTACAGCACAATCTAGTTTTAGCTTAGGAATGCAGTTATCTAATGTTGGCAGATGTCACCCCTCCAGGCTAATGAACCTCACATAAGACACACAAATCTGACAAAGAGAACATTAAAACAGTGGAAATGACACTGTAAGTGTACAGTCCCATCAGCTTTTGGCACACATGAACTATTGAAGTATGCAGCCAATTGGATGTTACCCATTAGTTTTCCTAATGCTATTCTGAAGCCTCAACTTTCACGGTCATCATCTTGGTGTTTATCAGTGCAAAAACAGTGTAGGAGAGCAATAGGGGTGAGTTGAGTTACTTACTAAATATTAACAAATATAGCTGTGTTTGACAGCAATAATGTCAACTTCACGTAATGTATTAAGACACTAATAAGCAGGCTAGCTGACAAACCATGTAATGCTAAACCAAATTAATGCTAAAATTAGTTAATGTAGCTAAATTATACCTGGTGTGATAACAGGCGTAGTACTATAATTAAGCACCAGTAAATATTATGTAGCATTTGTGAAATGTTAATTAAACTTATTAAATCCAGCTACAGGAGAGCCGTCTGTCACTTAAAAAGTAATTTGTATTCAATAAACAATCCAATTCAGTGGGTAAGTGGGCTGTCAATCACACATAGCCACAAACTATGAAGGGAGCCACCTGTCACTCAAATCAGCCACGCCCTTAACTGTGCATAATTAAGTTTTCAAACAGACAGTTAGAAACAGATATATTACTTATCATGCATATAGAAAAATAGATGTAGAAACCACTTTGTTTTATGTAACAGGCTGTAAACATGTTTATTTTCTTTTGGCTCACTTTTGGATGCAGTAACAAGTTAAACTAAGAGGAACTATAGCTTTAACTGCTGACTTCACATTTCAGCTCCACTTGTTTTGAAAATCTTCCGAGACAAAACCAAGGAACAGAATCCTCTCCATTACCTCCAATTAGTGAACAGCTTATACTTGTTTTTTTACTGTCAAGCGTCAAAAAGGTAAGAGGCTACAGATGCAAATTCTTTGCTGAAAGCTGTTATTGGAACGACTCATCACTCAGTCAGTGCCTTTTAAATATAGATGGTCAAATATTTATATGAACAGACTGACCTCTCTCTCCTTTTCTTTCAACTCTGCTTCTGTCTCTTTTACTTTGTTGACAAACATCTGTCGCATTTCTTCCTCTTTACGCTGCAGGTCGCCCAAGAACTCTTTCCTCTTGGCTTCATATGTCTCTTGAAGACTGGAGGGAAGAGAAAAACAGGAGATGGAAGAAAATAACATCAGGTGTTGTTTCTAAACAATAAGGTGTTTCTCAAAATGAAGTTCACTGAGTTTGGACTTGGTAAGAACGGTGCCAGAGAAAAGACTTCCTAATACAAGTCTCTGTTATTGGAATGATTGCATACTTGTAAACTTTCGTCCCTGACTCTGCTGTATTTCCACCATCAGCTCCCTAACGTAGTCTCACAATCCACCCTCAATTTTATTTCAGTACATTTGTACAACTATTTTCATGTTATTTATATTTTTATACATTTTGTATATTCTTCAAAACTGGGACAAATTTCGTTGAATCCCATATCGTGATAATAAAGATGTATTAGATGTACATTGGGTGTTTCTCAATATGCGTTCTTGTCTGTTCTTCTGTTCTCGTTAAACGTCATCAGTTGCGGCCCGAGTACTGTTCCATTTAAAAGTTCACACAAACCAAAATCAGATAGAATTCCTGGATGTTGTTCTTGTCTGCTAGCTTAAACCAAGGATGCACTGGTTGGTGACACATGTGGACTTTTCATGCTACTCTCGAAGCCAGCAGCAGCTTCTGTGACAACTTATTTCAGAAATGTTTTATTGAATCAATGACCATCACCAGATGGTGTGATACAATGTTGCAACACACACAAGAGGCAGAACAGTGACAAACTCCATCTTTATTATCATAATATGGAATATTAAAGAAATTTGTTTATCTATTTTTGAAGAATATACAAGATGTATACAAAATATAAATGACGTGTAAATAGTTGTACAAATGTATTGAAATCAAATTGAGTAACATATTGTGGTGGATTTCAGAAATACATTAGGGAACCTATGGCAGAAATACAGCAGAGCCAAGGAGGAAACTTCACAAGCAGCTGTTCCAATAACGGGAAGTCCATTCTCTGGGACTGTTCTTATCAAGACCATACTCACCGACCGTACTTGGTGAACTTGATATTAAGAAACGGCCACTGTCTCACATCATCGACTAAATAAAACATTTCTGAGGTAAGTTGTCACAGAAGCCACCGTTAGTTTCATGAGTAGCATAAAATGCATCCTGGGATATTTGCAGCCAAGTCCACATGAGTCACCAACCAGTGCACCCTTGGTTTAAGCTAGCAAACAAGAACAACATCCGGGAATTCCATCTAATCTTGGTTTGTGCGAACAGTACTTGGGCTGAGACTGACGATGTTTCAGAGAACAAAATAGACAAGAATGCGTACTGAGAAACGCCTACTAGAGTGTCTCTGTAGTTGAATAATGCGAATGTGATTGTGGACTGAGTGTGTCTCGGTGCATGTCCACAGTGTCTCGGTACCTGAACGGCTGGCTGTCGGGGTCTGTATCTTTGAAGCCCATCTCCTCCAGCTTACAGCGTCGATACAACTCGTAGTGGCGGGCGTGGGTCTGCTCCCTCAGATCCTCCATGTTTACCCTGATGAGCATTTCTCTGAGTTTTACGAAATCACAGTGGCTCTCATTCTCCACTACATAGAAAACACAAAGGAAAAACAGCAGAATTAGGACAACAACGGCCTGATGGAAACTCAAACTGAAGGTGGTGTCATTTTGTTGTGTCAATAAAGCAGCGTGTCATATTTTATGTTCCAGATCACAGCTTCTTGTTTTCATTCTGTGTTCTTAAGTGTTACTGACTATCATTAGTGCATTTGTCACCCTGTCATCCTCCCTTCCTCTCCATCGTTTTCCTAAAAGCAGGAAATCACACCACATCTTTAAAGGAATGCAAGGCAATCTGCTCAAAATATAGCTGATAAATCACATTTACTGTCCACTGGAAGCCAATTAAACTACATTGCGTTAGGAGCTGCTAAATTACATGTACTGTCTTTGAGGTTTATTTCTTGCACTTGAATGACTAACAACCTCTCTGTCACACCTCAGTTGATTCACAGTTGGAATGGGTGAGGGGGTTTTCTGTGTGCCTATGGGTGTCACTTCCATTCTGCTGAAACCTCCTTTAGTCCATCACAACAATATGGATGTCTCAATGGAAAACAACCCCAAATTAAAAATAATGGGACGTATGAGAATCGGAAATCAATGGTTTCTGCATTTACTGTCTTTCGTTTGAAGACACTGTATGTGATGACTTTTTCTGCCATTTAGATCTACACAGTCTAAAAATGACACTGTGCACTAAATGGTCACTTCACTGAGAAACACAGTTCCTAAACCTTTCAAATCACGTCATTATTCAGATTTTTTACCTCATAACTCTCCCTAAATTGCTCCTTTCATGTTTTTGGAATACAGTACAGGCCTCAATGACAGGAACGTATATATATTTACACATACAGTGAAGTTAATCAGACTTAACATTCAACAAACTGTCTTCATACCGTCTCCAATGAAAAACAAGTTAAAGATCACTGCTTTCTGTCTATTGCGTGCATTTTCCATGCCGTCCCAACTGTTTCTGATTTGGGGTTGATTCTCTTTTGGCTGTCTGATCTGTGAGGATCAAACAGCCAAAGCGCTAAAGTCTCAAGTGGTCTCTATAAAATTATTACAAGTTTTCTGAATGAAACAAAAAAGTAAACATTATTGCAATATGTATAGCGTTGAAAATCAGCCCCAGACTCTCAAAGCTGCTCTTTACTCCACTCTTCGAAAATAAAGTTTGTCCTCCTTTACTTTTACACCCATTTACAGATGTGATAATCACTTCATAGCCAACGTGGAAACTTAGAAAACTGACTACCCAATATGGCTGATCGATTTCAGTTGTTTAACAAAAGCATAGTAGAGCCGGTTTTCTGCAAAGGACCAAAACCCTGGACCATAAACTCAGAAGTTGATAAACTTGTCGGCAGATGAAGTCAGAGTAGAAATTCCCTTCCTTTTTCTGGAGGCTAATGTGATCGCCCTGTCACCCTGATACTGTAAAGAGTTTTTCTGTGGCTTCAGCACCAATGAGCCTGTTTACATGCACACTAATACTCCAATCATTATCCGAATTCTGGAGTTATCAGAATATTTAAGTGACCATGTAAACAGCAGTAATCTGATTATGACAAATCGGATTAGCACACCTGGATTTCTACCCAATACTTTGATGTGTTCCTGCATGTATACAGGTTAATCTGATTTATTTTGTTCCTTTCCACGTGCGCATGTGTAAATAAAACAAGGCTTACACTGCTGGGGGCTGACAGCAAGGGTCTATCCCTGAAATCCCCCCAATCCTCTGCTATATAATAAAGCAAAGGGGGATAGTTATCACGTTCATATGAAGGATATCCAGCCTGAATAATATCAGAAAATTATGTGCTGAATAAAAGATATTAGATAATTGCTGGACGATCAATATGAACCAAGTTTGAGCTTGATTTGGCTGACTATTTCCTTAATGATGTCCAAAAAACAGATTTTTCAACAAAAGGTCCCCCAACCATTTGGAAAAACACACCATCTGGTACCAAAATATGATATCATGTAAACTCAAGGTAGTAGCATGAAGAAAGACAATTGTTAGACAATTGATATGAACTCAGTTTGCACTACATCAACCTGATAGTGGCAGAATAATGGTCAGAGAACCAATTTTTCCCCACAAAACTTCACCTAGTGAATGAAAATGACGCCATATGAACTCTGGATGGTAGCAAGAAAATGGACATCTGTAAGACAATCAATATGAACCAAATTTTGTCTCAATCGGCCTATTATTGCTTGATTATGTCCAAAAAACTGAATTTCAATTAAAACACCCCCATTTGGATGACTTATAATACTCATAGAGAAGCTAAAATTGATAGTGTTCTTCCACTAGGGGTCCCCTATATTGGTTATCAAGGGATAAGAAATTCAACCAAATCTGTCCTAGTTATCGCATTCACACGAAGGATATCTGGTGGCAATGGATCCGGCGGCATTGGAGGTAAAACAATTACATCCCCGAAACTCCATTTTGGGGATATAATTAAAATTGTAGAAAACAGAAGTTATGTAGTCAAACGTGAGCAGAAGACAATAGGAAGTCTGAGTCTACCATCAGTACATACATACTCTGAAAGAAATCAGATAATAGATTGGAGCGTTTAAACCAGGGTTTTCGATTAAGTGCACGTAAATGCGGCAGATCTGATTATTAAAATTAGCAGATTACTCCCAGTTGTGGGATTTTTATGGTCATATAAACAGGCTTATTGTCTGTGAGGGTTGGGGGCACGTGTGGAGTAAAGACACGTGGCTTCTCAGGCGCTGATGATATATGCTGTGAACCCCAGGGTAGCAGTGCTGGACTATGGGAGGTACAGTGTATTCGCTTTAAATACCACCACAAGCTGTGAGCTGTGAGGATGTAAAGGCAGTGATAATAAGTTAAAAAACCCAATTAGATTGGCAATTGGCTTCTACTGGTATGTACTGAACAGCCTGCAGCGAGAGATAGCATGAGAAAAATAAAAAAGAAGAAATAAAGGGGGAGAGGGGAATAATACTCGCACGCTAGCTGACCTTTGCCTACTTTTATGCCTCTTAACTTGAATAAATCTAAAAAAGATGTTAGAATAGTAGTGGTGATGTGGTTGTATGACTCATTCCCTTATATTTACTGAAAAAAAAATTCCGGGTTTACCACATCATTAGTGGGATAATGAGAGTTAAACACAGAAATGCGCTGTTCTCTGTTGCTATATCCAGGCTACTGAAATGGTGTGTTCATTTGGCATCTAATAGTCCGTCTGTACTGGACCCCCGCTGAGGGCTGAGTGGGGGCCAATCTACTGCCTGACTGCAGCACTGAGTCCCTCACGGTATCCCAGCTCAGGGTTCTGCAGATACACAAACATACAAATCAAAGACAGCAGGGACATGGCTGCATAGAGATCGGAATTAATCACAAATTAATTCAAACAAACAAATATAGACAGAAAACATGACGCTGTGGGCAAATCAAGCCTTTTGTCAGACAACGGGAACATGACCGCTAAAATGATCCATTTGTTCCACATTCTCCTCTTTATCTAAGTGGTGTAATGAGTCGATGTGTGCCAGTGATTTACAATGGAGTGAAGCACAAGAATGTCAAAGATGCATTTGAGATAATTCAGTTTGTGCACTGGGGTTTAAATATAGCGGTGGGATGCACTGCTCAGTACACGTCTTGTTCACCGTTTAAAAATGAACTCGAGGGATCCTAATTAAAACTGCATCCTTGTGTTTAAGAAAAAAGAAACACTGGGGAACACGTTTTCTCTTAGTTAGGAGTATATGGGTGCTGGCCTAAAATTATGATTAATCAGCCTGTTATCCCTCTACTGCTAAATTGCATAAAAAATAAAGCATACTATGAATTTTGATATAGACATTTGGAGAAATACTAGTTTTATCTGTCATTTTCTGCCCTTTAAGGCTTTAATAGATACAATTTTAAACACATTTCATGTCCATAGTGCCAGAATTACCATTAATTAAATTCTAAAATTTTGTAGCAACATTTTACAGTGACTTCTGACTTCCTTCTGACTGGTGATGTTGAAGCAGATGGCTAGCGGTAGGCGCACTGAACATACAGTACATTACAAAAATATTCAACCCCTTCAATTTTTCCATATTTTGTCACATTACAACGACAAACTTATACATATTTAATTGCGATTTTCTGTGATAGATCAACACAAAGTAAACAAACCATCAGAGGTTGTACTTCTACTTAGACTGAAGCCCACACAGGCGGACTATTTACTAATTAAGTGACTTCTGAAGGCAGTTGGTTGCTCTGGGATTTAATTAGGGTAGTAAAAGGGGGGTGAATGTGTATGCACATCAGACTTCAAGATTTTTTGGCAAATAAATATCTGAGAACACCACGTGTTATTTTCCTTCCCTACTTTGTGTTGGTCTGTCGCATAAAATCCCAATAAAATCCATTTTAGTTTGTGGTTGTGACAAGAGAAAATACATAAAAGCTCAAGGGGGGTGAATACTTCTGCAAGACACTAACACTAACTCTACACACAGACTAATCATTAGCCCCCCCCCCCCCCCCCCCCCCCCCCCCGCCATCCCAAAAAAAGAGAAACATTTAACATTATTATTTCAAGACCTATAATGCAAAACTTTAAGAAATTTTGAGGCCTAAAATTATATTTTCTGCTACTGTGTCTCTCAGGAGGCAAACAAAATAAATAATTCTGTTACTTTTCACAACAAAAGCCCTAACCATATAAACTGTATGATCGAACTACATCACTCAGTGCATTTCACTAAAATGCGTATCATTTTTCTTCAAAATCACTGGACGTATTTGATATCAAGTAAGTGCACAGGTAAAGAATACACAGACCATAAGCCTAGCCATTTCTAGATATTAGAATCCAGAGAAGCAACACATAGTGTGGTTTAGGACCTGCAAAAACCATCTATGTAAAAGTTTAGCTAAATTTACAAAAACAATGATATGCAGAGTGAGAAAAGGAACACTTTTCCTCTAGATGATCCTTTCAATTCAACGATGTCAAGTTGAGTATAGAGCTGCACAATATATCGTTTGAGCATCGACATCGCAATGTATGTGTGCGCTATAGTAACATCGCAGGTCCTGCAATGTAGGAGGCAAATGAACTCAAAGTGTTCTCATCTAATTTCAAGGGTATGTGACACACACTGTGCAGCGATCCACCAATCACAATCATTCTTAATCAGTTTGGAGGGAGTCACTGGTAACAATATTGAAAAATGAGCAACGAACAAGAGAAAATCACCGTAAATGAAGACTTGGTCCCAAAAAGAAAAGCAACGCCAGTTAACTGGAATTATTTCGACTACAAGAAGGATGATATTAAAATACATGTTCTGTGTTGATAGTGCCTTGCATCTGTTGCCACAACAAGAGGTAACACAACTAATTAGTTTGACCTTTTACATCGGCACCACACAGCTATTATATCCTCCTGAGTACTTTTTTATATAGCAATATATCGCAGGGTTTAAAAAAAAAAAAAAAATCGCAATGTCAGTTTTTTCCCAATATCGTGCAGCCCTAGTTGAGTATATTAGCCACACTGTGACAGTCTGATAATTTAATGTTAATATTATAGTAACTTTTTCAACTATTATATCTAGATATGCAATGTAAATGTATAACTGAAATAGAATAAATAACAAAGGCAGATGATTAAATATGAACTATGTGATAATAAATAGGAGTAAATTATGTGATGACTGGTGTCTAAATTTAAAGAGCATACTGGTGGGTATTCGCACAGTCAAACATACACAGTAGCTTGTCAAGAAGAAATAACAGCGCCCTGCTATATGTCATACATGTCTCAAGTATAGAGATAACACAACAAGATCCTTAGGGAAGATAAACATACACAGACACACACTGAGCCTCCTTCAATTACTCTTTTTGTCAGTGGACAGTCTTCTCTCTGTCTTCCTCCACATCTATGGAAATTTCCCATGGCTCTTCAAGAGGTTACCATAACCCATCCATATGACATCTGGCATTTACCGACTGTTTCCATTTGCAAAGACCTCCCTTTTAGTCGGACGAGTGTCATGAAACACAGACGCATCTGTCCTCCTCTGCCCCTTTTTTACCCTCAGATAATGTGACCAAGTGTTTTATATGAATGAGTAGCTGACAGTTTGAAAACAGACCATTTTCCTCTTATTACGACACACTTCAACCAGAATGTTTTTAGGCGGAGAGAGACATGATGGATGAGCTCATTAGGTGGAGACAACAACACAACCACAAAACAATAGATATGTGCCTACATCGCCAGTCGCAAAGTGGACTCGTGATTTGTTTATATCCACACCCACCCTGATATAAAACTGGATTTAAGAGATGATTACAGCCATCTAGCAGGGTGTGGTGTTGTCACAGCCTAGATGGTGAAACATACAAACAATATTTTTCACAAATTACATGTTTGATTAGACTTTTTTAATCCAGAAGCATTCATTATTATTTCATCATTAATTTTTAGATTAGATGAGACTTTACTGATCCCACAGTGGGGAAATTCGCTGGTCAAGGCAGCAACACAGTAGAGTGCAACAAAAAAAAAACAACAACAACAAGTGGTGCCAGGCAAAACAAACCCTACCCCTCACACGTACTGTAGCTTATTTTGGCATCGATCCAGGTGATGTCATCACATCTATGTGTGTGGTGATGTCAGCATATCAGTTGCCTCTATATATGTGCCAAGTTTGAAGCAAATTGAAACAAAATTGATGTTTTTTTAAGATGTGAAATTTTGCCCATTACCCCAGTTTGGTATGAATTGAACCAAGAGTTTTGCTGCTACAGACATGTGAAAGTTCACCCATTATAAGTAAATGGGGGGGGGGGGATTAAAAAAAAATTCATAAAAAATTTAAACTTTGACCTAATTTTCCCAAAATGTAATGACATATATTCTGGGTCACTGGTAATCTGTAAACCAACTTTGGTATGAATTCAACCAAGTTTTGCTGCTACAGACGTTTGAAATTTCGCCCAGTATAAGTAAAATAGGAAAAACAAAAAAAGATTTTAAAAATTCTCTTAAAAATTGAAACTTTGACCTATCCTTCCGAAAATCTAATGAGATCTATTATGGGTCACTGGAGATCTATAAACCAAATTTGGTATGAATTCAACCAATACGTTTGCTGCTGGAGTGTTAACACACAAACAAACAAACCAAACCAAAAACAATACTCCCTTTGGGGGGTTAGGGTATTATTATTATTATTATTATTATTATTATTATTATTATTACATTTTGTGTTTGTGTGGTTTGTTTTGTGGCTGCTTTTAGTTTTACATGAAGACTAAATACTGTGCTTTTAAAAATATTTTACCTTTTGCCCCCTCTCTATTATTGGCATCGTAAATTAACTGCTGCACAACCTGTTTTCAACCAGCATCTACCTGCAGCGACAAGATGGAGAAAAGATAAAATGCCTAGAAATGAGCCCACAGTAAAACAGAGGTGTGATGACCTTTTGCAGATGGCACTAATCTGTCTGCTACTGGACTAGCACTTCACAGTGACTGATGAAGTCCAGAAGAATCTGTCCTCAAGAGACGTGCACACACATACACACACAGCAGGCTTTATAAATAACCACAGAGTCCTCTGAGGATTGGGGGGACGAGGGTGGTCAGTGGATTAATGGAGAGAGAGAGAAGGAGAGGAGGACGCGAGAGCAATAGAGCGAGGAAAGGAAGGAAGGAAGGGAGGGAGGTAGGTGGAACATTGAGAGCTTCCGTGAGAGTAGTACTCCCATTTGAGAGCTAATATTCTCACAGCGGGCCTCTGTGTGACATTATTAAATTACTCCGTTTTTCTTGGTTGACAAGCACAAAGGAATGAGTTGTGGGAAATGAAGTTCTTTTACACAACAGGCCATGTCTTTCTGACCAATGTGGGAGCAGTCGTGCAGGTATATAAAGGAACTTGATGTCCTAAAAGTGAAGGACAGCAAACATTACAAAACCAACACGGAGCCACTTTCACAAATTAAAGCATGCCCGTTCGCCCTTCATTTTACAGTGTCACCCTGAATGAAGTCACGCTTGGAGAGGCTGCTCAGCATTAGGAGGGAGGGTAAAAACTGCTCGTCGCTTTCTGTCATGAGCAGGAAACATCATTCACTGTGGACACTCAGCAGATGAGCAGGAAACCCACAGATCTGCTGAGCTGTGTTATGGAAGGTTTTCCATAAACACTAAACTTCTACTAGAACTATTTACATATGTACAATGAACGGTAATTGTTAATATTATCCTAAGAAGTTTTCCCAAAGTACAACTGTTTAACCTGAGGTGCATCCTCTATTCTTTTTGAGTAGTTCCCTTTTGTGTTAACTGGTTTGTGATAGCAAACATGCCACACAAATCTATAAATGTTGGTGCACAGCGCCAAATATAAGCAAAGGCTTCACTTCCTCAAACACAGTGCACCCATGACAAACACACACACTATATCACATGTAATCCATGAGGAATGACTAAGCAATAAAATAAGCAAAAGTATTCACACTATGAATATTCTGACAGTTGTGATTGCAGTATGAGTCACAGTTTTAGGAAAAGCAATTCACTGAAAACATAGATTTTTTTGGTGGGGGGGGTTTGTTGGGGTCTGTGGCTGCCAAACATGTTGTCCTACATTTGGAGAGCTGTAAGTCTGAGGCACAACAATGTTACATTTCTGATGGTGCGCTGTGACGCACTGTACCTTTATCAAAACATTGCAGCTCCTACAGTACACTTATTTGCACTTGGCCATAGTGTGATTTTGATATTTTGATGGATTGTTCAGTCCTGATATACTCTTGTGACTGCAGAGGCTGGGCTGCTACTGAGGCAGAGGTACTGTCAATGACCCACAACACCTCTGCATGCAGTACTCCATCGATAACCTGGTATTATCTGTAACCTTGTAATATCACACCAGACATGAGCTGGGCTAGGAATACATCAATCAGCAGCATCAGCTATAACATGCAGGCTGAAAATTGATATTAATGATTCATAAAAACCAAATTAGCATTTGTGGATGGGTCCCTGTTGAGCTGTCGCTGGCTGTCAAATGTGTCAGCCCACAAGGATGCTGAAACAGGAAGCTACTGTTCACAGGCTTTTTGTTGCTTAATTGGCAACAAAAAGCAACGGCATCATGTGCAACAACCCAGATCAGCAAAATGGTTACTAGTGACTTGTAAGATGTGGCTGAGTTCTTTGCCTTGTGTGATATAAAACTAAAAGCTTATTCATAGTTGTCTGATCACTTTAAGCAAACTGTTAATTTAACTGTTGGATAATATGAATAACACTCTTATTTTGTGTACTACTGCATCTGTAATTGTCTTCACATTAAACATTAGCTGATGCTTAAAATTCATTATTCCACATGTGTGATAAACACAAACACGAGCCAAACACACAGTGTAATTTAACGTGATTGGAAATGATTCTCACCTTGTACGACACCCCAGGGGTACTGTCTGGCCCTGACTGTTTTGTTCCCCACTTTGACTTCTTCCACGCTTCCCACCACAGCAAACGGCAGATGGGCCTACACAGGAACAGGGGTCAGAGGTCAGAGGGGTCAAGAGGTCACAGGTGTAACCACTGCCACACCCGAGGGCTTCTTCCCGACTCCTGGTTTACACATTTTAACATTTTGTTACTGCATGATAGTATTCTTCACAGCAGATTTTTAAAGAGCATATTTTACAATCCACATAAAGTCTAAATGAATAACACAACAAAAGGTGTAAGAGCTTAGTTTCAATTAAAATCTACTTCACTGTGGGTGCTGTGTCTCTTATCTTTCACAACCAGACCACACCAGAGTCAAGTGTAACCATGTTGACATATGAGCTACAGCAGAGTGTGTTTTAACTTTTACCATGTGGCTCCGCTGGAGCAGCACGGCCTGTTTTGTTTGAGTGATTAAACCCACACTTTCTTATTGCTCTAGAAGCTACTGTGTCTTGTTAGCATCGACAGTGAGGCATCATGGGTAAAACATGCCCAACACGCAACCTCAAAAATTAGGTGGTGAGTTGAAACCAGCTGGCTGACGAACAAGCTGGTGAGTGTGGGCGCTGATGTAACCACCTATGAATAGATGGGTATACTGTACAAGGACTGTGCCTGCGAAAGAGCATTTATCCATGACAGAATTTAGTGTTTGTGCATTTGAGAGTTGTGTGGGTGTATAGTTGAGCATTTGTGATTAAATGATTCCCAGTAGAAAATCTAAACTAAAAAAAGGTTACCTTTCCTGCTAAAATGTGCCTCCTGCCTGAGCGACAGTTTGCGGTTTGTGCTTATTTTTGTTGCTACATACAGTTTCTTTTCAGTGTTTGTAAATAAGTGGTTGTGTAGCTTGTAGCTCGACAATGGAAAAAACTACTTACTGAGCCACAAGTCATACAATTTTGCATAGAAAAAGGTGCATACTCTGTTGGATTATCCAGGGTCTGTTTATGACAAAGAATAACATTTTTAAATCACTTTTTAAGAACACTTAGGCTACAGCGGGTCTTAATGCACAATTCAGATTTTTTAATGAAATCCCATTTTTTTGTGTGCTCGTTCATACTACACATTAAATGCGACTTCTATCAATTTTGAGTATGAACTGAATGTGATCCCGAAGTGACCCGCATGCCCAAAAGAGGTCTTGACATAATACGTGACCACTCAGGCACACACTGTGTTTACGGAAGTAATTATGTTTTTTTTCCACCGCTTCTCCTCTTGGGATGCAGAATTATTACATTTGTTGCATTTCAATGATGTAAAGGTCCGATAAATGCCACCTGGCCGTTTAGACTGAAGTCGCATTGCAAAATATCAAATACATATCAGATTTGGGACCACATATGAGTGTGGCCTGGGTCAGATTTGAAAAAGATCAGATTTGTGCTGTTCAAACTGTCTTTAACAGATCGGCTACAGCTCACATATGAGCAAAAAAAAACAGATTTGGGCCACATTTGCCTGCCGTCTGAACGTAGCCTAAGAGTGAGCGATGGGAGAATCTTAAAACGTGGACCGCCTTCATATTTGTCATGTTTTGCTTTTCAAGGGAATCGCAGAGTTTTTAGTCCCAACTGTTTACAGGGACTCTTTAAGGCTCCTGCAGACTGCGAAATTTTCAGCAGTCTTATATGTTTAACAGCAGCCACACTTTGCAACACGGATCTAATAAACGTGGGTATGACATAAGTAGACTGAGAGATGATAAAAATCTACTGAATTTCAGGGTATAAACACAAGTCAAAGTACAAGAATTAAACATCATCAGTGTATGTCACTTTCTGCACTGTTGTAAACAATGAAGTTATGCTAATTATTGTCCAGGTAGAAAAGTTGTCTTTATGTTTAGTTAAAAAAAAACAGACAAAATCCAAAAACAAGGGGACGGAGGAGAGTGTGGGATGACATGGGATGACAATTTTACATAGAGAGCTTGAAATTAGCTTCAGCTGCATAAATACAGCTGATGAGTTGATCACTCTGCTGTTTCATGGTGGATTTCTACTGGTTGTTGAAGTGCCATAGGGCTGAGCAGTTTAATACTATGATGACAGCCTCCTTCACTGTGTAGCGCAGGACCACCATTTTTGTGCCCTGACCTCACTATGTTTTCTAACCTGTGGTCTGGGACAGCCCAAAATTGCACAGTGTATACTTGTCTTTAGCATCTGTCACCCTTGATTTGACAACCTTAACATGAGGGAATTTTGGGGACTTGTTTTGTTGCCACTAAAATAAAGTCATAACTACTGAAAATTACTTTAGATTGATTTTCAGTCTCTGCATAAAGGAAAAATGGGACCAATGCCCCTGTAGCTCACCAGCATGTTCTCTCGAGAATCAATAACAAGTTGAATTTGCTAGGTTGTCAGGTTCTGCCGATATGTTAGAGTCCTGTGGTCTTTATGCAGAAGATCAATCTCTGAATAGAAGTGGGTGGTACTTTCCCTGGATGATAACAACTAATTCAATGAAAGTTCATATACGTAGGTCTTCCTATTAGTGCTCAATAGTAACTCTATTGATATCTATAATTATTTCCATGTTATAAGCCAAATGGGGTCCATTATAAGGCAAATTTTTAATATTTAAAAAATTCGTCAAAAAATTCACAAATCAAAATTTCTCAAAACTGTGAACAAACTTCGTAGACATTGTACCATAGAAGCTACGTATAAAATTTGAAATGAATCCGACCAGTAGTTTCGTCGAAGATATTGAAATTGCAGAAATTGCCAGCAAAGCCAGACACAGTGCCTTCACAATAGATAGAACAAAAATTACAGCTGTTACAGGTAATGAACATTGAAAGATGGTACATGCTGTATTCCTATGTCAACTTCATCAGTCAGTAGATTTGTTTTAAATCATGCATAAGTTTTCCAGAAACCTAGATGAAACCGTGTTATAGTTACAGTCTACACTTTAGAGGGTGTGAGAAACTTTGTGAGTCAGATTGCTAAACATAACTGCACCCCAAAGGACGGTCATATGACCTTCTGACCACATTGAGCCCTAGTACGCACCATGTGTACATGCTGCCATTGTTAAAGTTTTGTTTATTAGTCAGCAGCCATGTAGTGGCTTAACATCATAACTTACATTCATGGAGGCGTTGATCTCACTGACTGCTTCATCGTCTGTCGGAAACTGATATATCTGGACACCATTGCTCACCAGCTCGCTCATTATCTTTATTTTGAACTTATGAAGCTCGCTCTTGGAGATTGTGTCCGCTTTGGCAATGATGGGGATGATGTTGACCTGAGGAGAAACAGAGAGAGGGTCTTTATAAACACCAACAGAACTAACCTTATTTTTGTGGCATGAGTCACATCAGATTCAGCCACCAAAAATGCATATGCGTTGCTGTATGAAAAACTGCTTTGTGTAAAAAGATATACATGGAATTTATGATGCAATGGTTTGTTTTAGCCGGGGTCTGACGTGCATCTCAACGGCTGATGATGATCGCCGT
Source organism: Sphaeramia orbicularis (assembly GCF_902148855.1). Classification (NCBI taxonomy): domain Eukaryota; kingdom Metazoa; phylum Chordata; class Actinopteri; order Kurtiformes; family Apogonidae; genus Sphaeramia; species Sphaeramia orbicularis. The sequence continues at coordinate 14,784,148 of NC_043970.1, forward strand.
TGACAGTCCTAAACCTACATGTCGAGCTTGATATGGAGAGCGAAAATGCACAAGGGAAAAATAACCAGAGGCTGCCAGTAAGTTACAAAATACAGCAAACAACCACACATTGGCACTGGGACATCAAGAAACACCACGACTAGAGCAAAATTATGCCAAAAGCCAAATGAAACGTGACAAAAGTATGATGTTAATTAAGCATACGAGAGTGTATGAAGGAAATATATGGTGTAAGCTCAGTCAGTGCACCAAAAGATACATAAGACAAACAGAGATTATGAAAACAAACTAGGCTCCATCTCCAATCAGCAGCAGATGTGCAGAAATAAACACAGTTTGTCTGCATTCCTGTGTATGGCTGCATTACACAAATGCTCAAGTGGGAGGGTGAGGAGGAATCCCACTGACTCACTCATCAGTTCTTTAGTGTGCCTCTGAGCAAAAGCCAGTGCTTGTTACGAGTCAAATTATAGGCTCATCATACTTTATCGGATCATTAATTTGCAGCAGGGCAGCCAGCATTGTGTTTTAACCCTTATTTAACTAACAGACATCACCAATGTTCACCAGCCAGTGCTGACAACAGTGTTATGTTATACGGCCACTGATGCAGCTGGGACTTCAGTGTGTTGACACAGTCCACGGGGAGGAGGGGGGGGACAGTGTTACTTGTTCACTTCCCACACCCAAGTTTTCCCAGCTGGTCAAAGTGTATCCCCAAATAGGACTTCATGTTTGTCCAGGACGCCAGATGGCTGCTTTCACTACATCAGTGCAGATCACACTGAAAATAATCACTGAATCACCAGAAAAACAAAAAAAAAGATTTCACTTACTCCTTTTTTTTTTTCAAATCCTACACAGTAAGCTACAACAACAACACAAACAATTAAAGAGAATGAGTAAACTAAGGAATATGGATCATTTTCACTACTGGGTTAAGTTTTGTTGTGTTTGTTGTGTATCCTGATTTAAAGCAGGATATACAGAACAGTGCAAAAGTCTCAAGCCACCTCTAGGTTTGTTGTTTATGCAGGGTTGAAATGAGCATATTTATCTATTTTTCTTTTTTTTCTTAAGACACAACAAGAAAATACAGGAAATGTTTGCACAGCCTTTAGAGACACACAAAAAACCCAAACTAAATGGGTTGAAAAGGTTAAAGTCACCATTTAGTGTGACCTCTGACCCCAGGACAAGAAGCAGCACAAACAGCTACAAATATCTGACATGTGTTGAATGAAACCTGGTGTAAAACATCAGAAAATTAAAACAATAAATTTCATATTGTCTGAATGAAAGGTTTAAAGACATGTTAAGTACAAAGGGAGGTCACACTAAATACTACCACGCTGGTTCATAGAAGTTCTTTTTTTCCCCTGAAAACCTTTGGTTTTACTGCCGTACATACTTCACATATATACAGATTGGATCTTAATACACAAACTAAGAAATGCATATGTGTGGATTTTAGAACTTAACTAAACCAACAAAACTAAGGTTGGCCTTGGACTTGTGCACAGTACTACGCATTCACCAAGTGCCTTGTGGGATATGTTGTTTCCCCATGGTTTTGATTAATGTGCTGATTAATTTGACAAATATTTGAGTAACCTTTTCTTCGATTAAAGCCATGACTAACATTTTTACTTTGAAAAATAAAAAAGAGGGCTATATTGTCAGTTATATTTATGGATTTCCAGAATAACAAGGCAACAGCCATTTCATTTCACTGTTGCTGATTAATGATGTCATGTTGCTTTCACTGACTTGAATGTTAGCATTAAATTTTCATTTGTGAGAATGATAGTATACGGTATGAATATACATCACACTACCACTGTAATGTGAATACAAAATTAAAACATTCACCTTCAGGCAGATTTTCATCCCCATTAGCTGTCAAAACAATGAGTCCCATGATCCCCAGTTACTTGACAACATCATCATTACTACCAACATGAACTGTAAGTATAAATAACAATTCGAAGTTTATTACACCTAAGGCTATAAGATCACATTGCACTTTAAAATCTGACCCACAACTGTAAACACTCAATAATGAGTAGAAAATGTCAAACTCTCTTTAATTCATTTAGGACATCTTCAAACTCAATATATACATCATACCATTAGAAAGACAAATAACTGCTGATGATTTCCCTCCATTCAATAGTAAGTTCATTTAAACCAAAAAAAAAAAAAAAACACCACCTCCTTCTGCTGACTGTTATCTCTCTTCCTGCTTCCACCCACCACAAACCACACCACTCTCCTGGGCCTTCAACCATCCACTGTAGGGAGGGGTGACTTGTACCCCATTTGACAAGAAAAACACCATTGTCTTGCCTTGACAGCAAAAAAAAAAAAAAAAAAAAAAAAAACAGAGTGAGGGAAAAACTGTTTCTGGTCTGTTTCCCTGGTGTTTCATTTGACAGGACTATCTGGCAGACAGAGTGACTCAATTTATCTTCAGTTTCCAGATAAAGGTTTATATGTAAACACTGTACGTTTCCCTCTGTATTAAAACAAAAAAAGAAAAGGAAAATGAGACTGAACACTAATTTTACACAGACCTGTTTCCGGTAACACTATGGTCATTTTACCCATAGTGGAAAAGATCACTGGGATGAGGCCGCTAAGGTCAGGAACGTGTGTCGTTGCCACCCACTTTGGCTTAAACTTAGTGGTTTCATGTATCGTTCCACTCAAGGTCGTGTAAATCATTTTGCCTGCCAACATTGTTCTTTTTAACACCTTCAACATTCTCTGGCTGCGTGTGCATGGCCACACCTGTTCCCATCTCTATGATGAGTTGTTTTGGATTATCTAGGATGAAGACAAAATATTGACACAGGAATATATTGGATCGTATGATACTGTATCATTATGGCATCAAATATCAATGTGTATATTAATGCAGGCATTCTGCTATTTATACGTCACTAAGTCACGAGCCAGCACGGAGCCTGAGATCCTCGGGCAGAGGGCTCCTGGCTGTTCCAAAGTCGAGGCTTAAATCTAAGGGTGACCGGGCCTTTTCCATCAGGGCCCCTCGACTTTGGAACAGCCTGCCCGAGGAGATAAGGCTTGCGGAATCAGTGGCATCTTTTAAGTCACTTCTTAAAACACACTTTTATAGACTTGCTTTTATGTGATGTTTGTCCCTTTTAATTTTAAATTTAATTTTTTTTTTTTTTTAAATTTGAATCTTATCCTGTTTGATTGTTGGTTTATATTCTCATACATGATGTTGTTTTATCTCACGCCTCTACTTTTGCATTGATTTAACAGCATCATGTTACATTACCCCTGCTCTCCTTATTCCGATTCATTTAATCTATTCGAAGTGTCTTGTTTCTGCATTGTTGTACACATCTCTCCTATTATGTTGCTTCTATTTCAGTGTTTTTACTTACATCTTGTATCTTGCTGTTGTGCCCTTTACTTGTTTGTCAAAGCACTTTGTAAACTTTGTTTTTAAAAGGTGCTATATAAATGAAGCTATTATTATTATTACCTGTTCTGGCTAATTCTGTGAAACTGAAACCACTGAGTAGTGAATAACTACATAAAACTGTTTCTTTTTTACTTTCTGTGATACATTACAAAAGAATGCATCAGCTATAACAGAATTGCTATTTTTACCATGGCCAATGTACCATGAGAGTGTGAATCTCACTCCTAATACCTTACCACTTATAAATGAATGAGGGGATAATGAACAAGTATCTGTGACTAAGCTGAGCCGTAAGTTGTCCACCTGAGGCCCAGTTTACACGGCAATGCTCTTGGGTGAAAAAGACAAAATATTTTATCAGATGTGTCTTTCGTTTAGATGGCAACAGTGTTTTTGGGGGTTGAAAATGCAAAAAAGTGAAACCACCTTCCAGAGTGGAAATCTTAAAAATACTCCACTCTTGTGTCACCGTCTAAAGGGCTGAAAACGTAAATCTGCATTTTCTTGTCGGGTAGAGTTTACATTACAGGCACGCGCCACTACAGGAAAATAACATGTCGGATTATTTGTTTTAATCTAACATGGTGTTAAGCAATAGCTCCACATTTTGTCTGTCCAGACAAAATTGTCAGTTTTTGTGCGCCATGTTCTGTTTCCTGTTTTGTGATTGTACCTATTTCGTGCTAGGGGAGCACAGGAAGGGAAGTAGAAAGGTTCTACACAGGCGGTTGGTCTTGGTGGTGGGGATGCCACCCGGCGTGCACACTACATTGATAAATAGAAAATTTCACACACTTTTGCGTGTCCGTCTGCATGCAGATTTTTCCCCCAAACACAGAATTAAGAATGAGAACGCAACACCACTTTTGCATTTTCGGTTCAGATCGTTACCATCTAAATGTAGCCTGATTTTAAGCTGTTAAAACTGGGATAAAACCTTCAAATTACAGCCTACAGCCAACACTAGAGGGATTTTGTAGTTTTATATTCCAAATGCACAAAACCTGTATCAGCGCCCTTGTAGGTCTGGCCAGGACCTATGTGTACACTGAGCTTAGGTGAAGAGACTTTGTTTCAGGTGGGGGGTGGGGCGAGTTGGCTGTGTGCTGTTGTGGTTTGGATGATATCAGCAGACAGTTGGCAAACATGGGGTGCCAGCTTTTGATCACTCTGTTGGCTGGTAAAGACGGCACAGCGGCTCAGCAGTCGACACAGTCACCTCAAACTAAGAACGTCCTGGATCTGGATCTCAGCCCTCTCTATGTTTAAGTTCTCTTGTACTGTCGGTCCAGGTTTCCTGTCCAGTTTTGCTCAAAAGGGACTTCATCTTTATTTCCTGTCCTTCTGTTATCACCCTTAGTGTTGGAGATGCACGTGGATGGATGAACTGAAATCACAATTATTAAATTTCTTGAAATCAATTCCAAGTTTCTAGGTTTGTCGCTACCTTATAAAGACTCCCTGTTCTAATTTAGAGGACACTGTCTACTCCTCAAAAAAGTAGTAACTGTCCCCAAGTTAGATGGGGTATTTGGTCATTTCTTTGAATAGTATCAAAAGATATTTGGCAAAAGTGTGTGCGTTGACAGTTGGTGGAGGTAAACCAGCAGGTTTTGAAAAGAAGCTGACCATCTGCTTTATTCTACATGTACGTATTATCATAGATCCAGTGGACACCAACAGGACTAAAACAGACACTTTGTTATTCCTGTGGTAAAAACTGAAATACTGTGTGGACCGTGAGCAGAACTCCAGGTTTCAAGACTCTTAAAATCAATTAGAGTGGTTTAATGTAACTAAATCTGGAAAACATAGGTTATAGTTGATGTAAACAATGAGTATTTGACGCCTCCGTTCAGTTTTCCGTTTCAGGGATTGCAGATATTAGCCGTCTAGAGTGAAATGTAGATGTTTGTTAGTCAGTGAAACATTTCACACCTTCACAACATTTAACAGTAAATAAAACTCACAGTCTTCCCCTCTGCTCTTCCCCTCAAGTCAAACAAGCTGAGCACGCACACATTTTGCACTTTCGCACCTTTGCTTCCTCTCTTTTGGCCTTCAGTGTGTTTTGATGACTCTTCTGCTCTCTTAAATTCCACACTTTCCACACTCTGAAACCATGATTTAGGATCTCAAACCACTGAGGGTTTAAGCTCTGTGTAAGACAATGAGCATCTGTCAGTATTTTATCAAAACGTAAACATATTTGATTCATTCATGTTTCAAGAAGAAGTGACATGTATAAATACTGTATGTCATGACTACAAAATAATTTTTTACCTTCTTTCCCAACAAAATACTTAGTTTACACAGAGGAGAAACTGATGCCAAAGAATTATAACATAAAAAAACAAAAAGAAGGAAAAAACTCTAATGCATCCTAAAGTTGTGGGAGTGGGAAAAATACTACGACTATATATATATGTGACTGACCAATAAAACTTTAGGCTTTAGCTGTTGGTGGTTAGACCCTAAAAATGTACATATTTGCCCTTTGTGACATTCTGTCCTTGCCAGTAGCCAACTCTCACAGTCTCTGCCCCCCCCCCCCTTCACGCTTCAAGTGCTGTTGTGATGGTTTTTTTTCCACCAGCTGTCTAATTGAGGCCAAGCCACTGACGGTTTGCCCACTGAGCTGCACTCTGTGGATGTACGGCAAAACACAAAACCCACGGGCCAATAATCTATGTGAGAATACTCCAGCAAGAGCAATGAAAAATCCACAAATCAATGAGGGTCTCAGCGTGACTGTCGATCTCTATACAGCTGCAGAGTCTGTGAGTTGATCTGAAATTGTGTAAACAGTCAAAGCTCAGTATGATCATCACTGCTTTGCAGGAAAAGGGGCTGAGTTTCAGGACTCAGTACATCAACTATTATTAAGACCTGAGCCACATGTAGGGTGGATGAAGGCTGTTTTTTCTGCTGAGCTTATTATTGTTCCTTCTTGTGAGAAAACAAGTGTAATTTTAGTGGATGTAAATGCGTTCAAAAACTGGCACAAACACCCGGTATGGTGAACACTTTTATAATTCACTGAATGCATGAATGAATGGGATAAATTGGCTACACTACACACTAGTAACACTACACCTCTGAGTGGCAAGTTTCAATTACATGTGCAAAATTTAGAACACATGTCTAAGACCTTCCATTCTGCCATTTTGAATCTTATGTGAACTACCACAATTTACACAAATTATATTTTAATAGACTCGTCGCCCATGTTTAAAACATATGTTTATGATAAAGTCATTAAAATGTTACATAAAACTTTGATGCGGTTGCTGTGGCAAATTTGTCAAATAGAAAATTGTTATAACTCAGTGATGCATTAGCTCATCTTGCGCAAATTTTTCATGCTTAGTCACAGACCTATCCTGAACACATCCACATGTCAAAATCAGGCTACTGCTACATTAATGCAATGCATTTGGATGATTTGCCATGAAACAGGAAACAGGAATTTGCTACTTGCAAATTTAACGAGACTATTGAACTGAAAATGAAGGCCAGAACTGAACATATCTACATGGCCAAAACAAAACCCACACAATTGGAGGAGCATGATCGAGGGCCTAATTATTACCACTTGCATTGTAAATTTTTCACTATTTTTGTATTATTCTAATATTCAATTAGATAACTACAAATTAACTGAAGAACTATGAAATATCCCTTTTATTTAAAACTGCTGAACATCTTTAAAATTATTGAAAAATTAACCCACTTGAAAATTTGCTGCCAATACAGTCAAGTACATACCAGTGTTCTGATTGGGATTCAAATAGGAGAACACTGAAACCTAGACTTAAAGATGTGCTCATGCTCTTTTGCTGAGGTAACATCGAGTGGGATTTTCCAGATTCCTTTACTCATCCCAACTTCCTTGATGTCAAAACAAAAACAATTATTAATGATTGCTTCACCAAAACAACTCAAAATGCAGAGGAGAGGTGCTCATGAATGTGTGCTTAGAAATTAAACAAAACATTCTTGTTATCAAATCTAAGAATTTTTCCTGAGTAAATCAAAGACTGTGTTTTGACACCGAATAATGTTCTTATTTCTCAATGTTTGCATTTGAATAGATCTGTGTGCCAGGTCGCTGGTGAACATTTTCCAGTCCGTTTTTTGTTAGATGTGATTGCCGATACTGTTTTTTGGTACAAAGTTCTTAAATGTTCCTCAAATTACCGCAAAACTTAGCAAAACAGCTGAATTACTCAATCTGCCATGTGTGTCTAACATTGTAAATATCAGTTCTAATTTCAGTACCAGTAAGATGTTCATCAACAAAAAACCTGCACACAGTAAACCTCCATTTTCACCTATGAAATTGCACAATATCCTGCAACATAACTATTAAAAACTGTTCATATAAGCCAAGTTTTAACAGTTTTACCTATAAACCCTGTCATTTTTCCACTAAAGAAGACAAATAACTTTAAAAAAAAAAATGTCACATGACCTTTTCTTGAAATCCTATAGGATGGATTTTTTAGTGCGACTCCTTCAGGGCACTGGAAAAGTCCACACCCTGTCAGACAGAGCTGAGATCTGCATGTTAGTGAAAAGCACACCAGGCCCAGCGAACGAGAGCTTAGGTTTCAGAGACACTGATACTCATTCACAAACAATAGTGGAGGACCGCGAGTGTGCGCTTTGCCCAAGGGAAAGACAACAGAATACAAAGTGTGCATGGATAAAGGGAAATCTGTTTGGGTGTACCTTGCTGTCCAGTTTTTTCATTGTGACGAGGTCCAGAGACTTCAGTGAGTGTCCGGTCGGGGCGATGAAGTAAAGGCAGATGTGGATCCTGGTGTCATGGTAGTTAAACAGCGAGCGCTTGATTTTCAGCTCTTCCTGCAGATAGTTTTCGAACTGAGTGTCGATGTAGTCAACAATGGGCTTGTAACTGTGGAGAGAGTTACAGAGTCACTTAGGATTAAACCATATGGGGGTGACTATGGCGCAAATACTTGTGTTCTTATTCAAGCATAAGTAATTAATACAATAGGAAATATGGACTTTATCACTGGGGAAATGAGCTGAGACAGTTATGTTTTCAGTGACTGCCTGATCTGACTGTATGCCAAGATCTGAGCTTAGAACAGTACAAACTGGTGCTGCGTGAGATTTGTGTTCAGCTTATGAGACTTTCGGTTGAAACAGAACACAGTGGATGCAAAACATCCTGCCCTCTTTTACATTTCCATGAAGCCCTCTGGAACCTAGAGCACCACCAGTAAAAATTATTTTAATTGTGCTTTTTTCGGTTGTTCTTTCAGTATTTGGTCTTGGGCACTTTGCATATTTGAATGAATAAGACCAGGTAGCAGGAATTCTTTCTCAAAAAATGTTCTTTTCAATACACACACATCAGACCAACCCTGACAAGAACCATTACTCAAGGACAACAACATGCTTTCTGCTTCACTTTGGGAGCAGATTAGTCAAACTTGCCAGTACCTCGATCAAAAATACATGATAAGTCATCCCACAGAAACACAAACATCTGCAATAAAGGCAGCCCATTATGCTTCATAGAGCTAGATTTGAAGTTTTCCCATCAGGGTGCACCATAACATATTTGTACTGGAGAACTACACAGCTCTATGAACCCCCTTTGCTCAGAACAGTAACTACAACAGAATACATTAGGTGTTCAGGATTAAAATGACTGACGTTTGGTTGCACAGCAGCACAGCTTGTGTTTGCATGCGGTTCGAATGAGTGCGTCCCTCAAACAATCAGATAATGTGTCTGGATCGTGAGAGTGTTTTAGGTTACATTCACACACGCTTTGGAGCAGTTCATTTTCATCTGCGCCGTTTGTTCATTTAGTTCAGATCAGATTAGAACAATACCGTTACAGTTCAGTCACATACTAAAACATACTACTCACATGAAAGGCAGTTTGAGATGTGACATGCTCTGCAGTTCATTAGTCACCATGGATGCAGAAGTGACTGCACATTTTTTTTCCAACAATATATTGCGAACAGACATTCCTGAATTCCCCAAACATGTGCACTTCTCATGTTATGTAGCTACACTGATGTACAAAACCTTCCTCAACTTTGTCGCTCTCAGCTCTTGTCACCTCCGTTTTGACATTTCCCTCTGCTCTCGCTAGCGAGAACCACCCGCAAATGTGTTTCGCAGACGCGCCAAACGCACCCCCACACACATGATATATCACATACATCATTCACAGGACCACCAGCTCTTCAAAGCAACTGCCAATGTAAAAGTGATCCATGGAGTCTACAGCTGGCACGAAGTTTCCACTAATGTGCCTATTTTACCGTCAGAAATAGAACATAATCTGAGCCTGCAAGAGAAAACAAATCCCAAAAGCAATTTCATGGGTACAAAGAGACATATCTTTGCATTTGATGGCCAGCTGTTTCTGTGTGGAAAACGGAAATCCCCACAAAAAAAAAAAAGAAAGCCCCAAAGTCAGTTACATTTTTAATTGATGTAAACTGAAAGAAGTTTATTTTGATGGCCAGCCACAGAAAATCTTTGTTTGATAAATGAGTAGATTGTGAGACCCTGTCACACCAAGTAATATATACAAGAAACGGTCACATATTTCTCTGGTAATGACCTTAAGGAAATGAAAGGTTCCCTCGACAAGAAATATACTGGGATTTTTCCATTGGCTTTTGGGATCATTGCAGGAAATAAGCTCCATGGAAAAGTTTATGATAATCATGTTTTTTTTCCATCAAGGTGGACCTCATAAGTAAAATGAGTTATAGTTTTTGAAACATAAATACAAACCACCAAAAGGTTAAATGGTTGACTTCAACATCACCACTGAGCTTCCAACTTATAATTTGTGAGTGAGTTTCAGTGTTTGGTGTGACAGTGTTTACAGGGTATCTGCAGGTCTGAGGAAGCCAGAATGATGACTTTTTAAGAGGTTTTTCAAATTTAAGACCTTACATTCATATAAATAACAGTCATAGTTATTTCCTTGAACAGGCCTTAACTATATTTCAGTCCAGCTGTTACATTTCTGTTTCTTCATGATTAACGTTTCTATTACTATTATCAAGCTGCTAAAGTTCATACCTGAACCCCTCCACCCATGAATGACTGTTGGTGGGACCACTCATTCACATCTCAGTCATGCTAAAATGATCAACACTTCTTACAAATTTGACAAATTCTTGAAAATGATTTACAAAGCAAGCTAAAATTATGACTTTTTAAGATGTTTTCCAAATTTAAGACCTTACATTTGTATAAATAACAGTGAGTCATAGTAATTTCCTTGAATGAGCCTCAACCGTACTTCAATCCAGCCAATGTTAAATTTCTATTTCTTCATGATTAATGTTTCTATTACTGCCATCAAGCTGCTAAAGTTCATACTTGAACCCCTCCACCCCTGAATGACTGTTGATGGGACCACTCATTTACATTTCCATCATCGTAAAACTATCAACACTAATTACAAATTTGACAAATTCTTAATAATGACAAAGCAAATTATATCTGTATCATTTATTGTGTCTGTGGAATTTTAAGGCCTTTAAGTGTGAATCAGAACAGTCACATTTAAGACTTTATCAGGATCCGCCGACAATCTACATTTATTATCCCTGACAACATCTGTAGTCTTATCTAGACATTTTTAAGACACAAAGACCTTAAAAATTCACAAGTCATTTAGGTAACTTGGGGACTAAAAATGAAATTCTGTTAGGCTTGTGTTAACTAGGGGCACTTCTTTCAGGCATCTCAACAAAAATCCCCATTACCTTCAAGATGAGGGACTCTGAAGCACAAAATGCAAACTCATTTACTGGTTGTAAGACTAATTCATGCACCAAACCATTAGACTGCAAATTAAAGTATCCACGCCAAGCCATCCCACACTAAAATATTGGAGCTCAGTATGAGAGTTAAATCAAAATATCTATTGTACAAGCTCAGCCAACACCATGTTTACAGACATCTGTCATCTCCATTCACTTCTATCTGTAGTCTTCTCTGTGAAATGCACCAACTCTGACCTTTTGAAACTCTCTGTGTGCATTTACAGTCTGCAGCAGGCTCTGTCCTGCGGCATCTTGGTTTTCTACGGCCTTCAGAGAAAAGCTGCTATCAAAGGGCGTGAGAGTGCTGCGTGCTGACTAGGTCACAACAAGAACACTCCGTTCTACAACTGAATTTTTTTTTTTTCTAAATGTACCATTTCCTCTTCAGTGCCGTCCTGCCTCGTCCTATTTGTGTTCGAATGAGGAGAGAAAAATATGCAGAAATCTGGACTGATATTAGTTTGAGCCTGTTTCTCTCATTTGTAACCAATGGCAACATGGACCTGATTTGGGCGTTGTCATCTCCCAAACAGAAAGTTGGGTTTGGATAAAAACTGACAGGAAAATCGACTCTTAAGTCAAATGGAAAATAGACTGAAGCACATGTTCTACCCACCAGCTCCTAGTGCCAGATACATGGGATTTGCCACATGGGAAAATAAAATCAGTGCCACTTATCAGACTGTACAATGAGCGCAGTAAACAATACATTGTTGGGGGATGGGGGGGCTTAAAAATACTGTAATATGTAGTCTGTTAAATCAGTTCAAGGCCCTAATATCAAAAGTCCACAAAACAGGTCCTTTTTAGATATCTAGCTTACATGCTATCATGAGTTTCAACTGTTTTCTGTCTCAATAACCCAGATATGTTTTACATTTAACCAGATTTACATTTACACTCAATACTTTTACATTTCTCAATCAACCTTAGTTTCCTAAACCTGTCTATCTTAACACCAAAAAAATCCAAGAAAACTCCAAAATACACTGATTTTAAACAATTAAACTAATTCTGTGTAATAACTGTTCATCTTAATATCAAATTTAATAAACTGTGAAACACTTCAGCACCAAGCATTCACCTATCAGTTGGTGTTTGCTTGTTTTGTTTACGTCTATGTGCATCCAGAGACTTGAGAAAAGATGGAAGTGCCCTGTCAGAGTATTCCAACATCTAACCATTATCTGACCTGCAAATTTTCCAGGAATCTCCTCCAATCATGAGTGATAGTATTGTGTTTCCACATCTTTACCTGTCTTCTTTGTTGATCTGATCACCGAACCCAACTGTGTCGACGATCGTCAGTTTGAGGTGGACGTTGCTTTCCTGCAGGTCGTACGTCCGCGGCCGCAGGTACACACCGTTCTGGTAATGGCTCGCCTCTTCATTCTCAAACATGGTGTTGAAGAGCGTGTTCATTAACGTGGACTTGCCAATCCCAGTCTCCCCTGTGGATTGGAGATTTTACAGAGAGGAGGCAGGAGCAGCGAAAGAAAGAGAGTGTTAAGTAGCTCAGTCACCGGGGAGTAATTCATCAGCTTTCAGACAAGGCTTTTTATTGCCGCTACACAACTAGTAGGCCTGTGCGTTTCTTTCATGTCAGGAACAATGTGATGCCGCTGATTTGTTGAACATGGTGTTTTGAGGAAAACAAATCAAGCGTTGAGAAAGCTAGAACATTACATTCCTGTGAGTTGTCAATAGCCAGGGTTTCCCTGGGTTTGTGGAGGGTGTAAGTGCTGCGATGGCTTTTTGTGCAGTTGTCTTTTGACTGAAAATCTGGTCTTGCATAATTGTGGACCTGTATTGAACAACAGACCTATATCTGTATATACAATACAAATAGAAGATTAAGGAAAAACAAATTTGCCAACAGAGGAAGTCACCACACAATTCAAATTTTGAGAATAATAGTAACATACCAAAATCTAATTTCCAGACAAAATACTGTCTGTTTCAGTTAATGTGTTATCTTTTAGCAGAGTTTGTCCTGTTTCTTCAGCTTAGGTGCTGTAGTTTGATACTCACCTACACAGAGGATGTTAAAACAAAATCCCTGTGTGACCGATTTACTGACCAGCTGGTCAGGGAGGCTGTCAAATCCAACATGGCCACCTAAACTCAGGTTACGCTTCTCTTCATTCTGAAAGACACAAACAACATGAAACACTAAAAGTGTGCCGTCATGTGCCAAACCACACTGAAAAGTCATTAGAAGCAGAAAGGGATGTGTCACATTCCTATGCAAAACCGTATATCCTGCAGATGTAAAGCCCATTGCCTGTCATTAAGAGCTGGGTAATCAGGACCTTCAGTGAGGATCAGCTTCAAGAATAATCCTTCACATGGATGAGAAACTGAGGATATTTTCACACTATTGAATAATTGTGACTTAATCACATATAAAGGTCATTTCTTTCTATTACCTCAGTAATGAACATAGTACCCACAACAGAACAAGTAATGAGAGTAAATGAATATAATATTTCAAACTAAAAACAATCTTCTCTCACTGCAGTTGTGTCACAACTAGGGCTGGGAATCTCAGAGTATCTCCTGATACGATACACGGCTCACAATCACGATAATATCTTGATAATATTAACGATAATAATAATAATAATATTAGATATATTGCTCATAATAACCTACTATATATCCGTGTGTTTATAGGGGTGAAACAAAAACAAGCAAACAAAAAAAATTTCATCGTTCATATTTTGCAGCATAATTTAAGCAGAGTACAAACATCAATAGTGCAAAAAAATTACACTGTTTTAGTGCAACATAACTGTAAACAGGATTTTTTTTTTTAAGTGTCTGACAACCAGTGACACTATTTTAAACATGATATCATGACTCACGTAAATATACCACTTCTAATTGGCGTGTTATCTGTATGCATTAGAAGCTTTCCACGTGTATGTTCACGGTGTTAGTAGCCCCCTGTCCAACCTGAATCGATGCGTCAAATACCACGCACTGAAGGTTAGGGTTACGGTCATGTGAACCAGAGATCTTGGCGTACACTGTCACACCATCAAATGGCATTGAATAACACACAAAAAGGTCAAGAATGCATACATACAGCACGCCAAATTACAAAAGAACTGGAGTGACATGCAACACCATTTATTGAGATCAGTCTCAATTTAAACACATTCAGAAAATAGGACATCTCATGTCTCTTCAGTGTGCATGTTTGTCGTGCCGCCCATGGATCGTATTTTTGCGAGACAGTTCTTACATACTGCAAAGTCCTTATCCAGCTTTGTCCCATCCACACTATAAAAGCCAAAGTGATTCCACGCTTTTGATTTAAACGATGCTGGTGCATCTTTCAGTTTTACTGCACTGCTCGAGTTCGCCTTATTAGCGCCGTTGTTTGTTTTTCTTCTTCTGTGACTGCGGCCCAATTTTCAGTCACTCGTGCAAGAAGTGCCCCCTGGGTGACATGTAAAATGGTGACTTGACTCACTAAGGTGGAACAATGAAAGAAGTTTATAGCGGCTATATTTTACTTTTTTTTTAATAATACACTGTGAGAGCGCATCAGTCATCCATCGTAAGATTAAATATCACAGTAGTTCACCAAATTGATATTTTGTCATACTCCTAATCATAACTGTAAACTCAGTAAAGAGGAGGATTAAAATAACTATACTAAGCTTCACATTTCATTATCTTCTTTTATTTGAAACAAGGACAGCTGCCTCACATGAGACAAAACATATACAAAGCACTCAAAACAATACAACTAGCGTTCATTCAAAACAGAGGCTTCAAGGTTCAAAATCAGAACAATAATTTAAGTGTGATAGGTTTTACTGTTAACAAGAGCAAATAAATGCCACATTTCATTCAGTGCAATCAAAAAACCACGCTAATTTCTGTTTCAGATAAAGAAAAAAAAAAGACTTGTCCTTGTCTGGAGTACTTTGCTAATCTTTCATTTAATCAAAAAGTTGATGAAAAACTGTGAGAATATAATGCTCTGTTTGCACAATTTCTATTCTTTGTTGTTCACTTCTTCTGTGGTGGTTACCAAACTATTTTATGCACATATATGGTGAAGCTACTGGATTTGCAAGATTCCACAGGAATGATAATATCAAGATGCCTCAGATATGCTACATAGCACGCTAAAGGACAGATCCTGCCCAGGATATGGTATTGTTAAATGTCTACTGGTGGACATACTTGAATTCTTCGTGCTACAAGTTAGTACTAAATACACATAAATATTTTTAAAAATACATGAATAATGTCCTGCATCACTGCTACAATAGGTATCAGACACATACTGCCACTCTTTAATCATTTAAGTGTGGAAGATCCTAAAATATTCCAGAAATATGACACACTACAGACAGGCTGATAAAATGACTCGTTATAAACACTTTCACCTTTGATCCTCCTTATCTAGTCCGT
Organism: Sphaeramia orbicularis; assembly: GCF_902148855.1. Lineage (NCBI taxonomy): Eukaryota > Metazoa > Chordata > Actinopteri > Kurtiformes > Apogonidae > Sphaeramia > Sphaeramia orbicularis. The sequence goes on from NC_043970.1 coordinate 14,799,883, forward strand.
CTCCGAAGCGAGAGACCATCAGTGACAAGAGGAGACAAAGTATGCTGGAGTTGTACAGAAGAAGGGGAGCAGACAGCACCTTAAGATGAATGGGGCCACCCGAGCTCGTCTGGCTGAGCCACGACGGCTGCATATTTGAAGGCTGATGTCACAGAACAGAGGCAGCGCAGAACTCAGCTGAACGCAACCCGACCGAGAGGTGAAGGCTCCGCATACACAGCAGATGAGGTCGAAAAAAGAATGAGCAGCGGGTGATGAAAGCTCAGAGTGCATGTATACACGTTAGGAGCAAAAGGAAGAGAGTGGACTTAATGTCAGGCAACACCTCTGGAGTAATCTGACAGGAGCTGAACTCGACAAAGCTGAGCCAAGCAGCAGCACCCAGTCGATTTATTACACTGCCACCTATGTTCAGCACAAAAAAGAAATCAGTGCCAGATGTAAATATGTTTGTAAAGTATAAAGTTTTTATGTGCAAAACACCCAACAAAGCAAAGAAAACATGTTGAATGGCAAGTCAGGTGAAAGAATATTGAAAAAAAGTCTTGAATTTCCACTTCTCCAGCTGCCGTGCTGTTGTGATGGAGCTGTGTTTATACAAATGGAAGGAGCATATGATGATTTGATTGACAGAAATATAAGCTACAGCTATTTTCATAATGAACTGAATACATTTTCTAGCAGCATGTAAAAATATCTGATGTTTGTAGCATCACAAATATGACAGTTTCTCACTTTCTTAGCATTACATATGAGTAATTAGCATATTTTTAGAGGACTGCTGTTAGTGGGATAGTTGGATGGGTACTTTTCACTGTTTTCTGATTATTTATCTGCAATGTAAGAGCACAGATGTGATCAGAAACATCAAAATACTAAGTATCTGACAATAATCATTTCACATCTCAAAATAATGACATAATTTAGACAGTGTCATTATTTTGACTAAGTATATCCTGATTTTCAGATACATACTAAGCTGTTACCTTATTTATTTTGTCTTAGTCACAGTGATGGACAAAGTCAAAAACGGGCTTCCCAACTACACAACTAATCAGTTTATTAAGAAAGTCTTTAGGAAGATTCATCAACAATGAAACTATTATTAGTTGCAGCTCTAGAGGTTTACACAGCAAAACAAACTCCAATCAATAAAACTTACTGAGGTTAGAGCCTAGGATCATGTGTCTCAGCACTTTGGTATGTAGAGGAAAGGAAGTGATGTCGTTTTTTTTACCCATCGTTAACTCAGATCTCGTTCAACAGCAATGATACTTCCCTGTGATTTGTGATGTTATTCAGATAAACACCAGAAGCCACACCCTCCCCTCTCCAACAAACACCCTGATACATTCCAATCTGCCTTCATCTGTGGTGTTGAAAATAGAAGTTGACCATTTTCCTTGCTCATCACAGCTCATGTATGCTCTTGCACAGATTTGGTGGATAGGTTTCTTGCTTAAAAGCACCTTCAAGGGTCAAGGAATTTACACTTCAGGTCACAGGCCTGCTGCTACAGGCTTTGTGCAACAGTAGATCTTTAGAGGGTCACGGTCGACGTAAAGGGACTTCTCTGACCTCTTAAACTTTGCTATTCCCAAAATTCTCCAAAACCACGGTGGTGAGGTTCTCCAGTTTAGAAAAAAAAAAAAAACAACAACAAAATTCATGACTCATACGATAATTCTGGGTTAAATTCCTATACTCAGTTGGGCTGAGACATAATATAACAACTGTAATGTCAAGAAGTAGATGAGGCTGTGGATGAGGTCTACCAACATCATGCACACTTGAGTAACAGCAAGTACGTAAACATGCACACATTCTTTTTCTGCCAATTTTCTATAAAAATAAAACATAACATGCCCGCACTTGAAAACCCTTGGCCTTCAGTCCACGCCAAAGTTTTTGCACATACAGATGGACAGACAGACAGATGGTGAACTGATGACAATACCCTGCGGCGAGGACGAAGGATGAAAAAACTGAATAAGCTACTTATATGGCTAGCAAAAACATATATATTTCACAAGATCTTCTGTTTCCACGGAGCTATGCAAACACCCACTGAAACTGGTTTTATACTGGATGAACATGACCTCCCTCTTTCAATTCTTTAAACACCGTCTTATATAGTCAGCTTATCAAAAAACCTGTTCATATTCTCTTTCATAATAGTTAAAGTCAACATAATGTATGTATTCGTCTGACCATAATTGTGGACTTTTCTTTGGAGAATGCATGCATCTTTACCAGGGGGGATCTTTGTCTCTGCTCCAGTGGACTACAAACATGGGGTATTTGTCACAACCTGCAGCACAAAGCTTCATGTTGCTTAAATGCCATTTTATGTCAAATTCACAACGAAGGGATATTTTGAATAATTCTGAAATATTAGTGTGACTGTAAACCTCGTGAGTATCATCTTCTAAGAACAGTGCGCATGATTTAGAGGCATCCAGTGGTGAGGCTACAGAAGGGGGCCAACTGAATAGCCTGTACCTCATTTTCCACTGCCTAGAGAGTGTGTGATAAATTACAGTGGCCACTAAAATCACGAAAAACTAGAGAAAGGCCCTCTCAAGAGCTAGTATTTTTGTTTTGCCTGTTCTGGGCTGCATGGTGGACTCCATGGAGGAGGGGCCGCTCCCTAAACGGGTCATTCTAAGCTAAAGAAAACGTACTTTTTTTTTCAGGTGATTATACACTAAAAATTTATTCCACTTACACAAACAGGTCACCTTAAAACCAAAAAACTGGAGCTTTAAGGATCAACCTAAAGAAGCAGCACAAGTGGGTAGGAATGTGTATAATTGAGGAAACTGACCTTAATGGCTTCTAAGTCTATATTGAACTACAAAACAACACACATGTGCTAATGCAGGGCTCAGGGTAATCCAGAGTTATTAGACAAACTGTGAGGCATCTCTGTGTCCACCCCTCCATGCTAGTTTAGAGAAGAGCAGCAACACAAAGTATGAGAGGAATGAGAAGCCTCTGGTTAAGTGTCCCACAGTGAGGAAACAACGCAGTTCCCAGGCCACCGTATCACCAGGCCAACAGGAAATGGCTGCACAGAGGGGCCCCAGGTGGCTCAAAGTGTAATGAGGCACAAATCGTATACACTAGGCTTGTTCACAATGTGGAGACAAGACTCTGGCCCATTATGAATTAGCTAACCTAGTAGTTTGGAGTATTGAGCTAAACCCAGTAAACACACACATAATGTATGAACCACAACAGGTACAACAGCCCTGGTCTGAAACTGCAGCTCCATACTGTTAAAACCATGACTACAAAAACAAGCAGAGCGAAACGGACAGTATCTCGATGGAAGACAAGAATTGTTGAATTTCTGGTTATTATCATCCAGTGTTTCCCGCAGAGCTATATTTTATCTTTGTGGGGTTAGAGTGACTGCTACTATGTTAGTGTTTATTTCAGACCATGTATAATGATTCTTTAGAGTCTGTCAGAATTCAAAGTATTTCATTAGTCCGCTTTAACCTGAGAAAGTTTGTGTAATGGGTCTTACTGGTGCTGTTAAGTCATGAGGTCAGATCTAAAATGAGTCCAGATTGTGTTCAGCTGCAGATCAAGCATAAATATAGAACCTGTGAAATGCTGTAAGTCGCTTTGCTATTTCTGTTAAAAGTAAATCCTCCCCCACTGCAAAATGTTTGGTTTGAGGTAAAATTGTTGAAATTACTCAGTAATTATAGTTTGGTGGCCGTTAATATACCTATCCGAGTAAAGACTATGTGGAGAGAACACTGTAATCATAAAATACATAAATCTCCATGCCTCAAAAGGTGAAAGATTACACCTTGGAGCCTAAGAAATAGATGCTTCACCATTTCAAAATGGATAAACTAAACTAGTAGCCATCTAAATAATAAATGTAAAAAACAAAAAAGATACAGCTCAGCCTTGAAGAGCAGGTTCCCCAAGTTCTTTGTCATCAGCTGTGACTGCAAACAGGACATTAAATAAAAACAGGACCCAAAGTTTAACTGATAAACCACCAGAATGATCTGTTCAGCAGCCACCCCTCCAAACACTGAGACACTCTAAATGACCTGAGAACCTCCCTTCCATTACTCAGCTGCTCCCCACTGTCTTTCTTGCCCGTCTTGTGGTTTGTGTGCAGCCTTGTTCTCGCCTTCTGGCCTAAATCTCCACCTGCCTTGTGTCTGCCTCAGTGATCGTCCACCTGACAGACGGCAGCAACCTGACAGGCTGAGACACACACCGCTGCAGCTGCTGCTTAGGTGTGTTATGTGAATGTTGAAGGAAACACAGAGGGAAGGCCTTTGAAAACAACTGCACATATTTACTCTACATGCATTTTGTTGAGAACAAGCTTGGCTTAAATGTAGAAGAAACTCTGTAGAGTATACCCGTCATGCACTTTCCTTCAAATGCCTCTGAAATTTAACTGCGCAGTTGTATGTTCAAGTGATAATAATATTTTGATGATATATAGTAAGACAATTTAATACACAGTTTTTGTTGAGATTTGGTCGATATGTGTTAAGGCAGGAATTTGCTGTTTTACATTTTTGACATTTTTAGTTGATACACATCCTCCACTGTCACCGTTTCAAGCTACATTTGGTTTTGATCAATCAATCAAATTTTATTTATATAGCACCACATTATATCAAAAGTTATCTCATGACACTTTACATTTAGAGCTGGTCTAAACCAGACTTTTAAGCCAATTCACAGATACCCAACTGAATCCTCCAGGAGCAAACACTTGGTGACAGTGGCAAGGAAAAACTTCCTGTTTACAAACCATGATGACTTTATAACTTTGCAAAACTATCCTGACCTTGTTTAACTGAAAGTTAATGTGTGTTAATGTGTAAGACATCAAGTCTGTTTGGTATCAAACTTCAACACATTTATGGAGAACGGTTTAATGTACTGTATCATTTAGTGGCATTTCATACCAAAATTTCAGCATCATAGAAATAAATCTCCTCCTCCTTAATCACTGTATACATTTTTATAAAAGATATGATAAAGGACACATTCAAGTTTTAATAAATAGGTTTAAACTTTATGCTGTAGAACTGCTTTGAGTGTTTACATGAACTGAAAATAAAACTAAAGATTTATACTGTAACATGTATTGTCGTGTCTTTTTGTGACAATGATATATTAGTACCTAAACAGTTTCCTTTAAAAACCGTTAATGTAGTTATGACATAACCATCAGTACTGATTACCACCAGCCTTATTCTGTCGTCACTGACATCTGACATTGGTTGTTACTGTTCTCACTCATTTACAAAATGGGCAATAAAAATATATGGATAAATCACTTTCAATTGGAGTCGCAAGCTAAAGAGCAAGCAGTTTGGAAAGCAATCATTCTAAGAGCTATGATGGGAGGAGGCTCTGAGATAACCTCACTGTTAAACCAACATGTACATACAGCCCATACATTACTCCCTAGATGAGCTGAACAGTGACTAATGTGTCTTGTCTGAAAGCATATCCTAAAGCCTTGTACACTATCACCACATGTGGACTAAAACCCAATTCCTTTTTAATAGTAACAGGAGGTTTGGTTTAATGCTAATTATGAACAGCACAAAGATTTCACATCTTGTCCTAAGTAAGCAAAAGTGTTAAATGATTAAAACAAGAGGAATACTTGGATTAGAAATGCAACACTATTGTTTTCTAAATTTCATCAAATGTTGTTCCTTAAAGTGTCTGCTGCAAACATTCACTTTGCTTATAAAAACATTATGTGCTCTTACAAAACTTCTCCTGCAGCCACTTGCACTTATTAAAATAAAAATGTTGATTTGTGTGGCATCAAGCATCCACAAACACACACAGAAACTGGTCTGTCTCTTTTCATTATCTCATAATCATTCTTCTCTCTGTACGTCACCCTCGTGAACAAACATTGCCTGGGCCACATTACTGCTCATCCTCATCACTCATCTGTGCCCAAAAGGAAAGGCAAAAAAAGACGACAGATGGAAGAGGAGACAGGAATTATTTTACAAGACAGATGTACAGCATAGGCATCTTTATGGGCCTCTAGAAAATACAACTGAGGGGGCACGGCCCTAACAACCTACCGAGAGAAGCTACATTCATCTGAGTGTTTTCTCCACAGGTTTTCCCTTTGTATTAAGCACTGGCCACAAAGACTACACAGGACTACAAAATGGCCACATTTTCTGATGGAGACATGGAATATATTTGCATTATTCAGGGTTAGGTAAGATTCTTTAAACACGTAGCACATTTGGAATATGTGTCTCAGTTAGGGTTATTAACACAGTTTACAATACACAGCCTTTTCCCTGTTTATGATCAGTGTTGTGTTGTTGTGCTGTACACAAACCCACTAGACAAGACACAGGAAGAGATTCATGACCAAAAAAGTCCACATTTCTATTCAGAAGGAGAGATAATCTTAGATTTTTACATGAAAAAGACACGTAAATTAGCAAAAATATGTAGCAGCATTACGAAACAAGTACAATGAGGATAATGAGGAGTAATTCTAATGTAATTTGGATAAAATTAAGTCTGTACTGGGTGTCCTCTTACCAGCACACAGAACTGAAATTACACAAAAGAACAGAATACAGTGTAGTGGACAGACGGAGTGCACACATTGGTTTGGATGATTCTGAACCCATCACTTCTAGACAATGAGCAGGAGTGAATCTTTACAGACCTTTTATTGAATATGTGTCACGACTGTCTCAATTTTGCATCTGTGGGGGAGCATTTCATACTTTTGTGTCATTTATTCATCACATCCCTTGTATGTAGGCTACACTACAGGCTTTAAAAAATCTGAATATTTGGCGCATGTAGATTGCAGGTGCCTCATTAATCTGCACAGTTCAGTTCCCACAACTATAAAGAACTGAAAAAATTCCATAGTTCCATAAGCCTTTCACTGTTCACACTGCTGAAAAAAAAACAGTCTGTATCACATGCTGAGGGAGTTAAATACTACGGCTAAGACACTTAGATGTAGATCCAAACTTTCAACAAATGTCATGGCAGCTGATGGATTCACTGCTTTTATCAGGACCAAAGTTTTGATTTGTGATGTGGCTTTACTAGGGTCTTTTCCCACAGCTGTTCATTATGTCCTTTCTTCATTCAAACAACAACAAAATTAATGTTATTACAACATAAAAACATAGACTGCCGCCTAAAACCGTTCGCATTCAGCTTTTGGCAACATCATCTGGAGGTTTATTTTAATCATAAAGCATCACAGTTTCAGCGAGCTTGTCTCTGGGAAACTCGGACGCTTTCTATAGATGGATATTGACTCATCACCAGAGAGGCTGGAGCTCAGCTGTGATTATTTTTCTGTAATATTGGATTTGACATGCTTGCCTCCAGGCAGTTCTGGCATGTATCGTCTATATACAGTAAACAACGCTGCTGACACACAGCCATAAGTGCACTCAACTGCAAATCTGACCTGAACACATACAGATGATCTACATGGGAAAGGATCTACAGCTGGGGTTTGACAGGAGATGTGTATAGTCTGATGGTGGGGTTAAAACAAAGAACATTAAAATACATTGCATAGTTAATATTGTCCTCTGCACAAACAAGCAACACTACTGCTTTACAGTGCATCGCTCATTCCACTTGTCTTGGCTTTAAACAGTTCATAAAGCTAATTTCATTTTATGCATGCAAGCCTCCTGGGAGAGGAAAAGCTCTTCAGGGTCAGTAAGCACTCTACATGCTAAATATGCTATAGCCCAATTCATTACATAACCATCTGAGTGAACTACATCCTGTTACATACACTATATGCATACATGGTAATCAATGAGTGAAAACCATAGAAGTTGTAGGTTAGTTGGATGCATTGATTGTTTTATGTGGGTCTACTCACTTTGGCCTAGAAAGTCATCCCAAAGCTACACATCCTCCATCAGATGGGACCGACATGAGCCGACAACCACACATCCGTATCAATAGCTTCAAATAATTAACAACGTGCCTTTTTACACAAACGGGCTGGGAAGCATGTCAGTTTGTTCAATATGGTCTCACTTAGTTCACAAAGTTAGGCAGGAAGTCAGACAATCAGGCAAGCGGGCAGGCACCAACTGTGCTGCAGCTCACACCGTCTTTCCACTGGGCTGTTTCCCTGCATTCTCAGCATTTTTTCCCAGTAATCAATCCTCTAATTTTGTATTCTGACAGAGACATTTTAGAGATCACCAATTGGCAACGTACTCTGCAACCAACACCCCCCTCTTTTGGATGTCTTCCTAATACAAGAACTGCTAGAAGTGCAATATCGTCTGCACTCTTTTTTTTAGGATCCCTTCTTTTCTTTCCTTTCTTTCTTCAGACATGTGTTGCACCAGTGAGTGGTAGGAGTGGCCCGGAGTGTGTGCTCTTAATCTCTTTATCCCTGCAACTCAGCTGCTGCTTACTGTCCAATTCACCACCGCAAGGATCTCTTGAAGCATCTGCCAAAAACTTAATCACTCTTTTTAATTCCCCTCTGCATTTGACTTCTCACCATCTTACTGTTTTTCTGCGTGCATTTTCTTTGCATTGTCAACGCCTGAAGACTCATGTTGAACTGTGACATAAAAATTATTATTATTACAGTCTTTACTGTGCATTGCATCATTATGCTCACACCTGTCTAACAACAGGGCTTGCTACAGTTTTAATAATGCTGGATGCATTCCAGTCTTAACTAATACTGCAATGTGACTTGTCTACTACTGGAATTTATGAAGAAATAGAGGCTATAAGACATGTAGTCATAGCTTGTTTCACATCCTGCTGGTAAAACTGACATGGCCTGAATAAAAAATATGCTATTGAGCAAAAAAAAAAAAAAGTGAACCACAGGCTGAATTTTGCACCCCTGAATAGGAAGTTAAAATGAAACCACATGTCAACACATTGTTAGGACACAAACAGTACATATAGTTGTTCATGTCATTATTTCAGAGCTATATTGTAGTTAAAAAAAAAACAAGAATAACCCACATGGAAACCTGAATACAAGTTATGGTGACCTTAAGTGCACACATAGTAGCTACTTCATTGTAATTTTCTGCTAGCTAGCTACAGTACTCGCTAGAATACAATGTGATTTAGCTTAACCCTTGTTAAATGAATTGTGTTTACAGCCAGTACTTTAATAACATTCACAGTAAACAGTTTCAGGGTGCCATACGCTGCACCCATATGTTCAGCAAGGCGTAAACGAACAGAAAAACAAGTATGCTAAGGAAAGCTGCTCGAGACCACGTTAAATATCAAACAGTAACGTCCGTTTCGAATAAATGTGCCTTGACTCAAAGACTATTAGCATAAAAATCACTCCACCATCTCGGGTGAGCCCACATTTCAGGCTTCCAAAGAGGCTTAGCTACATGCCCACACGCAGCAGCTTCCACCAAAACACTTTTTTTTCACGAATCTCAATCAAGAGTATTCCCGTGGCCGTACTTGCAAGCAATGTTGTTGTTTTTTTTTTTTTATCTAAAAGGCTACAACAATGACCGTAAAACAAGCAGCGGCGGCTTTTGTACCTACCGAAAACACGTCAACGTCCGTGGCAGCCATGGTGCGGAATGTATGGTGTTTGGTGTGCTGAGCAGACTGAGCAGGGGCGAAAGGGAGCAGCCCTCGTCTCTCCGTACTAGCCTGCTAAACTACTAACCGAGCTGACAGAGAGGAGGAGAGGGACACAAGACGGAGAGGAGCTGGAGCTGGAGCTGGAGCGGGAGGGAGGGGGGCACCAGTCACGGAGCAAGAGGCTTCACTGTTACGACGCGTTCAGTTCGCTCGAGCATGACGCGGTTACGGGCGAAGCTAGCTAGAGTTAACTGATGCCTCTGAACTTTCACAAAAGCTGAGATTTTCTGATACTGTTGCACTTTTATAATCATAATTTCTTGACACGACTGTTTAAAATGACTGCTGAATGGTGTTTCTTTTGTTAACAGTCATTTGTAATCTTCTTCTGTGTTGTAAGAGGATAACTATCTCGCTTGTACTCGAGCTCTTTGGGTGGGACAGATACGTTCCAATATGGCCGCCTGTCAGGCACTCCCATCCAGCTCAGGAATGTCATGCTGTTCACATTGCAAGCCAGGACAGGAGCGGGTTGCATCGTAGAGCGACAGGATGAAGGCAGAAATATGTGTGTCACGTCTCCTCAGGGCATCCACCTGCATATATGATAAGACATTAATATTTAAATGAGCTAATGAGGTCACAGATTGATTGTAGTCCACTAGAATGGGACTGAGCCAATCAGAGCAGAGCACTGGTGCACTGGACTCCAATGATAAAGATTAATGTATTTAATTCTCTTTGTGGACTGCAGACATATTGTACCAGTGTAAATGCTTCCTTTTTCAGATTTATAAAACTGGTTAATAATTCATAGCTATATATGCATGCATCACACTTATATTTTGTTGCATTATTGAACTACTCTAACAGTTAAGACTTGCTGTATCTGTAATAGCAGAGCCAACAAACTACATCTATTGGCTATTACTGGTGTAGTCTGAGCAGTAAAGAACTGTGGTGGAGGCTGTAGTCACCTACCACATTGTGTTGCAGAACTAGAAGGAATGCTCAGACGTTTTACTTAGAAAAGTAGAAATACACATTTATATTTCTAAATATTATTTAAATGCTATTGCATTTGCTTCTCTACTTGCACGATGTCTTATACTTTTGAGGAGGAAACAGGAAACGCCTTCCACACATGATCAGTGGATCGCAGACATTATGAGGTTTTTACATATGGAGAAGATGAGATGTACGTTAGCAGGATCAACTGCAAAATTCTATAAAGCATGGCAGCCTTTTCTAAAATTCACAGAAACTTATAAAATGAGCAATGTATCATGACTTTAACACCAAATCACCACTCATCACCTGGATAACTGTAGGAATGGTACATATTTTATTTCTGTCTTTTTTTTTTTATGTGTATAATTGCTATCTATTCAATTTTATTTTATGTGTTTATTTTTGCTTTCATAATCTTGATGTCTTCTGGTAAATATATTTACATGTTTATGTTTATATTTAAATTGGGGATGGGAACTTGTGTTCATAAACAGTAAAAATGTAAAAGTTGTATGATGCATCCGTGTAATGCTGTTAAAAATCCACAAATAAAATTATTTTTAAAAAAAAAAGAAAAAAAGAAAAGTAGAAATACAACAATGTAGAAGTACTTTTTTTACCAGTTAAAGCCCTGAATAGAAGCAAATACACTGACAGCAGATAGCATGTAAGGTATCAAAAGTCAGATACTTGTCATTATGCACAACTTATTTCAAAGAACTACGTTAAAATATAATATTCTGTCTATTGTTTGTCATGAATGCATGTTAATGAATGTAAGACCAAGTTAATATTGTACTTGTGGAGCCACTTACAGTAGTAAATAGTATAACAGTCTACTGCAAGGGTGTCAAACTCATTTTGGTTCAGGGGCCATATTTAGCCCCATTTGATCTCAAGTGGGCCAGACCAGTAAAATAATGACTTAATAACCTATAAATAATGACAAATCCAAGTTTTTCTTTTTGTTTTAGTACAAAAAACACTCAATTAAATTATGAAAATATTTACATTTTACAAAAAAGATGTGAATAACCTGAAAAAACAGAAATTTCATTTGAAAAATTAGTGCAATTTGAACAATATTATGCCTCAACTTATGATTTATACATGTACGTTACACACAATGTTACATAAACATTTGGTAACAGGCAGAATATTGTTAAAATTTTGGAGTTTGGAACTAAAATTTGAACAGTTTCTACAATATTCCATCTCTTATTATTAACACAACTCCAGATCACAGTGGATCCATAAATGCACAAAACATTTAGTAACAGGCAGAATATTGTTCAAATTGCACATTTCGGGTTGTTCATCTTTGTTTATATTTATGTATTTATTTGCATTTTATTATGAAAGAATAGTTTTGTAAATGTAAATATTTTCACAGTGTTATGTTATTTTTTTCACTTAAATTCTTTCCACATAATTATTCATAAAGAAAATTTGTTGTTGTCATTATTCCTGGGTTATTGTGTTGTTATTTTTACTGGAGATCACATTGGTCTGTATGTGGAACCTGAACCAAAAGGATTTGGACAACCTTGACTGTTCAGGTTAATTTTTGCACTTTTATCCTGCGGGGCTGGAATGGAACCTTTGGCGGGCCAGATTTGGCCCCCGGGCCGCATGTTTGACACATGTGGTCTACTGCATCAAAATATATGCATATGGAAAGTACTATAAGGGTTAAATAATTGTTAAATTGTTCTCTTTTTTTGGCCAGGCTGTGTATAATGGCATATAAAGTTACATGAAGAAGAAACACTTAAATACAACTACCTGAAATCTGTACACAAGGACAGTGTGCAGTGTTTCAAATAAATTAATACGTTTACAATTTCAAATATACATGAAAAAGTCTATGAAGCATCTAAACAGACCAATGTGTTATATTACCCTATAAAAATGGTAATATTGCAGAGTGTACTTGACCTTTGTTTGACATAAAGGATTCCCAATGTAATCTATAAGAGTAAGATGACAGGTTTCTACTGTGTGTGTTTGTATTTATGGGTTTGTTCTACATAAAAACGTCTGTTACTCAAGTAATTATTGTAGAGTGATTCATCATTTCAGTACTTGCATATAATAAGTTCTATCAAATGTTCTACCTATCAGTCTGCCAACAGTTTCTTTCCCAGTGCTGTGCATAGCCTTAACAACTCCATATCACATTGTTAACAATGTGGTGTATGTTTTATTTTTGTATTTGTGTATAAAAAACACACTTTATATTCATGCACTTTGTCTACGAGAGCGTCGGTTGATCTACGGGGACACCTGTCTTTTTATTACTCTCATTCATGTAATTTTTCATAGTTTTTTTTTTTTTTTTTAACCTTGTACTGTCTTTTATGTATTTTTATGCTGAGCTCTTGCAATTCGTTTTCCAATGCAGTTTTTCTGCAAATGGCAAATAAACTGATTCTGATTCTGATAACGTCATCTCCAGGCCCACAGCAGTGTCTCAGACCTCTGCCTCTCCTCTATCTATTCTGTATTTTATTTTATTTTATTTTTTTTAATCTTTTTCTATCAGTTGACAACAGTTGTAATTGATTTAGAATTAACCTCAAGTTTTATCTGGTTCTCTTGAATTCCAGATTTGACATCTTCTATGTCAGAGAAAGGATCAGTTTACAGAAATAAAAAAATAAAAAATAATGTTTTTACTGTGAACACTAGAGACAGTCACTGTTGGGGTTTTTTTTTTATGTCAAGTTTTTATTGAACTTTTCAAAGGCTTGGTACTTGGTACAGTAGACAGGAAAGTCACTGTTTTCAGCTTCCAGATGATTTTTTTCTCTACATCAAATCTTCACGAAGAAACTTACAGTTAATTCAGACTCTTTCATTTTCAGTGAGCTTTCGACATTTTACCATTTTCAACAAAACATAAGAAATCTGTGGCCAATAATACATGTAAATAACTATAATTAGACACATTTATCAAGAAATAATAATGTGCTTTATTGTTTTGGCTTATGTACTAATGCTAATGATACATATTGTGTGTGTGTATTAGGATGGGTAAAATGCAGAGACTGAATTTCACTATGGGATAATGAAGTAGGTTAACCTTTAACTTTTTTTTAAACTATAAATTTGAGGATTTAGGATTAGAAATATCATTATCTTCTACATACCGGTTACAGAAACATCTTGAACATATTGTAGCCTTCAAATTGCTTGTTCTGTAAAATTGCAATATTGTGACAAGCAACATCACTGAATGAAACAGACAGCTTTTTGAAATCTTGATATCAAAACTGATCAAACATTGAAAAAAACAAAACAAAACAAACTCTGGTGGATAGATAGATAGATAGATAGATAGATAGATAGATAGATAGATAGATAGATAGATAGATAGATAGATAGATAGATAGATAGATAGATAGATAGGTAGATAGATAGATAGATAGATAGATAGATAGATAGATAGATAGATAGATAGATAGATAGATAGATAGATACTTCCCTGCTACTTCTTATTCTTGCACAGAACAACGGTAACACGTATTTCCGCTGAGATTTACAAAATATTCTGAATCTGAATAAAAATGACTTTAATAATTACTAATGCTGTTTAATTAAGGGTAGATGTGGCATAAAATTTGCATTGGGTGGTGGTCTAATAAATTTCTTAAGCACTACATGTGTCCAAAAAGAATTACATTATCAACTTTAATACCTATAATATTTGCATAAATTAGGCTTTATAGCAGTGGTTCCAAACCTTTTTTGGCTTGTAACCCAATTTAAACATCACAAATTTCTGGCGACCCCAGACATTCAAAACAGAGACATTTTGCTAAAATTCATTTGATTTTGATCATGTAATAGTTTGCTAAACGTTAATTTTAGACAACATTTAGTCTATATAATGTATGTTATTATGGACTGAGGCAGAAAAGCCAGGTGTAGATTACTGCACAAAGTGAGAATTTTATTTTCCTTGGTCAGGATATGTACAGTCAGTCCAGCTTGGATTTACAAGGCTGACAATTAATACTGAACAAACAAGAACTCAAGCTATGAATTATGAAAGAGCTGCAACATCTGAAACTGACCACAATGAACATTTAAAAGATAAACAGTACCACAGTGCTTCAGTTTCAGCTTCAGTTTGTCATGTCTTTTATGTATTGGGATTGTTTCTCTCAACTCACCATACAGGGTGGGGAAGCAAAATTTACAATGAACATTTAGTTGTTTTTTCTCAGCAGGCACTACGTCAATTGTTTTGAAACCAAACATATATTGATGTCATAATCATACCTAACACTATTATCCATACCTTTTCAGAAACTTTTGCCCATATGAGTAATCAGGAAAGCAAACGTCAAAGAGTGTGTGATTTGCTGAATGCACTCGTCACACCAAAGGAGATTTCAAAAATAGTTGGAGTGTCCATAAAGACTGTTTATAATGGAAAGAAGAGAATGACTATGAGCAAAACTATTATGAGAAAGTCTGGAAGATACTATTAAAGAAGAATGGGAGAAGTTGTCACCCAAGTATTTGAGGAACACTTGCACAAGTTTCAGGAAGCGTGTGAAGGCAGTTATTGAGAAAGAAGGAGGACACATAGAATAAAAACATTTTCTATTATGTCAATTTTCTTGTGGCAAATAAATTCTCATGACTTTCAATAAACTAATTGGTCATACACTGTCTTTCAATCCCTGCCTCAAAATATTGTAAATTTTGCTTCCCCACCCTGTATATTTTTATAAGTTGGTTTTTTTTTTTTTTTATCAATTACTAGAAATTTCAGGCGACCCCATTTGAATTTCAGGTGACCTCATGTGGGGTCCTGACCCCAAGGTTGGAAAACACTGCTTCAGAACCTCCAAATGAGACAAGAAGCCCTGAAGCCACATTTTTTATTTAGATCCAGCAGGTATTTTACATTGCATATGCTGTTGACTTACAAAAGGTGATGTTTTTCTTCTTTCTTATTTATTTATTTATTTATTTATTTATCAATAAGAAAAGTCAGTGGGTGCCGGTGAGATTTATCAGTCATCTGAGATTTGCTGAGATGATATCAGATCACCTGCCTGCTGTTTTCCAGTTCAGCTCCAGGCTGTCCTGTGTGGGCAGAGTGTGCATACATTATTCAAATGGCTCCACGTCTGTACTTTCCCCGGAAAGAGCCTCCTCCAGGTGGGGAGGAGGGAGCGGAGTGTCCGGCAGGTGAAGGTGGAGGCGCATTCACAACAGCAGATCGCACTAAACCTGCACCCATGGACCTGAGCCAGCAGTCCGTGTTGACTTTCCTCATAACAGAAGGAGGTAAAGTCACCAAATCCGACCTGGTGCGGAAGTTCAAAGGTTCCGTTGACTCCGACGATCCGGCAGAGAAGGACCGGAACCGGGAGCTTTTCAAGACCTTCGTCAACAACGTGGCCGTCGTGAAGGAGATCGAAGGTGTCCGGTTTGTTGTCATAAGGAAGAAATATGAACCTTTACTGGAAAGTTTCCGAGCGAAGGGGAAATGTTCCGAGCAGACAGAGAAGAATCAGGATGAGTGTGTGGCAGGTGAGCAGCAGAACCTGCAGGGGAAGAGTCCTCCTGCAGGGGTCCCAGCAGCTGGTGGGCTTCAGGACCAGACAGACGGGAAGCCCTCAGAGGGACTGTCCCCAATAGAGCTGGCCCTACAGAGGAGCAATTCTGACTTTAAAGTGAAAAGAATGCTGAATTTTGAGGTCCAGAATCAGAACACAGGTGGGGTAGACTTCTCTAAAGGTCCAAAAGAGTCCACCTCAGTCCAGAACAAACCCCACGCTTTGCCCCTGAGAATGCCCCCCACTGCCACCAGAGTGGAGATCACCAAACTCAAGGGGGCCTTGGATCCAGAAAGTCCAACACTAGATGATTTCAGTATGAAGAAGAAGGCGCTGTCGCTTGTGAAGAGCACCAGTAGGACGTCTGAGGAGTCCAAAGAGTCCAGGGTCCCCTCTGTGGTCCCCCTGGATCAGTGGGAGCACGAGTGGCTGGTGAAGTGCGCGGCCGGACACTGGAGCCAGGTTTACGGCCTTCTGCTGAGAGACCACCAGCTGGCCGACAAGAAGGACTTCATGTCAGGGTTCACGGCTCTGCACTGGGCCGCCAAATGTGGAAACAGCGACATGGTCACAAAGATCATCGACATATCCAAGCAAGGTGGGGTCGACGTTGATGTTAACGCCAGAACGCACGGGGGTTACACTCCTTTGCACATCGCCGCCTTGCACGATCAGCAGTACGTCTTGGCCATGCTGGTGGGGGAGTACGGAGCCGACCCCAGCATCAGAGACAACTGTGGGAAGAGGGCGTACCACTATCTGCACAAAGGCATGTCCCAGACCATCCGAGACATGCTAGGGGAGCCCAGAGTCCAGAACCAGGGTCAAGGGCTGAGGACCACCCCGCATGAGAAGGAGGAGCTGGATCGAGAGCTGTTCCTAGATCTGTCCAAGGGCCTGCATACAATAAGTCGTCTCTTCCAGCCCAACATGACGGGCCAGAAGAAGAAGCACAAGCAGAGGCCCGCCTTTTACTCCATGAGCGACGAACAGGCCGAAGAGCGCGAGGACGCCGGCGGCCTCCGACACAGACTGGTTTCTGATGTCTTTATGTAAAATCACAGGTGTTTGTTATTTGTTTTCTTCTTTCTTCTTCTTCTGCTTTTAATGGTGGTTGAACTGCTCATTTATTTTACTGGAGTTAATAGACTTTATTCACACAGCAGCCATTTTCCTCTGACGTCACTCAAAGGTCAGAAGCACAAGTACAGGTGGCAAAAGATAACACTGGGTTACAAAAAAATGTTTTTTGCAAGTTGTCTAGGTTTTTTCAACCGAATTAGGACCATTTTGCACCGCTAAATCCCAAAATGACATCTGTTTTTCTCAATCAGGTCAGGGTTTTTTGCTAATTTGATTTTGAAAAATTGGATCTTCTCACAAAATATAATAATTAATACCAAACTAAGATTGGTAAGCACACTTTATGAAACTTGTGACTTGATTCCTGTTAGGTACAATGGTGTATTCACCGCAGATGTAGCAGAATACATCAGGCTTATTTTTGCAAGATCTTCTAGTCGAAGCCATTTCATTCACCTGTAATATTAAAAAAAACAATCATAAATTGGAAAAAGTAAAATCTTCAGAACTCGTTTATTGCAAGAAATATGAAAGAATTTTATATCATATGATGTGAAAATGCCCATAAATGTAAGCAAAAATGTTAAAAAGCCAATATGTAGCATAGTTCAGAAAGTTGACCTGATTGAGCAAAATTAATGTGATTTTTGGATTTAGCACACCAAAATTATCCTAAATCAGCTCAAAAAACTTCAACAATAAATTTGTTGTTGACCAGTGTAATATATTTTAGTGTCCATGATGTAAACGGGGGATCTAAAAAATACCACTTCCTGTTTGATTAGCAACAGAAAAGAAAATGGATAACAGAGGTGGAAACAGGCGTCAAATGACCTATTTACGGGGGAGAAAACTAAATGCACGCACGTAAGTAAAATAAGTAAAGTACCTAAAACTTTTTTGTTTTGTAGCACTATTTTCATGTTTTTTCTTATTATACCTTGTCTGAAGTACTTATTTTTTATTTTATTTTCATCTTTTAAGGTGCACATGATGCTGCAAAATAACAAAGTAATGGATAATTCTCCTCAAATGCATGAAAGTGAGAATATTTTGGAAATGTGAGGAGTAGGAAGTGCAGGCATTTGAGCTAAAATGTTGGGAGTAAAGGTACAAAGTTGTCAGAAAATAAATATAGAAGTAAAGTATAAGTACATGAAAATTCCCCTTAAGTATAGTAATAAAGTATTTCTACTCAGTTACTCCCCATTTGGTTTGTATGTTAGTCACTTCCTGGTTAATATTAACAATAATAATAATAATACATTTTATTTGTAATGCACTTTACATTTTTATCTAAAAATCTCAAAGTGCTACAGGCAGGGTACAATAAATACAGAGAATAAAAATAGAAAATAGGTAAGAGATAAAAACAGTTTAAGAATAAAAACAACAAATATTACTTTTCATAGTGTTTCGTGATATGATGAGAGATGTAAATCAATACTGAAATACTGTCTAATCACCTGACCTGTGTGTGTGTGTTGGATGTAATGTATAATACTTTTGCAGTAAATTGTAATGTCACATAATGTTAGAGGATTACCTTAACCAGAATATTTTTGCAGGGAGAAAGACAAGATGGTTAAGTTTACATTATAAGCCTGATTACCTCCAGTCTATTTCACTTCCTGCTTAGACAGACATGCACAGGTATTTCAGAATTAATCTACATCTTTACTTTTTTTTTTCTCTATTATCTGTCATGTAACACTGTCAAACTGACGTTAGTGTGAGGTCAAAGGAAAACAGCCACTGTGTGAACATGATTTAACCTTAAAGAAATGATGAATTCCTTTTTTGATGATTTATTTATCTAATATAAACCTAATGTCTATATTTTGAACTGAAATTCATATAATAGTATAATGAAAGTGTCAAAGAGTAATTTTTGAAATGTTAAAGTTATTAAATTCTTTAACGGAAATCCAAGACTTATAGACGTATAGTTCTAGTTTTTAGTGTTGATTTTGTTTGAGGTGTTTGTGAGGCACACAACTGTGAATAGTAAAAAAGAAAATCACATTATGATTCCAGTGAAATCTCAAGGTTGGCAGAGTCTGTTTGAGTTATCCTGTTGAATCACAAGTCATCCTCAAACCCAGAAATTAAACTTAACACTTCTTTCATTGTTTTCTGGTAAATTAAAAGTTGTTTTTAACTGAAGCGTTGTAAAACAGCTTCAAGCGATTAAACAGTGACTGAACATCCTGCTGTTTCTTCTCATACTGTGTGCATCCTTTTGTGGATAATCTGACTTTTACATGTGTGTTTTTGCTCAGATATAACATCAGTTTGTCTCCGTAACTGAGACGTTCAGGGGCTGTTCAAGCCATGACTTGTTTGTCTTTGTGCGGTCACCTCTTCATAAGCTGAGAGCAGTGAAGTAGTCATCGTCTCCTTTTCCAGATGTTAACGCTGAGAATGTGCTGACTTATCGGTGAATCAGTGCTCTGACAGTAACAGAGAAAACAGAGTGAAGAGACTGCAAGGACTTGCCCCTTCTTCTTCTTTTTTTTTTTTTTAATTATTTTAAATTATACATTTACATAAACATGTACTTAGATGTAAGGAACCACACAGACACAATACAAAAAAAATTATACAACAGACCTACAAACCTATCTTTTGATGGAGAAATTTGTTATTAGTATACATTATATTAACTCTTAATCAGCCCTGAGCATTGTAAAAAAAGGGTTGATAATATTATTTATCTTGTTGTTTTTTGTTTTTTTCTCTTTATTTTAATAGACTCGCCCCTTCTTTACTACAGTTCACATCAGATTAACATTATTACTAAAGCACTAAAGAGACGCACACGCCCTCTGTATGGTTGATGTTAAATGTGTTTCTTGTAGGGAAAAAAATTACTGGATTTGATAAAATTTAATATTAGCGGTGGGAGAGGCAACCAGATCATTTATTTAAGTGAAACTATGGCTAATTCGCTGTAAAAATGTTTCATTAACCCATAAAAACCCAAACATCCACTGGCCACCCAAAGCATCTACTGATCTAAAATACCTGTTGGTTCGCTAATCCGATCAATACATGTAAATAATTGGCATAAAATGCAGTTTGTCATCTTTTCATGGTCATCAGATATGACCTATTTGGACGTTCAGAGGCTCTGTAGTAAACGTGGAAACACCATCGTCTTCTACAACATTGATTCACCAGTAAAACCCATGGAGTTGGATCAATGACAGCGGATAGAAATACTTGTATTTGCATTCAGTTATTGGTATCTTTGCTGAAAAACTCACTTTTTCTTCAGTTTTCTGTTTAAATTTAATAACCTTTGAATTTACTTTGAGTTTTCACAAACATCTAAACTACGTATAGGGAATTAAATATGGGGAAATACATGATTTACAGTGGAAAATACAAAATGCAGAGGGTAATGTTGTAATAATTGATGATAAATCACTTCAGTAAAGGTTAAATAGAAAAATTAATATGAGAACTGCCACAAAACTAGCACGGGGTCTTTATGGGTTAAAAAAAGAAACATGCCAAGTGTTACTCAAGTAAACTTTTACATATTATCAGCAAAATGTAGATAAAAGTAGAAAATGTGAGCATCATCAGTGAGCAGTGAAATTAGTAACTATGACTGTCAAACAAATGTGAAGTAAAAGGTGATGTAGAAGGGAAATAGGAAGCTGCAGAAAATGGAAATGCTCAAGTCAAAATACCTGTCTATTATGTACATACTTTTGCATATAAACAGGTGTTTGTTCTTTCTAAAATCTCATTTCCTAATCTATGACTAAATCATGTACAGTAAATCTCAATCTTGCTGCTCAAGACGTGCCTTGTTTAACATAGCGTTGCTGTCATTGTCTTGTTTTCCAGTAGTTAAAAGTCTATTGGTTTTATAAAAGCTCCAGTAAAAACAAATTAAATCAAATCTGTTCAGTTTAGACGACTCACCACTTCTTTGCATCACTTTAGATCAGATAAATTATTAACATTTACATTAAAGTATTAAGAAGAGTTCCACACCCATTGTGTTCCTGGAAATTTGACTGATAATAAACATTACTAGAAAAGGGGAAGAAAAGGTGTGTCATTCATGAAGGCGTGTGCAGGTGCTCAATAAATCATTACAGTTCCTGGCTCGGATCCATCTGCCGGCGTGTTAAGACAGCTGGGATTCAGCAATGCAAGCAGCTGACTGGCTATGAGTGTGTGTCTGCATGTGTGTGTGGTTGGTTTAAAGCAGGGGTGTCGCACTCATTTTAGTTCAGGGGCCACATTCAGCCCAATAATGTCAAGAGGGCTGGACCAGTAAAAACAATGACTGAAAAATGTCATATTACATTATGAAAATGTTTGCACAACTTTCCTTAAAAATGTGAATAACATGAACAAGCTGACATTTCTTAAGAAAAGTAAGTGCAATTTTAACTATTTTATGCCTCAATTTATCATTTACACACTTACATGACAACTTACAGATCACAGATGATCTACAAATACACAAAACATTTAGTACCAGGCAGAATATTGGTAAAATTCCACTTATTTTTCTTATAGATATTCAGATTGTGAGTGTAAAGCTGCCTCTGATACATAGTGATACCAGAATATTTAATTGTTATATTAATATAACAAAGTGTTCTATCTGCAATCTTCTCTTTTACCTTATTTTAACTGATTAGATTGACAGACAGAACATTGGTCAAATTATACTTCTCTTAAGACATTTTAGATTGTTCATATTTGTTCAGATTATTTACATTTTTTGTGAAAGGATAGATTATAAATGTAAATATTTTCATCTAATATTACCTTTTTGTTTTTTCTCTAAAACTAAGAAAAAAATCACAATTTATAGGTTATTATGGTAGTATTTTACTGGTCTGACCCAATCATGTTGGGCTGAATGTGGAACCTGAACTTAAATGATTTTAATGTCCTTGGCTGTTAATATCTTCAGGTGGGCTGGTTTTGGCCCGCAGGCCTTATGTTTGATACCTGCGGCTTAAAGCAGTGCTTCTCAACAGGTCTGGCTTCAGGACCCACTGTCACCCCTAAATGACAAGCCATGACCCAAACTGATTAAACTTCTCAAATGTATTTAATGAAAAGATGGTGTGTTTTAAACCTGAGATAATACAGAATATCAAAGTATGAACACACAGAAGACAAGTTTAATGTAGTGCTGTCAAACAGTTAAAATTTTTAATCAGATTAATCGCAGGGTTGCTTAATTTCGATTAATCAGGATTAAATGTCATTCATTTTTACTCTACAGGGTGTCCCATAAGTCTCCATACATAGGAGACATAATACATTCCATACATATATGGTTCTAACATGTATTTCTTTAAATTTCTTCTTTATAGTTCTTCAGCAGTGGAGGACACGCATTGAAATGTGTTCCCGACAAAATGGCAGTCATATAGAGCATATTATATAAATAAAAATGGTTTATGTCAAGAAACGTTTATTTGTCCTATGTATGGAGACTTATGGGACACCCTGTATATTAATGACGTTTAATTTTGCATGAGCAAACAGACTCAAGAAAGAAGGGAATATATATATGCACTTTACAGGTTTATTAAACACCTTCAACAGTTTCAACAAAACAATTTGAAACGACTGTTCCGTCTTGTTTTTTTTGTCCTCATATTTCCATCCAGAGGGTCAACATGCTGTTTAGTGTCTTCCATCTTTATTGGTCGGTTCTGCTGCCTGTCACTACTGGCCATTTGTTGATGTGCGACAGTAACTCTACTTGGACAAACTGACCCAAATGTGTTGGCAGAGACGTTCAGAGTCATTCTGCACTCCTGATGGGTTGTGTTAAAATTTTTAATCAGATTAATCATGATGATGGATTAATCCACGTTAATTTTGACAGCTCTAGTTTCATGATAAACAAAATGACCAGCAGGTGGTGATGCTAACTATGAAAATATTCCCTTTAACACTAAATTAGGACCATTTGAAGCAAAACCAAAAAGTGTACTCAAATAAAAATGTGCCTTCAGGTACTTATTCAAGCATTAATCATAAAGATGACATAACGATGAGAATGTTTCAGTAACAGCCGTTTTTAACACACTGTGTTTTCATGCAAAATGAATTCAATTAATAAAGTGCAACTAGTGTTTCTTCATATTATTTTTTGCCCAAGAAAAGGCCCGTGACCCACTGAAAATGGTACTGAGATCCACTTTTGGGTCACCACCCACCAGTTGAGAATCACTGGCATAAAGTGTGCTCATGGTATCCCAGGTTTCTTCAGGTTGAGTGGCTACATGAAGACATGAAGCAGCAGAGGAGAGCAGAGCTGCTTTCATCCCATAAACTGCCTCGTCTGTCTGTAGTTCATGCTTCTCAGTAGATGCGGCTGTGTGTGTTGTCGTGCAGGTGTGGACGACAGGAAGACCTTTGAGTGTTTTAGACTGACATGTTCATCTGCAGCCTGTTTGGGAAATATGAAAATGTTATGCATTCTGTTCCACACTTGGTCATTCATCTGTCTCCGAGCGCCTTGGGTGGGCTCCCACTGTGTGTCTCATGCCATCTGATGTCACTTCCCCAGCAGCGTACATTGTCTTTACGTCAAGTCGATGTTTCATCTCTGGGCCTCCGGCTTTCATTAAGCAAATGTTCCTGCTCTGCTGCTGCTGCTGTGAGGAGAAAGGTCAGAGGAAAGATGTGAGGTCAGAGGAAAGAGCCAGAGAAGGGGAGAAGGAAATAAAGCCTTTAGATCTGGAAAAGCAGAAATATAATGGAAATGTACGGCAGAGAAAGATACAGCCTACTTTAACCCATAAAGACCCAGTGCTACTTTGTGTCAGTTCCCAAATGAATTTTTCCTCTATATTTACCCTCTTATATGATTAATCACCATTTATTATAATAGTATCCTCTTTATTTTGTATTTTTCCAGTGAAAATCTGGTATTTTCTTATATTTAACCAGAAAGACCAAGTGCTGCTTTTGTGTCAGTTCCCAAATAAATTTTTCTCTATATTTAACCTTTCTTATATGATTTATCACCATTTACTGTAAAAAATTTTCTCTTTATTTCATGTTTTTTTTGGTGAAAATCATGTATTTTCCTGTATTTAATTCAATGATCATGTTGGTGTTTATAAAATCTCAGATTAAAATTGAGGATTATTATATCTGAAATAGAAAAAACTGAAGAAAAAGTGACTTTCTGCAAAGATGTAAATAACTGGATGTAAATAATTGGTGTAAAATGCAGTTTGTCATCTTTTCACGGTCATCAGATATGACTCATTTGGACGTTCAGAGGCTCCGTAGGGAACGTGGAAACACTGTCATCTTCTACAACATTGATTCACCAGTAAAACCCATGGAGTTGGATCAATGACAGTGGATGGAGATGCTTGTTTTTATGTTCAGTTAATGATATATTTTACTGAAAAAGTCACTTTTTCCTCAGTTTTCTCTGTTTCTGATATAATATCCCTCAACTTTAAACTGAGCTTTTATGAAAATCTACATGATCGGTAAGTTAAATATAGAAAAATACCAGATTTTCACTGAAAAATGCAAAATACAGCAGGTATTTATTATAAGAAATAATAAACTTAAGAAAGGTTAAAAAGAGACTATTCATTTGGAAACAGGCACAAAAGTACAACTGGGTTTTAATGGGTTGAGAATATTTGCCTTCCATTTAGTATGTCTTTCCTGCAGTGCACGGTAAAGAAGAGGCAGTGAATCTTATTAATTTAACACCAGAGTTGTCGGCAGTGGTGGCTCATCAATAGAGGGCGCTAGAGTGCTGCCCCACCTGTCTCACATGAAGAAGATGATAGGAATCACATAAAATAATAATAAAATAAAAATTAAAAAAAATCCATGAATATTTAAATAAACAAGCTATACATGATACAGCTCTTGGGAACTGTGTATTTTTGTGCATTCAACTATAGTTTAAAAATGTTTTCGGTCATTTAGTGAAGAGTTAACTGACATGTTTCTTGTTTGGGGTGCAAAGATCTGCACCCAAGCATCGCCCACAAGAATAAATGTCACATCCCAAAAAGAATCAAGACCTACCTCAGAAATGGAATGTCCCACAAGATCATGTAAACCAGGGGTGAACACACTTTTTTTTTTTCCTTTTTTTTTTCCACTTTTTTGTTTGTTTTTTTTCTACTTACTTTTGCCCCCCATCCCCCCACCCACCCCCTTCGGACGACAACTTTATTTTTAATTACAGCATTTTAAAAAAAAATTTTGTTTTGTTTTTTGGGGGTTTTTATGTAAAGAAAATGTTTTTTTTTTCTTTTTTGTTTCCTTTTTTGTTTTTCTTTTCTTTTGTATTTTACCCACCAGCAGTTTTTTGAGTTTTTGTATTTCATTTTGTTGCTTTTTTATGGGGTTTTATGTTATTTCTTTTTTTTTTTTTTTGTCTTTTTTTGTACTTTTTAGGAAAATTGTCTTTTTTTTTTTAACTTTTTTTTTTCTACTTACTTTTTCCCACCACCACCCCCCCTCTTTGGAGGACAACTTTATTTTTAATTACAGCATTTTATTTTATTTTTTTAAATTATTTTGTTTTTACTTTTTTGTTTGTTTTTTCCACTCACTTTTACCCGCAACCACCCCCCCCCCTTCAGAGAGTTGTTTTGTTTTTTTTTAATGTTTTTAACTTTTTTTTTGTTTTTAACTTTTTTTGTCTTTTGTATGTTTTTTTTATTTTTTTGTATGTTTTTTTTGTATGTTTTTTTATTTTGAAATTTTTTTCCTTTCTTTTCTACTTTTTCCCGCCACCACCCCCCCCTCTTTGGAGGACAACTTTATTTTTAATTACAGCATTGTTTTTTATTATTTTTTTTTTATTATTTTGTTTTGACTTTTTTGTTTTTTCTACTCACTTTTACCCGCCACCACCCCCCCTCTTCGGAGAGTTGGTTGGTTTTTTTAATGTTTTGTATGTTTTTAACTTTTTTTTTTGTTTTTATATTTTTTTGTTTTTTCTTTTTTAAATTTTTGTATGGTTTTTTTTTTTTTTTTTTGTATGTTTTTTTGTTTGATTTTTTCTTTTTTTTTCTTTTTTATATTTTTTATTTTTATTCTTTTTTGTTTGTTTATTTTTTTTATTTTTTATGTTTTTTTTTCATTTTTTCTTTTTGCTTGTTTTTATATTTTTTATGTTTTTTTTATTTTTTTGTATGTTTTTTTAGTTTTTAAAAATGTTTTTGGTTTTTTTTTGTATGGTTTTTTTTTTACTTTTTTATGTTTTTTTTTTATTTTTTTTAAGTTTTTGTTTGGGTTTTTTGTTTTTTTTTCAATTTTTTATGTTTTGCAATTTTTAAAAATTTTTTGTATGTTTTTTTAATTTTTGTGTGTTTTTTTAATTTTTGTATGTTTTTTTTGTTTGTTGTTTTCCTTTGATGTTTTTTGTATGTTTTTTATTTAAATTTTTTTCTTTTTTCATGTTTTTTTTTTTTGTTTGTTTTTTTTTATTATTATTTTTCATTTTTTTTGTCTGTTTTTTTAATTTTTTAAAATTGTTTCCTTTTTTTGAATGTTTTTTTTTACTGTTTTTGTATGTTTTTTGTATGTTTTTTATTTTTGTTTGTTTTTCTTTTTTTTAATGGTTTTTTTTTTCTTTTTGGGGTTTTTAAAAAAAATTTTAAATTTTTAAATTTTTTTTTCTTTTTTTTGAATGTTTTTTTTTTTTTTTTAACTTTTTTTGTAAGGTTTTTTTTGTTTGTTTTTTTATTTTTTGTATGTTTTTTTGTTTGATTTTTTTCTTTTTAATTTTTTTTCTTTTTATATTTTTCTTTTTATTCTTTTTTGTTTATTTTTTATTTTTTATGTGTTTTTTTTTATTTTTTCTTTTTGTTTGTTTTTATATTTTTTATGTTTTTTATTTTTTTGTATGTTTTGTTAGTTTTTTTTTTAAAAATTGTTTTTTTTTCTTTTTGTATGTTTTTTTTTACTTTTTTGTATGTTTCTTTTTTTAGTTTTTTTTTTCTTTTTTGTTTGGGTTTTTTGTTTTTTTTCAATTTTTTATGTTTTGTAATTTTTAAAATTTTTTTGTATGTTTTTTAAATTTTTGTATGTTTTTTTTGTTTGTTGTTTTTCTTTTGATGTTTTTTGTATGTTTTTTATTTAATTTTTTTTCTTTTTATGTTTTTATTCCTTTTTTGTTTGTTTTTTCATTTTTATTATTTTTCTTTTTTCTTTTTTGTCTGTTTTTTAATTTTTTTAAATTGTTTTCTTTTTTTGAATTTTTTTTTTTTTTTTTTTTACTTTTTTTGAATGTTTTTTGTGTTTTTTTTATTTTTGTTTGTTTTTCTTTTTTTTAATGTTTTTTTATTTTTTGTTTTTGTTTTTTTTTTTTAATTAAAAAAAAAATCTAATTTTTTTTTTCTTTTTTTTTTCTTTTTTTAAACTTTTTTTGTAAGGTTTTTTTTTTTTTTTTTTTTTTTTTTTTTTTACAGCAGGAAGGGGGTCTCTGCCTATGAGGTGGCCTCTATCAAGTCTGACAATGCATCCCCCAGCCCTCCGCCAGGGGAGGAGGGCCAGGGGATGCATTTCCAGCCCGAATGGTCATGGGCCACCAGAGAGCCAGAGGCAGAGGGAAGGGGGCCTCTGCCTCTGGTTCTGAGGTGGTCTATGACTTTTTGGACCAACGACACAGGCCCCTGCCCTCCGCCAGAGGAGGGGGGCAAGGGGCTGCATCTTGGGCCCCAACAGTCATGGGCCACCAGAGAGCCAGAGGCAGAGGGAAGGGGGCCTCTGCCTCTGGCTCTGTGGTGGCCTCTGACTTTCTGGGCAGACAATACCCCCCCCTACCTTCCGCCAGAAGAGGAGGGCAGGGGGCTGCATGCCAGGTGTCTGGCCCTTTCATTGGCCACCAGAGAGGACGGGGGCCTCAGTGATGGGGTCCAAGCAGCCACACCGAGACGGTGTGGAGAGGGGCAGGGGCTACCTGAACCCCAGTGATGGGGGTCAGACGGCCACACTGACTCCCAACAGGGGCCACCTGAACCCCAGCACTGGGGAGAAAGCGGCCACGGAGGACATGGGCTGCCTCAACCCCAGCGATGGGGGGAAGGTGACTGATTCCTCGGTCCGTGGGGATGGGGGCTGCCTGAACCCCAGTGATGGGGTCCAAGCAGCCACACCGTCTCCCCTTGGAGATGGTGTGGAGAGGGGCAGGGACCACCTGAACCCCAGTGATGGGGGTCAGACGGCCACACTGACTCCCAACAGGGGCTACCTGAACTCCAGCGCTAGGGGGAAAGCGGCCACGGAGGACAGGGGCCGCCTCATTCCCAATGATGGGGGGAAGGCGGCGGACCACTCGCTCCGTGGGGACGGGGGCTACCTGAACCCCAGTGAGGGCAAGGGGCTGCATCTTGGGCCCAGCGATGGGGGCAGGCGCCCAATCCCTCACTCCATGGGGACTGCCTGGAGTGGTGGTGACAAAGGGGTCTCCTCGGTTCAACTTTGGCTGTAAAGTAAGAAAATAAAGTCAGTATGGAGGGAGAAATGATTTTCAATTTTCAATTCAAGGTAGATAAACTTAGTGTGTATTCAATAAGTCCTGAAGTTTTAAGTGGAGGTTGAAGTAGTATCTGCTGAATCAGAGTGACCGTCTTAAGTTTTCAGGTAAATATGTCAGTTTTGTCTTCCTTTGAACAAACCTGGACCACTAACACCAAACGTTTGTTTAGATATAATCATCCATGTGCACCACAGCGATCAAATAATTTTACAGAAAAACCTGTTTAACTATAATCAAAGTACAAATATTTGAATGATTTCAGTAAAGGAGTGGAAAGTTTGAGTTTGATTAAGTAATCTTAAATGGTTTACAGCAGCTTTTTAATCACTACAGTAGAGGTGGAAGCACCTGGGTAAACCAGGACATGTGACACATTTCTGTACTTCTACCACTTAATACCAACACATTATTATCATCACCAGCCCCTCTTTTGTCTGCTTTGAAACGCAGATCACTGTTTATGCTGTTAGGTAGGAGTTAGCTGATGTTTTTTTCTAGCTAGGAAATGTTCCATGTGGTTCAGTCCACCTCTGTCCTCTGTTTGAACTGGACTGAGAGAAGCTGCTGTTGTGTCTGTGCATGTGTTCAGATTAAAGACAAGGTGCTACTGACTTTATCTGACTGGATAACTGAGTGGATGCCCTTTAACTCCTATTGTGTGTGTGTGTGTGTGTGTGTGTGTGTGTGTGTGTGTGTGTGTGTGTGTGTGTGTGTTCTGACTGTCAGAGGTCTGGGTGGACACTGGACATGTGCTGACATTCCTTCAGGCAGAGTTCAGAGTTCAGTGTGCAGCCACTAATCTGAGCATCTGGTGAAGCACTGAGTCATCACACCTCCTGCAGAATGACCACCTTCACCCAGGTGTCCAGAGCCCTCCAGCACTACCTCTTACACTTTACTGCTTTTTCTTTTTTTTTGTGGTGGTGGTGGTGGTGGTAGGGGTGTCTTTGTTTCATTCTATTTTCATTCCCCCCCTCCTTGTTGAAGGAGGAGGACATAGTCAGTGATTATGAGCAGAAGAGCTCCTCATTACCCAGAGCTGGAGCTGGTTCACACTGCTTCTGTAACGATGCCTTCGCCTAATTACAGCACAATTAGTGTCCAACAAAGATCGCACTCTTTTAGAAACGAAAAGAGGCATGTTATGGCCCTGCTGCCTCCAGTGCACAATCTGATTCAGACGATTTATGTGGTAAATTATAAGATTATTAATGTGGCATTCAACTGTCAAACCTCACAGGAAATATATCAGTGTGTATCAATACTTTATCAATATCATTCAGTATATTTATAATAGTTTTAAGATAAGATAAGTTAGGCTAAGGTAAGCCAAGGATTGGTTAAGTAAGGTAAACTAATAAGATAAGATAAGATATATGGTGAATTAACAGAAAAACTCCAAAAATAAAGTGTAGAATAACAGGCAGTAGCATTCGAGAGTGAAACAGGAAATATAGAAGAATCTGTTATTTATGTGACTTGTACATACACACATATTATATACATAATTTAAATATAGTTGTACATGATGTTGGCATTGATGTGATATGGGGATTTACTGTGAACTTTACAATGAATTTTAAACATTTCTGTAGTATTAATAAGTCGTCATAACACATTAGAAAAAAGCTCAACAGTGACTTGTTACATGCAAAATGGTGAGTTCACAAAAAGAGTTAAATGTATGTAAAAGTTCAAAAGATTTCACATTAATATATCTAGTTAATACATTTAAGTTTAATATATGAGTAGCAGCCAATGACATTTTAAATATAATAAAGACAGTGATGTAATAACTTGCCAATTATGTAGTAAAGGTTTGGAACCAATAATAGAATTTTGCTAATAATATATGTTATCATGTTATTGGCTGAATCCCTTTGATACAGGTTATCTCTAAATTGCACATATTTCAGTTTCACACATTTTGATATTTTTTAAATACATGTCTGTATGCTAATGTGTTGTTGTTAGTTGTAAGTGCACCATCGCTGGGAGAGACCACCTGTAATTTCATGCACAACCTGTGTAATGACAATAAAGCCTATTCTATTCTATTCTATTCTATTCTATTCTATTCTATTCTATTCTATTCTATTCTATTCTATTCTATTCTATTCTAATGTTATGGGCCTAGTGTTAAAAAAATTCCTTTGAAAATGTAATAACTGCAACCGTTAATGTAATAATACATAAATAGGACTGGATTAGAAATATCTAGAAATAAAATACTTTTTTTTTGTAGTTTTTGTGCAGTTTGCTCATCAAAAACAGGTTCAATAAAAAGAAAATCTAACAAAAACGAAGTAAAAAAAAAAAAATCGATAAAAAAACTAAGTTAAAAAAAATATTTAGATAGATAGATAGATAGATAGATAGATAGATTCATAGACAGTCATCATATTCATTCATCAAGGACATGCCCCATGTAGCTCTAACTCTCCTTATTTATGGTTGTAAGAGCCAATTTGAGAATTATTTGTTGTGCAAAATATGTATTTAGAATATTGTTTATTTGCTTACACTTGTAGATTCATAACTTAATATATGGATGAATATTGTTTACACACATTTCCGGTTAAAGAAAATGCCAGTGGAAATGCTGATTGACAGTGGGTTCAAAAAAATGATGAGGTGCAGGATGTTACTGTGCCTGAAGGGGGCAGGAGAGAGCTGAGAGGAACAACAACACCGGCAGAAGCCCAAATGTCACATGAGCTGCCAATTAGTAACAGATATTAATTAAATATCAATAGAGCTGCTGATTCTGGGTCAATGAGGCAAGAAATCTGTGCTCAAGTCTACTTTTAAAAATCCATCTGTTTCTGTTTCCTGTTTTATTTCTCTTTACAGGCACATAATGTTGCACATATATTACATTCCACTGTACATACTGTTTTCACATTTCTTCTTTTATATATAATGTATATTTTCTTATAGTGTGTTTTATATTTATATCTGTGTATTTAAGTTCAGCCAAGTACTTCCTGTCTAAATTTCGTAAAGTGTACACATAATGACAATAAACCTTGAATCTTATCTTGGTGAACTGACCTGATCTCTAGACTTGCCTGTTTTTGGTAATTACTCTATTTATTATAGATTATTTCATACTTTAAACACTATGACACTCATCAGATCGTTGTTTTCAGTCGTTCCATGCAGACTGTATCTGAAGGGTTTCATGTGATTCTTTTACTGGATGTTGAACAAACATTATGTGATTATGAGAGTTTTAAAAGTGTAAAGATGATCATAAAGAAGAACAATAAATACACACAGTATCTATGTTTATTTACATTACATCAAACACAGAATATGAACACATATGTAAAATTCAGAGACTACAGGTGTGTTCATTTTTTCATACATTGAGCTGTGTTATCATTTTCATCTTGTTGCATCTTTTATGCTGTTTTTGTTTCTTTGGGTCTTTTATGATACTTTGTCTTTTTATTTTGTGTCTTTTGGATCTTGCTGCTTATTTTCCTTTTTTCGCATGTTACATCGTTTACATCACTTTTCATTGTTTTCATCTTGTTACATATTTTACATCATTTTTTTTATATCTTGTTGCATGTTTAATCACTTCTATCTTGTGTGTTTCCTGTCATTTTTGTCTTGCTCCTTATTTGACGCTTGTCATGTCATGTCGTTTTGTGTCTTTAATGTCATTTTCGACTTGTTGCGTCTTTTACACCTTTTGCATAATTTTTGTCTACTTGCATCTTCTTCGTCTTGTTGCTTCTTTCTTATTGCATCTTTTGTTTTTGTCTCGACGCATAATTTGTGAAAAGTTTATTGCAGAATATGAACAAATAATGCTCAATTCAGAGACTACAGGTGTGTGTTTTCATACACTGCACTGTTTTGTTGTCATTTTCATCGTTTCCTTTTTGTCTTATTGAGCCTTTTATTACATTTTGTCTTGCATTTGTACTTTTGTTACATCTTTGTGTCTTACATAATTTTCATTTCATTTTACACTTGTCTTGTCATTTTCACCTTGTGACGTCTTTACACATTTTACATTTTTGTCTATTTGCACCTTTTTTCGTCTTGTGTCTTTTGTTGCATCTTTGTTTTTATGTCTCCATACATCCTTTGTAAAAAGTTCTAAATCACAAATAACATGTTTTCATCAACTTTGACTCACTGTAAACATCACATCATTATCAAAACACTGATATGAAGACTGTTCCATATTTTTATTTATTTATTTATTTATTTATTTATTTATTCTTAATTTATTCTGAATATGCAACAAGACAAAGTAATCTTACTTAGTCCTTAGAAATAAAACAGTAAGAAGTCATGGAAAAAAAAACAAAACTTATACATATACATGGCTTCATTTGCGCATTCAACTGTTTTTTTTTATTATTATGAATCTAAATTCATATGAAATATCAAACTGTAAAATAAAAACCAAGGGTCTAGTCTCATCTCCAGCTGCACTGACTATAGAAATGGTGGCACCAAACATAAACCACTCTTCATATGAATATTTCAGGTAACCTATATCTGCAGAATACATACAGGCAATGCACTTATTCCAGGTCCGGATGCCATCACCCCCATGTATTTTTAAAAACAGAAGAAAAAAAAAAAAAAAAGAAGAGCACCCTATTTTGAGAGGGAGAGCTTAATTTATTCACAATCAGAACATTATGGAATTTACAACTCCAAACAGGCACAAAAACCAACTCAAACTCTCAACAGAAAACACGAACAGGTGAGAAATAACAGGAAGAAAAGTGGATTTACTTAGAAAAAGTCTCTGCTGTCAGATTATTGAAATATGTCTTTCCTTCTCGGCTTTAAAAGAGATTGAGTTCATATCAAAGTCGAAGACTAAACAAACGTAATCCTACTTTAAAAACAGCCCCCGCCTTTTTCCTGACCTTAACAAAACTGAGTGAGTGGCAGAAATGACTCAGGAAGTTGTCAAATGTTTGTATGCACACATGACGGAGTCGTGTTTATCCATGTGCTGCTTCTTTAGGAAGCCTTTGTCTCCGTGTTCTGTCCGTTTTTACTTCATTTATCTTCTTTCTTTCTCCAAAACGTCGGTCTTCTGCATACTTTAGAATTCCAGCGGGTTACAGGGAACAACACCAGAGCCTTTTCTAACTGTTCGGCCCCACGTCAGCACAAAGGCCAAAACAAACACACATTTGTTTAGCTGACTGAAACGGACAGAGTCGTAAATCTCCAGGGAAATATTTAAAGGGGTTGGCGTCGGCAGAGAAACATGAGAATATCTCTGAGTTTCCAGTGAAAACCCAGCACTTTTAACCATTTACACATCCACTGCTTGGACATTTTCTCTTACAATTTTTTTTTTTTTTTTCAAGCAGAGGCTGGAAATAGCGTTCTACATGGGTCACTTTTCTTTTTTTATTCCAGCTTCATGGGGGGGCTTTATTGAAAACTTAACACAGCAAACGCCAAGTGGAGTTCTGTCTTTGTTCAACATCACATAAAACAATGAATCGCACACACACATTCTGCACAAAACTCTGACGTAAAGCACCACTCACATCTCTCCCCACTGTGTCTGGAATATTTCATATCAATGAAATGGTTTTCTATTCATAAACTAGTGAAAAAACAAGCTGATTAGGAAACAGACGCACCGGTCAGACGTGAGAACGGGAAGGTCCTTGATTCAAGTGTAATTCATTCAGTTACAGAGGAACTAAGGCTAATGAGTAAGTTTCATAAACTTCAAAGTGTGTACAAGGGGGCTACATTGTGGAGGTAGAGAAAAGAAAATTAGTTTAAGACATCTGAAGGAAGGTTTTCTCCTAAAAAAAGCGTATTTCAAGTATCACGTGTCACTTCTGCGACAAAGGGAGAAGAAAATATTCAGTGATTTATCTGTTGCTTCTTCCACATTGAGCAACTGGTCCAGCATGAAATCATCGAAGACATAATTTACATTAGGCAAGAACTTAACATGAAATGCAACTTAATGTTCCTGGTGTATTCGTGTACCTTTAAAACTAATAAAAAGAAAGAAAAAGAACAAAAAAATAAGTGGATGGAGTAAGGCTTTTGCTTAAAATTGAGAAATTATGTTGAAAACAATCTGGTTTGAAGAAACGTGCATTTATATATCATTACAAAGTGCTTTTTCATTCACCTTTTTTGGTTTTTAGTGCCTTAATTTGAGACATTTAAAAATATGAACATTGAAAAAACAGATCTACATGTATTGTACATTATTATTATTGTTATTTTACTGACATGATACAGTACGCCGGCCTTCGCTCCGGCTTCGTCTTCTGTTACTGCGGTTCTCCTATGGGTCAACAAACAACCTTAAAGCTTATGATAGGTTTCCATGGTTACAGACACGGGGGTGTAGCGTTATTGTCTG
Organism: Sphaeramia orbicularis; assembly: GCF_902148855.1. Classification (NCBI taxonomy): domain Eukaryota; kingdom Metazoa; phylum Chordata; class Actinopteri; order Kurtiformes; family Apogonidae; genus Sphaeramia; species Sphaeramia orbicularis. Next base: position 14,835,095 of record NC_043970.1, read on the forward strand.
AATGGAAAGTTAAGGACAGTTGCTGAATCGCTTGCAGGGGTCGCAGAGTTTTCATCACAGCAGCTCTAATGGAAGAGTGATCCACAGCAATGTGAAAAATCAAGGCAACGCTGAACAGATTGTGCTGATGATGAGCTGCGTTCGGGTGGATGATGCTCGACAGTTCTGGACGTCCAGGTTCAAATAAACCTGCTGGTACATGATAAAAAAGGATGAGGACAGTTTCATCGCTTTAGTTATGTACCACCTTAAAGTTCAAACAGCTGAACGGCATGATGGATGGACTGGTGGCCCACTCACACTCAGATAAAAAGGACAGAGTCAGAAAAGGGTGCAAAGGGACTGAAATGTCACTGTCTCTACGAGGCAAACTCAGTCTGAAAGGTTCAGCCCAAACTCTCTGCGAGTGCAGGGAGACATTTTACAAACAGGAACAAACTGTCACGTCTTCATCTGTCATTAAAGACAGAACCGAGGGAGAGCATCCGTGGATTTCTGCCGCTCTGTTGAATCGTCACTGGTTGAGGCCGCTGTGAAGGGCCTCCAGCTGCTCCTCTCCCAGCCTCTGCTTCTCCTCTAGGTCCTTCTGCCGGATCAGCAGCGATGCCTTGGTCTGGACGAAGCGCCGGTAGTCGTGCAGCTGCTCGGCGGACAGCTGGCGAGACAGGAAGGTGGAGACCTGGCTCTCTCGGCGGTCCAGGTTATCCTTCAGATCTTTGGCGTCCTCCCTCTGTTTGCACAGCAGACGGTGGCGGCTGTCCAGAGATTGCTGAGACAAAGAGACAGAAAGTGGGTTAAAGATGGCGGAGGTCCAGATACGGGGCTGACACCTGCTTACAGAACATCAATATTTCTAATGTCAAAAGCCTTGTTAAGTCTCCTCTGTGTGGGCTCTGTGGTTGGCGATGTGCTTTCACCTCACATGATACCAGCTTGACTTCATTGTCGGGAGTAGGGGTGTCAATGGGCCAAAACCGGCCCGTCAAAGGGTCCAATCCAGCCCCTGGGATAAATTTGTGAAATACAAATATTATATTGAAGATATTAACTATCATTTTAGTTCAGGTTCCACATTCAGACCAATTCAATCTCAGCTGGGTCAGACCAGTAAAATACTATCATAATAACCTATATACTCCACATTTTTCACTTTGTTTTAGTGTGAAAAAAGTAACATTACATGAAAATGACACAAATGTTAAAAAAACAAGTATTAACAAACTAAAATGTCTTAAGACAGGTAAGTGTAATTTGACCAATATTCTGCCTGTTATTAGACGTTTTGTGTATTCGTACATCCACTGTGATCTGCAAGTTGTAATGTACATGTGTAAATGATAAACTGAGGCATAAAACTGTTAAAATTGCACTTACTTTTCTTAATAAATTTCAGTTTGTTCGTAGTTGTTCATGTTATTCACATTTTTTAAAGGCTAATGTGAAGATGTAAACATTTTCGTAACATAATTTGTCTTTTTTCCCTACTCTAAACATAAAGGTTATTATTTACTGGTCCAGCACATGTCAGATCATATTGGGCTGAATGTGGTCCTTGAACTAACATGAGTTTGACACCCCTGGTCTGGTGAGCCCTGGAGGGGCTGGACACTGACCCACCACCCCTGGATGACAGATGGGGTAACCCCCTGACATGTGTCCAGTTCATCACAGAGCTGACACGCACAGACGAACAAACATTCACCATCACGTTCTCATATATGGACAATATGGACTGACATACTGACCTATTAAGGTGCATGTTTTCAAAAGTGAGTATCTACTATCCGACATCCACTATGTCCCTGTGGTCGATAGTACATTTAGGATGGTACATGTAGTTGTAATTGTACCTGGAACCTATTCGTAATTGTACCTGGAACCTACTCGTTTCCACCTCCATCGATTCAAATTGAGCTGAGGTGACACCGATCAGTCACCTCATGTAACCTTTACTAGACCAGATCAAGCGGCGACACATTTCATGTTCAATTAGCTCTGTGTTTAAACTAAATAACTTATCTTCATATTTAATACATGTATGAAAAGGCCTTACTAAGTACTTTCACATGACACGTTACAATTTACAGAAATAAAATTTGGGGGTAAAAATACTTAAATTACTGCTGCGTTACACAGGGACTCAAAATGAACATTTTATTTTTCACTTTATACAAATGTACACAACATGCTGTTCTCATAAGAAATTGATCCTTAATGAAACATAGGGCTTAAGCTATCATGTTAAACTACAATTGTGATCAATATTGGATAAAAAAATGATTAAATGAGAAGTTTTTATGAACACAAATATGTTGTGACACAGGTACAGCAGTTTGTCACTTTGTTCAGTGGTCATAATAAAAGACTTGACTGAAACTAAAACACTAACAAATATGTTCAATAACTTTTATTGAACATACATATTACAACTGAAGTGCTATATACAGCTAATAGCAGAGCATATTTTACAAATAATTGGATTGTACGTAACCTTTCTATGTTCTTGTACTCTTGAATAATTAGTTCCTACAGATTCACAGACTTAAAATATCACTTACACAAGCAATAAAAAATATTATTAAAGTAAATAGTGCAATTACATATATGCCAGAAGTGTAACTTTACATAATCATATATCTTTTTTTCTACAAATGATAGTGAAATTTGGTAAACAGTTCCATAAAACAGAGTTCTTCAGCTAAAACATGAGCCTATTTGAGAAATGATATGTGAAACTTTAATTTTTGACACTGATGTTCACTTTTATTTGATCCGGCCCTACTGTGTCATCATTGCATGAAACAGAACTGAACAAAACTGCTATTTATGAAAAAGTCAAGCTGCTCTACTCTACAATAAATTTTTTAAAGGAGGGATATTTTGCTTTTTTTTAAAAAATGGAATTATGCATTTTAAAACATTTCCCTGTGGTCTACATAAACTGTAAATGTTATGCTTGGGTCTGAATTCTGCGCTAATTCAACTCCACAGGTCCATCTTCAACCCTATATCTGAGTAATGACACCAGAAAGCTCTGTTCTTTCTTTTACTGCTCCCCTATACATCATCAGCCTGATATGAATAAATTACCCTGAACTTTGGGGTGCGATAGAAATGCAATTACCAGGAATTCTTTTACCCTAATAAGTTCCTGGTAAATAAATTCCTGGTAATATAGTTCCTGGGCTTTTGGTGGAAAAGAGCCTATAAAGTCAACTCCACAGGTCCATCTTCAACCCTATTTCTGAGTAATGACAGCAGAAAGGTCGTTTTGAGCGCTGGCCCTTTAAATGCAAATGAGCCACTTCACGCCCCATCCCCTCCAGGTTGTTAGCTGTGCTGCTCTGTCCTGTTCAACCACTTGTGTTCATTAATACAGCCAACAACTGAACATTTTAAGTAATCGGTTCGAAGTTTGGACATATTTTCAGTATGAACTACAACCGCTGCTGCTGACAAACAATTATGGCGTACTCGGAGAAATGTTCATCGGAAGTTTTGACCTTATATGCGCAAATATCATGACATAACTAGTCATAGACGTAACAAATTAAGCAGGAATTAAAACAGGTGGTAGAAATCCACTCGATTTTTGCCCAAATGAATATAAAGATAGCTTTGCAGCACCTAGAGGGTTCAAATTCTAACTTTTTGAACTATTAGGGTCCAAATACACAAATAAATGAACCAAAAACTAATAAAAGTAGGTTTAGCAAAATATGACCCCTTTAACATTACATATGGGATAATGTACAACTAACCTGTCATTACTATGAAATAAACCCAAAATGGTGATGCAGGTCCTCGTCATCCTAAAGTGGTTTATTTCACAATAAAGACCAGCTGGCAGGATATTATCATGAATATTCCTCTGGTTATTTATTTCATTTTACATATATTTTTTGAGGATAATTTAACATAAAATATGTCTGTAAAAATGGTGCGTTTGAATTGAAAATCCCTGCATTGCTCTAGCTACGTAAAACAGTCCATTTGATTCTACAGATGGAACAGAATATAGTACAGGTAAAGATAGAAGAAGAAAAGGTGAAAACCCTGAGCTCTTCTGACACATGTTTAAGTGTTGCTATTTACTGTTATTGCCATGGAACAAACCAAAAACACTAGATTAGAGCAAAAACGTGAGCCTGTGTTGTATATTGAGAGCTGCTTTTCAGTCATTGCCAAAAGAAGTTGTAGAATCAAGTTAATCTGTTACAATACAAAACACAAAGACTTGTCAAATCTGCTTTGTTTTCTTCCTCCTTTTATAAGAATACACTGGCTTTGCACAATTAATGACCTATAACTTTGTGAATTAAAGTTGATACCTTGTATTCTATCGGCCTATTTTTCCAGCTTTTATAAATTAAGGTTTTCTTCATGAAACCTGGTAAACTAAAGCTTATGAAAAACAACGCTGTAACTAGTCAATTCCTAAAAATCTACATCGAAATAATCGTAATCTGACAGAATAAAGTTAGCAGCAGAAGAAATATTTACTGAATGGTAACCCCAGTCTCATTTCAACTGCTTTAGACTGACATTCTGTTACTGTGCTGCAGTTTCTGTGTAATCTCAAAAACTCTCAAAAACTAATGTGTCACGTGTAAAGAATTCTTATATAAATGTGGAACATCAGAGTGTCAATACTCTATAAGAGAGGGTTAATGTTTATATAAAGTTATCCTTATTTGTCTACCATTTAAGGCTTATTTATTTGATTTCTTTTAATAATTTTCTTATTTTATTGGTTGCTACTTTTGTATTACTTTCATACTTTTTTTTGTCTGTTACATTTTTTTCTTTCCCTTATTCTGTTAAATATTTACACATCCCACCCTCCCTATTTTATTGGATGACTTGATAGAAAGTTTGTCTTCCTACCTGTGGTTGGTTGATGGGGTGCGGTACTTGGAGACTGGCAACATTCTCACTATCATTAGCCAACAGAATTAGAATCTCATGTTTGTTTCCCAGTGACAACTTCCAACAAAGTGATGTCAATTCCATAGTTTGCAGTTTGCTTCTATGCAGTGTAGAAAGGTTAGTTTAGTCTGTTTGCACCGTTAAGAATACTTGAATTGTCAGTATGCTTCAGCCTTTTTCAAATTTTTGCTGAAAATTACATGAACTTTAAGAAATAAATAAAACTAAAGTGAATATAAAAAGAAACCGAGACGCTGCATGAAAATAAAAACTATTCAAGATTTTAATGCTGTCACTGTTTAGGTAAAGTAAGTATTTAATCCTTTATGTTTTTTTGATGTAATGCAGAGCAGACTATGTAAAAGTTGCACTATCACGTTTCCAGCTGCCACAGGACAGGAGGTGCAGTGTTTCCTTGTGTCAACAGAGGGCAGGGGAGATACAAATGTCATCGAAACCAGGCTGCAGTTTCGGTGAGTCAGTGTAAATACCGGCATTGCTGATAACAGCAAGGGGAAAAAAAAAAAAAACATAATCCTCTAACAAGTCCACAGTATGCAGCATGTTCAGCTTTTTACAGATGGACAAACTAACAAAGAGCTCTTTGAGGCTAAAATCTAATGCATCCATGCAAACGTAAACTGATGTTGAAAATACCGGAATGCATAATGAAACAGGATGTTCGGGAGGAAAACAAAGCAAAGCACACAGCTGAAGTCAGACCCTGTGCCACGGCAGGATGAGCTTTTAAAACTAATTCAGAAATAAATTAATCCAAGTGGAAATTAAAGCCCTGTGTCACTTCAATTAACAGTTTTAGCAGCTATTCAGATATTAGTTACAGATGTATTCTAGTGAGATTCAGGTAAATACTCCTACATACTGTATTTCAGGTGGTTTTGAAGCAAAGTGCAGTGCTATTAAACAGCAGCACATCACCGCAAATCTTGACATGTTTAGTAAATCATTTGATTCAAACACAGATAAACTCAACATTAGCAGTCAATCATACAAATCCATTGACATTTTTTGAATTCCACACAGTCAGAAACCTTGACTCCATTAAAGTCGCCCTTCAACTTTTCCCGAACGGCGTGTTTGCAGTTCTAAAGTAAACAGAGCAGGAGTTATAGCTGAGGGCATGGGAGCGACCGCACACTTCAGCAGGGATGGTCTTCTTTATAGCCAGAGGCTCAGAGCCACAGAAAAGCGAGGTTACATGACTCCCAGCTGACAGGATGCATTACACCAGCTCCAGGGGACTTTGACGAGGATGAAAATACATACAGCGTATCTTATCATGTGTGTTAAGTGGGTTTTAGTTCATAATCCTTCCAGAACTCCAAATGGAAAAAGGAACATGGTTACAATTACGTTTTGCGATTTGCAACTTTTACCCCAACAAAACAACAGCAGAAGATGCAACCTCCCACACACTGAAGACTCACCACTGACATTACTGTCATTTATAATTATAGTGTAAACTAAAAATATACACTGTGACATAACACCGTCAGTGCATTTAAATGAATATAAATAAAAATAACACACATGTAGTGGCGTCACAGGAAACACTTGAAATAATGTAAGTCCTTAAGTCAAGAAAACATAATTGAGATATTTTATTGTGTAAATGCTACATACTGTGCATTTAGTAGAATTTTTTGTTCATTTGGAAACGGAACTGATAAGTTTTATCAATATTCATTAATAGATAGTTGTAAGAACTTGCTATTTCGTTGGCTCTGGTCCTTGAGTCAGTTCAGAGTCTAAAGTTTGTTCAACCTGCAACTTTATTTGTTTATTTTGTTTTGCTTGTTTTTACCCATGAACTAGAGGGCTACATGACCACATCAGTTTACGTCTGTGTGAACTGGTCGGTGACTCACTCACATTGCTATTGTTACCTAACTATCTTGCTATTTTTCAATTATTACCTGAGCAAGCATAGCTACTGCTTTTCACATGGATGTAATGAATTGTGAATGTAACAACATTACACATGTACCACTGATGTGACAAATTACAGCCTGTCCTTGTGGGGGTAGTGTTAGTCCCTCAGATACTTATTGAGCCATCTGTCTTACATGGCTATGTTTTTAAAAACACAACGAGACAGCAGTCTGTCTACTGCTGCGTTGATCTGACTTCTACACTGTAGCTGACGATGAGGTAGAACAGATGGTACACCAGCTCTGTAACATTTAGTTTAAATGAAGTTTGGAGTCATAAACTTATTGTTGGCCTTGTTACCCATGATGATCCCCTCCCCCGACCCTAAGGTCAATAATTCTTGGCTCCAGACCAGCAAATGTTCTGTGGAACGAGATGTCCTGCTCAAGAGCCCGTTCTTGGTCATGAACCAGCCCTAGAGGTGCTTTGTAGGAAAAGGTGGAGTTGTGCTTTACAGTAATGTTGTGTTTTTAGCTCACTGGTGCATAGACCATGAGCTACTGTGAAGGCGCTGTGTCCGTCATTGTCGTCTTCATCGTTGTCTTTGTTAACAATTTCTTCAAACATCTTCTCTGACAACACCACCGGTTGGATTCACTTCAATTTTTTTAAGTTGCTTCCTTGGGACAATGTCTACAAAGTTTGTTCACAGTGTTTAGAAATTTAGATTTTGAAATTTTTTGATGAATTTTTGAAATATTACACATTTGCCTTTACTTATAATGGTCCATATGTTGATGTTTTACAAAACAGAAATGGTTAGAGATATCAATATAGTTACTATTGAGCACTGATTGGAAGTCATCTATGGACTTTCATTTAATTTGTCGAGTTCTCTTCCAGTGAAAGTACCACCCAATTCTATTAGGAGACTGCTCTCCTGCATCAAGACCACAGGACTCTAACATAGTGCCAGAACCCGACAACCTCGCAAATTCAACTTGTTATTGATTTTTGATAGAACATGCTGGTGAGATACAGGGCTACTGGTCCTGTTTTGGTTTCTCAGACATTGTGGTTCACTGTTTCTCCATTAACCAACAAGTGTTCTATTGAAGCATAAGCATAAGCCCTGATTCTTTAAATTATTTACCCAGACTACGGCTTTTAGTCCTTGAAAACTGTCATAAAGCACAGAGAAATTATTAGAAATTAAACTCTACCTCACTGACCTGGCTGAATGTGCTAACCATGGCTTATCGATGCTCTTTCTACACGTTTCCTTACCTTCTCTTCGGCGTCTGTGTGCTGATCCACGGTGCTCAGGGCGTTCTGAACCCTGGCCAGCCGTGCTGAGAGGCACAACAGCAGGCTGACCACCCGCTCCAGGTCTCCTATGAACAGGTTGTATCTTTCCAGCTCCACGGGCAGGCAGCGCTCTCGTACCAGCCCCTCCAGCGCCTCTCCGCGGCCCACGTTCTCCTGGATCTCCATCTGGAGCTCCGCACGGGCCTCCTCTAGGGAATGCAGACGCTCCTCAATGAAGGACACCAACAGGCGCTGTTCATTCATAGAGAAAAGGACAATGTGTGAGGGATTTCAGGCAATGATGCTACAGTGTAAGGACAGATAGAAAAAACATAGAAAATGTCAAAAAAATGATATATACCTGTTTGGTTAATAGAATCATAGAAAATCTGTGTGAAGTAGGATAACATTTTCCAATCATCACCTAGATACGCATTTTCCCTGGAAATATGTGCAAAGCTGTAGTGTAATCAGAGAGAATGTGGAGTGCACTGAGGAGGAAGGGGAGGACTGTTTGCTGAGCCAAACATTAGACAAGCGGGAGACACTGATAAGCGGCAGACAGTACATCATGTGATAAGAGACATAACTATGAGTCTGAAAAGGGTCCACTCAAGGCCAAACAGCCTCCAGATGGTATCAATATGACATCTGATTTCAGACAGGAAGACCGACTGCATCACCACCGAGGATCTAAGTATTTACTTAAACAGCCTGATTGCTCTGCTGTCCTTTTGCAGATTCTCATTTCTTTACCATTTTCATTAAAAACTAGAAGAAATGTGGCTTTTGTGGACATACTTTTTTTAAGAAACCAAAATGGCATGTAATACTATTGACTTGATGTAAATGTGTAAATTATTTGAAATGTTGGTTTAACAGTTAACTCGAATGTATTAAATGAAAAATATTTGACAATCATTTCACAAAGGCATTGAGCTTGTTAAATACTGAAATTTTTTTTATCCTTTCGTTTATAAAGTGTCACCTTGTTTTACTGACTTCTACTCATTAACAAGATTTGCATCGCAGAACATTTTAATCATTATATTTAACTTATTCATCAAATATTATTACAAAAAAGAGCAAGAAAATCAGGTGAAAATCCAAAATGGTTGAGATCAATGAGTAATCACATGATTCAAATATGTACAATTCCACTTAGAACTGTTGCAGATCATGTACTTGCTTATACCGGTCTCACTTTTTACACTAATTTTGTGCTCCGTTCTTTTAAAAAATTCTATACTTCTGGTTTTACAGCAGCGTGGTGTCCTTTTGCTTATACTTTATTTCTGTTTAGACTGAAACAAAACCCCCACATCTGTCTTTATAAATGAGTTGAGGAGAGTCTGTAATGGACTTGATTTGTAATGTGATTTTCTTTGGCTGAAAACCATCTTCCATTTTCAAACGTTTATGTTCACCTTCTTCTCGCTGACGTCTGCTGTGCTCTGTGCTTCTGTCTTCTGGTTGTCTGGAGCAGACAAACTAAAAGAGGGCTCGGCAGTCTCAACTGTCTCAGCACTAGAAACAAAAAATATATACGTTAATATATAAAAATGAATGAATGAATCCTCTTGCAAGCACTCAACATGAACAACATGAACATGCTCCGGTCATTGTCCTGTTTTAGCTACTCTGTATACAGCGCAGTATATTCTGAGCAATGTCCAACTTATTTACATATTATGAAACAATGAAATGCAACCACGTATTCTATGTAGAAGACATCTGAGGTATGCTTAAAGAGGCAAAAATGTGAGTGAATGTGCAAGCATAAGCAGGTGCCCAGGTGTGTCTGTGCAGGTGATGCAACAAAAGGAAACACAGGACGAGCAGAGTTCAGCTCTTTGGCCATTAGACACCAGTATAATGTTTCACAGAGAAACTTTAAACCATGGATTCAAATGAACTCGATGTGCATTAAGCTATTTTAGACTCCTACAGTAATAACAGATAACATTTCCACATTTAACCACAGGATCTAAATTATGATATATGTTTTGTTACATTATATCAAATGTCAAAATTCTGAGAAATTTGATTTGTTGCAACATGGTACATTATTACCTTCACTAATGTTAGGTTTAATGTTACTTATGGCTATTACAGAAGAAAGAAATTGCATAATATGGCTATATGTTTCTAAATGTGATATGAATAAAACTCAAAAACATTATCTTTTGTGGAAACATGAGTCACATCAGTTAGAGGTTAATTGACGATAGGGATGAAAACTACTCCCATGATCCCGTTACTTCATAATGTCATCTACCATCATTGTACTGTGGCTTTTATTACTAGTGGCACACATTATAGTGCATTAGAGCTGCACAATTCATTAAATCACAACGTCAGCTTGTGCAGTTGTAGAACTGTATAAAGCTGCAGTTTACATGTCCAGTGTTTGTAAGGTGATATTTTTAAATTCAGTTTTACTGAGGTAAAATATGCAAAACGAATAATTTAACTGTTTCAGTTTTTGCATTTTTATACTTGTTGATGTTCAGAAAATAGATTTAAAAATTTTTTTTTTTTTAAATAATCTGTGCATTTCCTCCATAACTAAACAAATTGCACCATTTGCAACACTGTCAAAAATAATCTCAAAATTATGTTTTTCTCCAATTCATGCACCTGTCCTGAATATTTCAGCTACAGAACTGTGTTGAAGCTGACAGACATGCTGTGTATTTGGTAAGTGTGAAGGCCATCTTCTTAAGTTCTCTAAATCGTACAGTCTCCTTTTACACAAACAATAAACTGCACTCACTTGTCAGAAAACACTCTATTCTTACTTAGTGGAAACTGGTGAGGCCAATCTTTTATTCATGAGCTGGGTTTAATCTTCCAGGACATTAACATTCACCTTTCTGCTGCTCCTCTCTGCTCCTGTTTCTTCTTGTAGTGCTCCTCCATCAGCAGCGTGTCCTCTGACAGCAGCTGCTCCATCAGCATAAGCGCTGTCTTACGATTGGCCAGCGGGTAAAGCACTCTGGCCAGTGATTGGTCAGCTTTGACGACTGCCTCGACAAGCTCCTCCCACTGTGGCCTCTCGACGGGCTTCTCCCGGGTCTCCGTCTCTCCTTCTGGTGTTCCTCTCTCCTCCATCTCCTGGTTTTCTCCCATGTTCTCATCTTCCGTTTTGAGATTTTTCTCCTCGTTCTCCTGCTGACTGACATCAGCATCAGACACCGAGGTTCGCGGAGACACAGAGGTTTCACTTGTCTGTGTGGGAGGGGCAGAGCTTTCGGACTCATCACTGAAAACGTCTGTCAACAGTGGATGCTGGACATCCTCTTTGATTTCTTCTTCTGGGGGGAGAATCCACAGGGACGGGTCTGTAGTGACGCCGCAGCTCAGAGACACTTCGTGGTTTGAGTCGGCCGAGGGGTCACTGCTCGGTTCATCCACTGACTGCTCTCGCTCTGATCCAGTTACAGAAGGAGATGTCCTCACTCGACTGAAAGTGAAACAAACAAGAGAGAGGAATCAGACCTGAACTAAGTTATGCGTGCAGAATCAAACATATCCGTTACTTTCACTCGTTACAGTTTCTTTTAGCCTTGTTAGAGATATCTGGTGATGCTGGTGCAGCTTTAAGTCTCCATGAAACGTCTACTCAACTGCTACTTACTTTTACATATTTACATCTATGTAAGACATGGGAAGCAGGTTTTCAGTCATTTTTTTAAACTATTAATAATTCAACTGCAAATAAAGTCTCAAAATAACTCGTTTCATACATTCTTTTGGATAAATATCCAGATACTTCACGACAGTGGAATCAGCTCAGTCCTCTAACAACTTTCCAGTGTTACTCCTTTTTGCACATTTCTGTGTTTCGTGTACAAATGGGGATCAAGAGAGGCACAAAGCCAAAGAAGAAAAGCAGGATGATGAATGGACAAAGAATTTGGAGAATGTGAAGTGTTTTTAAAGATTGTTTACATACATTTTAATAGCAATTAAAAGCTTATTTTACAATAAATGATTTCAGTGTCTTAAGTAGGGATGTGTATTGGAAAGAATCTGGTGATACAATACAAATCACAATACAAAAATAAAAAAAAACAACAAAAAAACCTCTGCCATGCCTGCATTTGAATAAATCCCTAAAAACATCGATATAATACTTTTTAACATCGATACAGTATATTTTAAGTCTTTCTTCCAGTTTGCAGTGTCAGTTTTTTAAGTAAGTTGGTTTCTTTCTTAGTTTCTTTTTGTTTTAGTTTGTTTTTTAGTTTCTTCCCTTGTTTCTTAAGTACTCATGCATAGGGCAACCAAATTGCCAGTAGTGCCAATGCAATGTTACAAAGTTGTGTTGTGAAAGTAGGTGATCATGATAAATATGTTCGTATTGGTTGATGTGACATGATTATCACAGAAAATGTCAAATCATTATTGTTTTCATGTTTAAAGGCTGTGTTTTTTAGTTCTGAATAAAAGTTGAAGAAATCTCATGGTTATTTGTAGTTTTCAGTTGTTCAGTTCAACAGTGGAACAGTGGAATGTCTCACAAACATAGTGATAGAACTTTCACAACAATTATTATTAAATTTTTTTCAACATCAAGTGTTATAGCTGAAAATGTACACAAAATGCAAATAAAAAAAACTTCTGCTTGGTTTACTTGGTTAAGTTATTCAAAGAAAACAGCTGCTGCATGGACATGGTGTGTCATCTTACCTGGAACTAGGCCTGTTTTCATAAGGAGGCTTTGTCTGGGTGGGGGTGGAAGAGGTGGATTTGACCTCCCTCTCGCTGGTTTCTTGATCTCTGGGAGATGGTGGGTTCGAAGAGGCCTCACTAGGTGGCCTACTACTGGACCTAAAGTCATCTGTGACAGGCCCTTGGGATGCCGGGGATCCCGAGTGAACCCTGAGCTGAGAAGAGGAACCAGAGGCCGGGGAGGTGGACCGACTCCTGTTCCTCATTCCTGTTATGTTAAGAGGTGCAGTATCCTCCCCGCTGCTCAGTACTGGTTCAGAGTTTTGCTTCAGAGGGAACTTTGTCTGAGTTTGGTTTTCCACATGTCCCTGAGTGATCTTCTCTGTAATATCTTGTTCTTCCCCTGCTTCATGCGACTCCCACTGACTCTTCCTGCCTCTGTCCTGCCCCTGGGCTTTGAGTTCTTGAACGTCTGCTGGAAAGCATTCGATACTCCTCTTGTCCCTGTCGGGTTCTCCTGGCCCAGTGGAATACCTCCAAAGTCGATCGAGCTGTTCAGAGCTCTTACTCAGAGCCGATGGCCTTGCCAATTTTAAGGCTCCAAGCTCCTCCATGGACTTCCCTCTCGGTGCAACCACACGGACACGTTGTTGGCCCTCAGGAGCTGCCTTTACTGAGTTTTCTTCTGGAGGATTCTGCTGGGGACTGCAAACAACATTCAGTATTAAAATGTGTAGTATACATCTTTTCCCATTTGAATATGGATCAGTTTACAAAGCTAAAAGCACTGATTGAAAACAATACAAATATAAACCCTGCAGAAAATGTATATATTTCAGAGAATGATAATATAGTGGTATATTTCCCAGCACTTATGAAACAGAAATAGGCCAACTCCTTGCAAATGGTAATTTCTATAGTTCTTTTACAGAACGTTGTTTGGCTGGAGCAGGTGGGTGTTGACTTTGCAGTACCACAATGAATCAAGTTGAGATTTATAGTCTGTGCTGCGGCGCACACATCACTAACCTAATACCCTCCTGACCCAAAAACCAATAAAAATGTCCCAATTTGTCTACAGCGCCGGTACATACCTCAAGGTTTCCATAGTGTTCTCCGGTAATGGATCCTGCTCAGATTCATAGGCCTGAAGGAGAATCAAAGGAAAACAAAAATCAAGCATGTTTATGTCGGTACTCCAATGACAGATTTCCTGTGAAATTAATACCACAGCATGTGAAATCTCTGTGAAACAAATGTGCCTTTTTTCCTTGACTCCATTTTGTTTGACCTTGCTTGCAAAACAAAGTTTGCTACAAGGGTCAAAGCAGGTTTTAGTAGGAAGTTGATGTAATAAACTGACTTTGATACAAAAAGTGAAAAGACTAAATCTACATCTTTCTGCCAGTAGTTTTTCTTGGGCCTACAGAACTACATTCTCAATGTTTCTCTTAAACAAGTTACACACTTTTACACACACTTAATTAAATCTGACTGATTTTAAGCCAAAAATGTTAGCCACCCTTCCTCCAGGCTAACTAATACACTGATGAAAGAAAGAAAAAAGCAAGTCACAATTTGTGAATTATTCTGAGCCTGACTGAAAAGTATTTGCCAAGTTTTTTTTTTTATAATGCACCTGAAAATATCTTGTACTTGTTGAAATACCTCCTGAAAGTTAATAGAAGTATAAGAAACTGTTGCACCATCAGCCATGTTTTTCAGTTAAGAGAACAGGTCTTCATTTACTCAGAATCAAGCAAATTAATGAAAAAATGAACAACTTTGTGCAATAAACACACAAAGACATCTATCTGCTGACAACTAGTTACATTGAATGTGTAGATCAGGGGTCACCAACCTTTTGTCTTCTGTGAGCTACTTCTACATAATGAAGTTGCCGGAGGGCGACTCTAATTCAGCAACATTTATTTACATACCTAATTTTCATACATATGCGTATTTTGTATATGTTTGTAACATTGTGTTCATTTATTATTTTATTTTATTTATTTATATTTCTTTGCTTTAACATTTACAACACTTAAAAAGTGTTAATATGAAACTATTATTTCACTTTTATTAAGAAAATCAAAAGTAGAAAAAAACAGATACAAGCATTTACATGCTGTATTCCTAAATATTTTAATACTGTGTCAAATATTATGAAATGGAACAATCCTGCATATTTTTTTAGAATTATTAAAAACAAATAACACACACCTGTATGTGTATTTTTAATACTTTGAAATTGTGAAAAGGAATGTTGTCACAACTTCACCAGCAGGTGCTGCTGTATTTCTGAAGGATTTGACCTTTTCTAAATTCACATATGCTGCCAAAACACATCAATTAAAAACAGAACAACTTTGTGCACATAAATCCAGCACCCCCCTGTGTCACTTCTACAGAGTCATCACACTGGAGTAAAACGCAGAGGTACCTGTTCAGGTCCGACTCCAGCTGTATGAGCGCATGCGCATATAGCGTGCATATGTTTGCGCTTGTCCAGGACATGAACCACTTTAATGATGCCTCTGTTGAAGCACTGGTCTTGGTCAGTTTAGTGAACATGGACTGTTGTTTTTTTAGCTCTTTTATGTTCTCTTTACCGAGGCTGATTACCACCGGAGAATCTCCAGAACAGTTGCTGTGAATTTTGGTGAAATTCCACTCCACGTTGCATCTTTACTGACTGCCAGGCTCACGCCACAGATCAGACATACACACTTGTCTTTCACATTAGTCAAACAGAAGTCCGTGTCTCATTGTTCGTGTAAATAACTCCTTGACTATACTCGGTCCACATCGTTGCGAAGCTAAACCCACTACCTGCCTGGCATCTGGCTCATCCTGCTCCTCCTGGGCCCCGCCCCTCTCCAATGACAGATAGCAAACAAGTGCTAAAGTTTGATTGACAGCTTGTTGACTGTTTCATCTCGGGAGGGGGGCAGGAGACTTTTAATTCTGACTGTTGGAAATTTAGACCTGATCAGCCAAATGACGAATCAACTTTGTGTTCTTGTGTTCTTCTCCCTTGGCAGCTACCGGTAGATCGTGCGCAACGTGTTGGAGACATCTGGACTAGTTCTATTTTTAGAACAGGCCTGCAGGCGACTCACGTGGTCTTTGCGGGTGACCTGGCGCCCGCGAGCACCAGGTTGGTGACCCCTGGTGTAGATTAAAACCTTAGTCAGGGTCTGTTTTAGAGAAACTGGCTCATCTGTTACACTAAGTTGTTCTGTGTATGTATGCATGTCATGATTCTTTTCAACAGATTTACCTGAAATGCATGAGGTGTGGAAGTAGATCTGTTCCTGAAGAAACTGTGTGTCTCAGGCTGGTCCAACAGACTCTCCACAGAGGCCGACTTCCCCTGAGATGGACCCCGGCTCTCTCTCCATTTGGGTTGATAAGCCTGACCAGAAGACTGGCCTGAACCAGACTGTGCTGAGAAGAACTGAGCATACCTAGTTTGTGAAAACAGAAGAGTACTTTAATGACAAAAATCAGACCTTTATCAATCACAAAACAAAAATGTACTTTGTGCTTTTCTTTTGTACCTGATGGAGCTGGTAGAGGAATCGAGGATGCGTCCTGCAGAATGGGGTCGGTGAAGTTTCTTCTTAGTGTTTTTGCTCTCATGATTTCCTGATAGAGGCCTAGGACCCCAGTCAAATGGTTTCTCACCCAGAGAGTGCCTCTGTCTGGTTGAGGGGGGCAACTGGGGTGCTGGCTGCTGTGGCTCTGCAACCTTCTGGCCTGTTTTACGCTCCATATACTCCACCAACGCTTTGTGTTGAAGATGTTTCAGGTTGGTTTTTGATGCACTAGAAGCTGAAAGAGCCCGACCTCTTGTCTCAAACATCTTTCTCCGTGCTGCTACCAGTCCCTGCTCTCCCTGTTGAAGATGCTCCTCTCCCTCACGTTCAACAGCAAAGACATTGTCACTTTCATTACCAAAGGAGTGACAAGCAGAGTGGCTGGGTGCACTGCCAAGCTGGTTGAGTTTCTCTGGTTCGGAGTAGTACATCTTCTTCTGCTCTGGAGTCAGGCGTTTCCTGCCGCCGATGCGAGCCACCTGGGGTTGGGCCACATTTGCAGACCTTCTGTTTTCCATTTCACTCCCTTTGTCCACTTCTTTCTTACATTCTTCGTTAATTTCCTCTTTAATGCTTCCCTTCTCCGTCTCCTCAGAGGTCACAGAGGGGGTGAGTGTGTCTGTCGAAGTCTCTGAGTCTTGTGATGAAGAGAAAGAGTGAATAACTGTAGGCCTCAGTTCAGGTTTTTGCCTGATACGGTGCGGCCATGACAGCTGTAGATCCCTCCTTTTAAATGAGGTCTCCCTTAGGACTTTTGACTGGGCATCCTTCAGCTTCTCTTTGTAGTACTTCTTAAATGAATCATCCAGAGTGTTACAAGCGACATTGGTGACATCCCCTCGATCATTCTTGCTTGATTCAACTTGTGGATGTCTCTCACTGTCATTAACAGTGACATCCACAGGGTTTGTCTTGTTAAGAACAGCTTCCTTGCCCTTTGTGTTGAAATCGGCATCCTTTTTAGACTTAAAACCAGCTCTACTTGCTCCGGTGAGGTGGTACAGAAGTGGGGTTGTTTCTTTGTTTATCCTCTCGCTGGCTACATCACCCAAAGGCTGTCGGTTAGTTCTCTTTGCCTGCTCCTCCCTCTTAAGGTGGTTGGGCTGTTCATTGTTGACTGGGGTGCAGATCTCCTTTGCTTGTGTGTTTAAAGGTCCGCAGTAGAATATAGGGTTGTTTGCAGTGTGGCGGCCGATCTCTCGACTCTGAATCATGTCAATTTCCTCCAAAGCATCAAAGCTTCGAGAGGACTTGGTCAAAATCAGAGATGGTCTGTGATTTTCTTCATCCTGGCTTCTGTTGTTTGGGTTCTTGCATTGTGATTTAGGAAAGAAAGGTTCTCTCTCATCTGAAATCTGCTCAGTTAAAGTGCGGGGACTCTCTTGCAGAGGTCTGAACAAATTTTCCATTGTGCTGTGACATCTTTCTTTTTCTCTGAGCTTGTGTGCTTCCACCACACTAGTGCCCTCACTCCCAGCCTCAGACTCAGAATCAGATGCCTTACATACACCAGTGACAAAGTAGAACTGGCCTTTATGTTGAATGCTGCTGTTGATAAAACTCTGCCCAACTTTCCAGGGGCTAGATGCTCGTGTTGGCTCTGATCCAAGCCAGTCATGAGCAGAGTGTGCCCTTCTGCGCTGACCCTCGAGATGGCTACTGCTGCCTCTGTTTTTGATGTGATCTCCATTACTACTTGCTGTCTGTTTGGGTTTCAGGTGCTCAGACTGGTTTGTGCCTCTCGGAGGAGACTGGCTTAAGACATTTGTTGACTTCTGCTGCTCAGACCCAGCTTTGTTATCGGTGATGAAAAGGTATTCTGGGTTCATTTGTGCCGTGGTCTGGTCATGCTGCTGAAGGTGGGGGCGGTAACTCAATGGCTGCTGCTGTTGAGAGCCCCTCCAAACTCCGTACACTTCAGATTTGAGGCCAGGGCTGACTGAATCTGACTTGGCTGGTTCAGACTTTTGGGTATGGGACTGTGATTGAGTGTGGTGTCTATGTTGTTGTGGTTGTGGCTGGGGTTGCTGGGACTGAGACTCAGTGCCGTGGTGATGGACCCAACTGTTCTCCAAGTTTTTTGTAGCTATGAAACTATCCAAGCGTGCTGGGATTGGTGGAGGACGAATTGGAGGGTAAGCACCTTGGGAAGTACTTCCTAAAGGCAACTCTTGCTTAGAGAGTGCTTTGTTGTTTGTGTGGAAACTGTCACTGCCATTGTGGTTGGGGTGGTGAACGGTGTTGTTATTGTGACGATACTGCTGTGAAATGGCTTCCACAGAGCGATAGAGCTGGTCCATGGTCTTTGAATCAGACTGCAGAACCTGGTTAGGATGGTAAAATGACTTTACATACTTAAGATCAGCATAGTGGCTGAAAGAGCTAGACTGCAAGTCATCTGATAGAAAAGGGGAGGAGTAGTCTGGGGCAGTCGACCCTCCGGAGAAGGAGCTGTAGGCAGAGTCTCCTTTGCCGTGTTGATGGTGGGCAAATTGGTCAACGATGCTGCTGCTAGACTTGGCTGGGGAGAGCCGGCTGACAGGAAGGCTCAGAGGATGCAGGTCTATGTTGCTCATTCTCTCAAAGTGGAAGTTGTAGGAATCCATGGAGGACTGGGGTAGATGGCAGGAAGGGAAGGGCAGGGTTGGTAAACGTGGCGTACCTGCGAGTACTTTGATGCATGTGTTTGTCTTGCTGGTGAAACTGGCAAAATTACCACCATCACATGTGCTCTTGGTGTTCCCTCACACTTGTTGCAAATTAGGTCATGTTCGTACCTCCTTTTTGTTCATTTAAAACCTCTTGACATGGTCTGGTTAGCAGCTCCTGGTGGAAACAAACACAAACATAGCACAGACTGGTTAATCAGGATGAAAATCTTAAAGTCACATTATGCGCTAGGTCATACAGCTGCAGCTGCTCAAGTGTGAAAAAGACAAAATATGGGTGGTCAAATGGCAACTGGAAATATTTCCACATGTAGAACCGATACTCAATAAATCACGTGGCTTTATGCAGACATCACTGAAAAAATGTTTACACAGCTGTTTTAACTGCTTTGTAACAGTAGAACAATCTAAGTACATTTGTGTTAGATTGTTGACTTGGCAGGACCATACCTCATCTATAGTTAATGCATGAAAGAATCAAACATGTTAATGAAACCCTCTGTGGGAAAAAATGTGATACAGTTAAGGTGACGGTAAGTCAAAGCTTCGCCTGGCATTTCTAGGTCAGATTCCTACATTGATGAAGCAGTATGTGGGTATAAGGCAGCGTCAGGGAACAACCATCTTACCTGTCCTCCTTTCTGGTTTGGGATTTTACCCAAATGACATACCCTACTTTATTCTATTTCTGATTTTACACATACTTTAACAGATACTATTCTAAAAAAAAGTACCTTCCATTATATAATATAATGATTTAAACATTCATTTAAAACATAACCTATGGAGTTTCTACTTTATTCTACTATACTGTACAGGAAATAATCTGACCTTGCCTTACGTGAAATTAAATCAGGTAGTGTCACCTCTGGGCTACAGTACCAACAGTGTTTTGTGAAACAAGCTTTTCTTTTTCCTCAGTTTACAGCATCTTGGTTTTGTGGGTCAGTGCAGTTAACCACCTGTTGAAGGAGCCTGCCTGCTGCACTGCACCGAGGCCTCTAATTAAGGGCCTTGAGGTCAGCGGAGCACGTTGCAGCACACTCATGAAAAATCTCAGGAATCCCATATAGAACTGAAGAAACATAGAAGGATTAGTCATGTGACAGAAGGATAATGCCTTGTACAGTATTGTGACTGGTAAAAGAGTTGACTTTATAAAGTCAGCTCAATATTTTCAATACATTGGGTATGTATATGTGAAAAGATGTACCACTTTCAGCTAAATTAACTTTCACTGAACTCCTTGTACATGATAACTTTATTGTTTCCTGGCAGCCTCATGGGGTGATAACTCTCACTCTGTCCTTTAAAAATTATTGCCAGGAACTTCGCAGAGAGATATAATAAAGCAAAAATAAAACCATAAAATGTCTGCACACACCACTAGAGCAAAAATTAAGGACTAAGAGCCGAATGTACTGCTGCATTTATACAGTACAGGGAAATCCTTTATATTGGGGTCACTCTTCTGTGATGTTAAAGCACATTTTTTGGAAAAACTTGACCTTTATACTCAGTTATATTATACTGAATTAAATGTTTTTGCAATGGTTTTACACAATAGCTGTTATTAAAGTCAATCCCCAACAGCAACTAGCTGCTGCAGGTTAATGATAGGTTCAGGTTTATAATAAAGTTTAATAACACAGTGAATGTAGGCCTCTTTCTCCCAAGACCTGAATGTGTTCATGAAGCTACATACCTGTCATGCATAGAGAAAGGTCAATGTAGCCAATAAAACAAAGACAAGCCAACCATCTGAGACCAACTTGTATACTGCAGTGTACAAGCAGGCCACCCCTATACACGCAAAGATGTGGGATTTAAGACAGTTTTGTCTTTTGTTTTGGGGGATTTTTGTTGAATAGAAGCCAGGGTGACGATCACCGATAAATCATAACTAAAAACAAAACAGAATCAAAGATCATCCTTGGTGGTCGTTTTGCATACACACAAAACCCACCTCCCTAAAGTCTTTGGGACTACAGTATTAAAGGGGACTCGGTGTGTTTATGAAGGGCCTTCTGATCTGTGCTGTGTCTGTGTGCGAGCCCTCCTCTTCCCTCTGTGAACAGAAAGAGGCTCCCAAACAGGGGAGCGTTCAAGTGGAAGTGATGGAGGGGACAGGCAGTGACAAAATGTACAGAGACTAGAGAGGGAAGAGGGGAAGGAGGAGGGAGGGAGGGTGAGGCAGAGGGTGACCGACCCCAGACAAATACCCTCACACGCAAACCACAACAACAAGACAAGAGAGACGAACAATGACAGCAGCAAAAACACTAGTTGAATGGCTGGATCAACAGTTACAACAGCAAGGCAGACTGGGGACTGCTCGGTGATCAGCTACTTCAAGATCACTTTGGATGAAAGTTTCTCCACTTCAGAAAAGCACTACTAAGAAAGAAAAGAAAAAAACTCACCCCGTCCTTGTGTGCACACTGCTGACCTTCCACACTTCCATCTGAGAGTGTGTTACGCGTCCTACATTTTAACTTAAACAAAGAATTTGCCAAGTGTTTTGTGCTCTGATTCAGATCATCTTTCTTCGTCTAAAGAGGGACCGGACAGAGTAACCAGGAGAGCCAGATATTAGAGGGAAGACTTCTAGTGAGTCCCTTCTCCCCCCACTGAGACCCGAGGCTGCCTAGTGGGAGCCACTGATTGGCCAGCCGATGACGTCCGGCTCTCCGGTGCACAATGAGAGCAGCGGAGGGAATATTTCACTGCGGCAGATAGCTGCTAGTGCTGCCGGCTGCCTGAACAACAGAGAGAGAGGGGCAAAAAAGAGGCCTCGCATTCCTGGCTGGCTTCAAAGACGAAGCAGAGCCTGGGCGCCATTCATTCCCAAGGCCCTGAGCCCGGCACATGGAGACTGGCCAAGGCAGGAGGGAGGAGAGGGGAGGAGAGAGGAAAAGGGGGGGGTAATGGTAGAGGAGCTGGTTAGTGGATGGGTGACCTCCCAGCCTCCACCCAAAAAACAGTTACAAAGACCAACAACCACACCGCTATTATTTCCAATTCCACACTTTTACATTTCTTCATGTTTAAGAGCTTCTCTGTCACTGATGAACTGTAAAAAGTTACACACAAGCTAGTCATTAACTGCTACAGGAGGAAGACTCTCCATGGATATAAAGGTGATGATTAATCCAAATAGTCGCACCATAATTGCAGCACAGTGATGATGATCCCTTTTCCACACAGACAAAAACACCCCTACTTTATGCAGATGTGAACCTCATTGTATGATAAATGAATGCTACCTTTATGGAAATGAGCATTATTCTTATTATGCACAGTTCATGCACAAGTGCTAACTAGCACTGCATCCATTTGCGCCTCACTACATCTTCTAAACTTTTTTGTAGTACACCAACAGGAATGAACAGAGTCACACATACAGGGAGACAAAGTGCATCTCTACTGGTCTGTTGGATTTATATATGTGCAGATTCAGTTTGAATAAAATAAGTGGATGTAGCAACCACGTCACTAGCCATTTGTTTGTGTAAGCCTCAAATTTGGTATTTTGGCTGTTGCCATGTTGACTTCAGAGCCAGAAGTGACCATAATTGGACATGACAGTGGAGCTGAGAAAAACCAAGGTATGAAACCACAAACTGATGATAATTAGTGGATGGAGGAAAAATAACATCCATTAATTTCTCAATTGGCATTCTAAAGTCAGTAGTTTGGGATTTGGTAGTCGCGATGTTGAATTTTTGGAGCCAGAAATGGCCATATTAAGACGAGTGGGACAAAGCTATGGGAGACCAAGTGGTCAAGGGTTAGCTGATGCTAAGTGGTGGCTAAATGACTTGATAAAATGGTAAACTTAGTCAAACATTGTGCAAGCTATTCATTTTATGATCTTGTTAGTGGAACAGAGACTAAGATGTTTTCCTATTTAATAAAGCGAAACTTAGAAAATCCGACAGCAGGCATGCAAGCAAGCTGTCATACAGGACATCAAGCCCATTTGGTCAGAGATCTTATCAACAGAGAGTATGGATCACAAGATTACTTATTTGAGGTTCCAAATCAGGTGGATTTGGGATTTTTTTTGAGCCATTATCTAACAGTGATCAGTAGGACGCCACTTTATGATACATCTGCAGTGGCTTAAATTTAAGTCATAGTTAAAGCTACTTAGTCATAAAATAATCATACACTTAGTGGCTGTAATCGCTCCAAAAATTTAACACACATTTAATTAATCATCATGTATTGTGTGTCCATTGGTTCTATAGTTCTTATTCACTAAAGTTACATTTTCACCTGTGATCCCAAAATTCAGCATCAAGGGTTAACTTTTAACAGAGCAGTGTAAACAAGGATAAGCTCATGACCACTTTTTTGCCTGGCAACAGTGCTAAGTACCATATCATGGTCTAAAGAGGAGAGAGTAAGCCCTAAGCACTGTAAGAATGTAAAAAGCATATGCTTAAATAAATCTGATGCTGGCAGAGGAGGTGTCAGGCGAGGACACATTTTGTTAAAGAAGATTAAATTTACCAAACTAATAAATGAGAAACAGATGACGAGTTGTCTGAGTTTTGTAGTTTGGAAGGAGGGTGATTACACATGATGCGACTGATGGAAAATCTAGGAATGAAAGATGAGGTGGGGGTGTTAAATTCTTTTAGGTTTCCTTTTCTTTTTGCTGCTTAAGTTTTCCAGAGTGACCTTCACTGAGGAGCCACAGGACTGGATCACCAGCACCTCAGGGACGGAGAGGGCAGAAAAGAAAAAAAAAAAAAAAAGCAACACAAAGAGATGATGGAGATGAGGAGGAAAGGCTGCTGAAAAGGACACACAGGGGACAACTTAAAAAAAGTGAAAAATGTGAGAAGAAAACAGAGACGAGAGGGCAATCTGGGGTCTATAATGGATGATGCTATGGTAGCCGGCCAAGCAACCAGCAAGCAGAAAGAAACCCGACTAAGTGCTAATAAAGGCGGACCTCTGACCACGAAGCTAAATGGACCAGTTGCATCCTCTGGTTATCAATCAGGATGAGAAATACTTTATCAGAAACACAAACAACAGCTGACAACAGTGATAATGGTTAAAAAGGTGCAAACAAAGTCGCAGACATAATGACTCAGGCTGATAATAAAGTGGAGATTCAATAACAAGCTAAACAGTCTTTGCCCAAAGCGACTGCATTCTGCTAAATATGCAGGATTAAAATCATTCCACTGACCTTTGTGCTATTAAACCTCCAAGAAAACATGAGTCATATTACTGACTTGAGGTATTTTAACAACAAGTTGGAAATTACAATGATATGTGTGGTTCTATTGCTTCTTGCACACTAAAGACAAAAATAGCCAGGGATTTTTTTTTTCTTGGTTCATAAATGTCATCGCCTGATCACACATCACAATGTCAAAAAGTAGCTTGGGACTGAAAGACGGCAAACAACATGCAAGTAGGAGGCAACTACCAAAACTGCTAAAACCCTAATAAATCCAATGAAAAGCCATCCTGTTCACTGTGAGATGAAAAAACAAGAAGGATCTGCAGATACCACAAGCTTACAAACAGACAAATGAAAACATTTCTAAAAGCCATTGTGCTAGAGTTTCTCCTCTTGTTCTGGCATCACCTAGATCAGGTAGACTCACATTTTTCCTTTTGTTGATGAGGATCACAAGCAAATATCATTACTCTTGCTTGAGGTTCAACCGGCTGAAAATTGTACCACTGAGAGAAAAGGAAGGATTACAAACGGACAAACACTAAACTACGACTTCCTTCCTGGACTTAAGTCTCCCACATAACCTGAAAAACATCATTCTTATTGTCCTCTGCAACAAACGGTGACGGGGAGGAAGGTGGTTTTGAAAAGGTGGAAGTGGTCTGGTGTTGAGAACTGACAGAGGAAAGCATCTAGTAGCAGGGAAAGGGAAAGCTGGGTTGCCATGCAGTGTAATTACCAACGCCTGCTATTCCTCCACTGTGTGTGTGTGTGTGTGTGTGTGTGTGTGTAATACATAGAAAAAGACAAGAGAGAGATCCAGTTTGTCTTTGTGTATGGAGGAGAGAAAACTGTGGCTGTGTGTTGCTGGGCAGTGCTCACACTAGTGTCTAAAATCTGTAGCTGACCAAGACAAGCTGTCACACTCTAATAAGCTCTGCATTCCTGCCCTGATCTGCCCTAAATACTCACTTGACAGTATTTTAGATTCACTTCTGATGTTTTAATAAAACCTGTAGAGAATCTGATAGGTTTTTAATACTGGATTCTGCAGGACTGTTTTTTTTTTAAGACCGTTATCAATAGAGTTTAGAAAATAGCCATTAGTGCCATTAAAGTGGGTTATGCTTGGAACAGAGTTTGGTGATGCCCCCAATGTGATTATTGAACCGTACTGGGTGATGGCAGGCATTTGTTGGCCTTTTTTCCTAATGCTTTTATACTCAAAGTTTGTCATTTGAGTGTTTTCTCGCACATGATCAATTTTCATCAGGTTTCAACCAAACACTAAAGCTCCCACTGGTCTCTATCCAGGTTTTACTGAACTTAGGGGAAAGTAAGATCTTATGAGATGTATGTAAGTCCATACACCACATCACAACAAACTAAATTATCTAATAAATTTTTTAAATCAGTCAAAGTTATATTAAAGGAGTGATATTTTGCTTTTTTTCTTTTAAAAATGGAATTATGCATTTTAAAACATTTCTCTGTGGTCTACATAAACTGTAAATGCTTTGCTTGTGTCTGAATTCTTCATTAATTCAACTCCACAGGTCCATCTTCAACCCTATTTCTGAGGAATGACACCAGAAAGGTTGTTTTGAGCGCTGGCCCTTTAAATGCACATGAACTACTTCATGCCCCACCCCCTCCAGGTTATTGACTGTGCTGCTCTGTCCTGTTCAACCAACAACTGAACATTTTAGGTAACTGGCTCAAAGTCTGGACATATTTTCAGTTTGAACTACAACTGCTGCTGCTGCTGACAAACAATTATGGTGTACTTGGTGAAATGTTTGTCGGAAGTCTTGACCTTATATGTGCAAATGTCGTGACTTAATTAGTTGCAGACGTAACAAATTAAGCAGGAATTAAAATGGGTTGTAGAAATCCACTCGATTTTTGCCAAAATTAATATAAAGATAGCTTTTCAGCACCTGGAGGGTTCAAATTCTAACTTTTTGAACTATTAGTGTCCCCAAATACACAAATAAATGTACCAAAGACTAATAAAAATACCCACTTTTATTAGCAAAATATGACCCCTTTAAGGATAGCTTAAATACTGGAGATTAGAGTTACGAATTTTCTTAGACACAAACCATCAATGCTAGTAGGTGAAGAACTTTTCCTCAAGGCAATGGTCCTGTAACGTTTTCCGATCAAGATTCGAGAGATCTATTTATGTCACCTTGTTCCAAAATCACATCTTGACTTGCTATTGTATCTCTTCCTCTCCCTAATGTGCCTGAAAGTCTCTTTTCATGTCTTTTATTTATTTCACTGTCACTACATCTATTTTTGCATCATTTTCATCCTGTTATGACTTAAAATTTTTATATCTGGTTGGAATCTTTAACTTCTTTGTCATTTTCACCTTGATTAATCTTATATCCAATTATGTCTTTTCCTTCTTGTTTTGTCTTTTATATCATTTTTGTCTTGTTACATCTCTAACCTCTCCTTTGCATTTTGCATAGGTCAACATTTACAAACTCTTCTGGAGAACTTTCTACCGCTAGTTTCATTGAAAACTGAACTCCTGTATCATATTTTTGTTACGCATTTTATCATTCTTTGATATTTGGCAACCCAATAAAAGGAGTTCCGTGACTCATTTTTGAGTCCAAATCCTAATGTTGGGAAAGGCAGCCTTACAGAATGGCAACCACACAGGCAAATATACACACACCCACACACAAAATGGAACTTGGTCAGTAAGACTATATTTAAAACACTGAACTATATGCATTGAATGAACTATATCCTCCCAGGTTAAACATTAAACAGGAACTCCATCCAACAGCACTAGGCTTGTTTTCACGTGGCTTCTAACATGACAAATAATTACATTTTTTCTTAAGGAACCCCCATAGGGTTAGCAATATGATCGTGTCATGGTGAGTTTAACTGGATACTACAGACATTTTGCTGCACTAGAATAGTTCAAAGCTCCAGGTAAGAAAAGTTTGCTTCTTTGAAGGGGTGTTTGCATGTGCACAAACCTCTGCAAAAAGTACAAAAAAAAAAAAAAAAAACACAGAAAAAAAAGAGAGCCGTGCAAAATCATGGTTATTGCAGCATATATTTTTCATGGTTTGTTAGACGTGTAAAAACTTGAGAACTTACTGACCTGGGCCAAAGTCAGGTGTGAAACAATGTAAAAGGACAATTATAGGAGCAATTGCATTACTCGGGATTTGATATGGCTAAGTGCACGCTGACACACCTTTTTTTATACACAAGATAAAAAAGTCATGTAATCAACAGTGTGTTACCATTTAATAAAAAATCTAACCTCTATTTGTACAGACTTGAACAATGTGTTACTGTGTACTAGAAACTCTGCTTGAGCTTGAGCCCAGGTCGTAGATGCACTCCACCTCAAAGCTCAAGTACATTTACTGGATCAAAAAAAAAAAAAAAAAAAATGACAGCATCTTACAACATCACTACAAAAGAGGAGGCTCCGTTATTCTGAGCGAAATCTGTGATACCGGCAAACAAGAAGGGAGTCAAAATGACAAAGGATTGTTGGAGAGAGGAATGTATGAATGGAGGAAAAGCACAGAATGTGAGAAAGAAGAGACGACCGGCAGGAAGCTAAAGACAAACACCACAAGAAAAAAAAAAAAGTACAATAACAAATGACCCACTTCCCGTTCAAAGGTGGGAAGAGTCTCAGGGACGCCATCATTACAGAAAAATGTTAGTCTAACAAACAATTCTATTGTTCTTGGGTCTCCAGAGTGCTTTAGTTCAGCTCTCATCTCCCTAAAGATAAGACAGATAAGAGACCTGTTACTTAATTCCCTCCACAGTCTTTGCGTACACAATATTAGTATATTAGGCCGTTATGGAGTCTAGCTACCTGTTAACTGTAACTGTAGTGTTGGGTTCTTGTGTCTAAACATGTATTTTGTACTATGCAATGACCAAAAAATGTTCAGCAGTAGAAGATGTATTCAGATTGTTTACTTAAGTACTATTAGCAGAGGTAGGTGGGGCAGATTTATGTTTTCCCATATGTTTTCTTCCTTCGAAGTCAGCTGAGAAGTAACTTAAAGACATGTGAAATTATAGGTCACCAAAAGTAGATTTAGAGGCCACTATTACAATGATTATATAAACCTAAATAGGTTTTGAGATGGTTAGAAATTAACTATTTTTGACTTTTAGAAACTAGATTTAATTATTAAGTTATAACAACCTAAATAAAATGTGGATACACACTCTGAAAAAATATCAAGGCTGAAAGATTGAAATCTGTTATTTATAATGGAATCTGCTATTTTAATCATTAACAGCATGTAATACAAAAAAAAAAGCTTACAATATTTCTGTTCAGGAAAAATCTTCATGTGAGAAGTAACAAGTAACTGAAATATAGTGAGGCAAAAAAACAACATTTCCTAACGTTTCCTTCCAATACTTATTGGATTAGAAGTATAAAATAGAATAAAATGGAAATATGCAAAGAATAAGATCCTCACACCTTTTGCTTAAGGACAGCACCGGAGTGAATTTTGTTATACGTATATGGTACAGAGCATCAACATGCCAATTCCAAGTTATCATATATTTATTAAGTACTTAAGGTGTGGGCTTATGAATGAAATGAACAGACATACCAAACTGTTTTTCACTGCAGCACCAGTTTGGCTGAATATTCAACGGGGCAATTTACACAGGATGCAGACCTTCTTTGGTATTGTAAGTCACAAATGGTGCAAACAAGTGCTGGGTCTATACTGTTCACTCTGTACCAGGGAGCAGAAAGGCACTTCGTCAGCCGAGTGTCTCTCCCAGTTAGCTCATCCTATGTCACTTCTTGCCTATAGTTGTCTCTGCGCTGCCAGGCTGCAGTAACCATCACTGCCCCGTTACATAATGCACTGTTCACTGACCAGCTGACCATGCACGCATAACAGACGCAAGAATTCACCCACACTGGCCCCTGAGCTGGTGCTGTCACAGCAAGGGCACTGCCTAACTTCATACAGAGCACCTGAGGAAAAGACCCCCCACAGAGAGGCTGACTTTACTGGGCATGTAAAGAAGAAGAAAAGCCTGGAACAAGCTGCTATACATTTGCCTCTATAGAGTATTCAGTGTGGAACTCATGGAATGTATTAATACCAGTAAAACCCATTGCAAAAGCTGTTAATGGACTTATCATACATCCTACAGAGGTTTTATGGCTTGAAGGCCATTCAGCAAGACCAGGTTTTTTGTCCTGGTTTTCACAAATTAGAGCGACTATTGGTCTGATCCTGATCCTAAGCCTGAAAGGACTACCGTTAGGATGTATATGTAATGCACTAAGTGTACTACTGTCACTTTGTAATTGTTCATCCTGAAGAATTCTGTCCAGTTAAATTTTCATTACTAACAAGATAAACTATCTATTAGGGATGTAACAATATGAAAATTTCATATCACGGTTATTGTGACCAAAATTATCACGGTTATCATTATTATCGCGGTATTGTTGAAATTGTGATCAAAATGTTCAAAAAGTACAAATAAACACTGAAATAATTTAACCAAGTTGTATTTTTAAAAAAAAATAAATAAAAAATAATAATAATAATAATAATAATAATAATAATAGGCACAATGTACCTTCCCTTGGCAGAAACATTTAAATATTAACCCTTAGGGGTCTGAGCTTTTTTTGGCTGTTTTTCAGTACTTTTGATTTTGCCTTTATATACTATATAAACAAATGTTTACTATACCCATATTTGTATCTTTTTTTCAGCACAACTTCATCTATATCATCTGCCTATTATTTTTTCACTTTAACCTACTATATCAACATAAGAGGCCAAAAAACACAAAAAAAAAAAAAAAAAAAAAAAATCTGATTTGAAAAATGTATATAATTTATTGCATAAATAACACAAAGATATTTAATGAACCTTTTCAAAGACTTTAAAAGTGAATATTGGTTCCAAATATTCGGTATATAAAATTAAACTTGTAATAAATTAAAACTATAGTCAAATATTTGACATAAAAGCAGATCTTTACATAGGGTTTTTTCCCCTAAACGTGCGGTAATCAAACACAGTTATCATGATAATTAGAATTTAAACGGTAATACTAACGGTCTGCAATTTTACCGTGGTTTATCGTTATACCGATAATCGTTACATCCCTACTATCTACTATAGATAATTTTTGTAGTTATGAAGCATAGTCAATAATTTGTATCATGAAGCAACTATAGATGTTCCATGCATTCAAACCTACACAACAGTCACTGTGATATTAGTTTAATTACAAACTAACTTCACAAAGTTTTCCTTAAAACATTTTGCAGGTACAGAAAGTTATTGTGAAGGAAACTAAACTTCACAGCTGAATTTGAGGGATGATTTTCTACTCGGAATAATATAAAACCCATAAAAACTCTACGATGTCCAGTTGTTCAGCATAGCGGTATCAGTTGCAAACCAAACACCTGACTCTTTATGGTGGCCTGGCACTCTGACCCTCAGCCTCTTATCACCAATAGTTTGGCTGATTTGGCTGCTTGGTAGAGGCACATGGGAAAGGAATGTGCGTGATAAGCAGCAGGAACAGCAGGCAAAGTGGTTGTTACACACAGCACAAAGATCGCAGCTTAAGGAAAAATATGCAAATTGAATTAGAAGATTTACATTTCCGGCTGGTTATGCAACACTATTTATTCATCTCATCCATGTGGCATTTTTGGATGTCATGCAGTAATTATGTAACTGCATCAGTTCTCATGATCTGGATCACATTACTTGTCTTTGTAGAATTGCTGATCAGGTTCTGATGAGTTTAAAACTTTAAAAAAGCATAAGTGACATGCAACAAAAGCCACTAAGCCCAGGAACTGAAGCAGGGATGTTGCAGTCTGTAGTCAGCCTTGATTATGGTCCAGCCAGTATACCTGATCTTAAGTTGTGCAATAATCCATCTGTTACTGTGTGCAGAGGGAAAATGAATATACTGATAAAAGAGTCCACTTTAGACTTTCTGGTAGAACAAAGTGTCTGACTGCAAACATGAAGATCACAGCAATAAAAACCATGTGAGGCTACATATAAAAGCTCTTGAACTCTTGAAAATAATTATTCTGTTTTTAAAGAATACTTTCTATCATGAAGCATCATGAATATCATAAAAATCTGCATTAATTTGAACACCATTCAATTCATTGTGTGCCAACTCTAGACAAAGAAACGGGTTTGGGTGTAGTTTAAATTCATACCAAGATATTTTGTTAAACCATGAGGTTGAAGGGTTAGTTTCAAACCCTTACATAATAGCCTAACATTAGAAATTTAATTCTGCTCAAAGCACAATATGTAGGCCTAAGGGAAGAAGTGCCAGGCAATTCTGCAGAAACACCTAAACACTAACCGAAACACCATGATTTGTTTGTTGCACATGTTTAAAAATGAAACAATATATTTTTAAAATCTCAAAGTGTTTAGATGTCTGTTGAACTGCAACCAAAGAATGGTCCATGACTAAAGCCTCAGGTTTATCATCACTCCCAATAATCTTTTCAAAGGAAATCACACAAACCTTATCTTCACTCTCCTGCAGCCACACAAATCCTAAATCTCCACATCAACAAGCTATCCTGTTCATTTTGAGTCAGTCAGACCACATAATTATCTTTGGGTGTTTTCCCCTCCTGTAATCATTCCACCCCCTGGAGAAGTCAGATTACAGTACAAAATGACCTGCTGAGCTCCGGTACAACTGCATTCCTCTCCTGGCCTCCCCTAGACCCCCATCGTATGGGGCAATTACAGTCAGTGAATAGACACTTTTGGACCACAGACAATAACAGAAGCTATACAAGCACAAGATCTGAAAGAAAACTCACATTTCATTTATCCAAACCAGCAGGAAATCCAGCCACCCTAGAGCTACCATAGCACACCCGTCAGAGGGGGGTGTATACACTGTCCAGGCCATGTCGGTGTCATCAGTATACAAAAAAATGTCCACTGATGTTCAGACCTGGTTATTCAGTATATTCAGGTTCAGCTAACCTCATTTTATGGACATATAATGTTACTGAACACTCTTGAAATCATTTTTAGTCAGGAGCAATTCTGGTTTCATTCATTTGATTTAGACCCTCTTATATGTGTGCTGTTGATCCATCTTTAAATGACTACATTAACAAGATTTTAGGTAGATCACAAGACTTTGAGGTCTGTTGTGTCAGAGCTTCTGTTAATTGAATAAAATGTGTTTTTTGACAGACAACATGACTGTAGTTGGGGTTAAATTACACTAATTGGGCTGTGGAATGACTTTGTTACACAAATTTCTGATAACACTTACCATTTTCATTGTGTTAGTAAGTTAGTGTTTAGCATAACGTTAGTCTCATAACAGAAATGTTAAAGTCATATTTTTGGCCAAATTGAGATATCTATGTAACTTTACTCAAACACTGCTGCTTCAGCAACATGTGGAAGGAGTTTGATTGGAAGATGAAGACAAGGTACTTTAAGACACCATCAGTCATTTCCAAATTTATAGATAATCCAGCTGCAAAATATTGTTGGAGAAACTGTGGAATGGTTGGCGACCACTTGCACATCTTTTGGGATTGCCCACTGATGCTTCCTTTTTGGAAGGCGGTAAAGACAGAGATAGATAAAATTCTGGGAATTGACTTACTATTCACTCCAAGTCAACTTCTTTTCGATCTAACTCCTGAAGACATGTACACCAGAGACCAAAAGCACCTGCTACATATACTCTTGATGACTGCTAGGAAAATGGTGACAATAAAATGGATGAATCCACAGCCACCTACAGTGGCACAGTGGAAACTGAAGCTGAGGGATTTATTTGGAATGGAGGCTTTAACTGCTCAATTACAATTGAGGTCTGATGTCTTTGTGAGGAGGTGGCTACCTATAACAAGATACCTCTCTAACTAAGGGGAACCCCACTCTATGTTGTAATGTCTTAACTGTCCATTTATTCTGTTTTCAGTCTTTAATATTAATATCCAGCTTTTTGGACCCTAAAGGCTTTTCCTTTATTTATTTATTTGTTTTGTTTTGTCTTGTTTACTCAAAGTGTCATACACAGTCTGTGATGCTGTCAAGGAATGTTCTGTATTGTGTTTTTACATGTTTAATAAAAAAATAAGGTTAAAAAAAAAACAAAAAAACACTGCTGCTTCATTTTTATGCAATTATCACAATTTGGCCAAAAATATGACTTTGGCAATTATGCAACGAGGCTAATAAGCTCCCTTTTGTCCAAATGAGGTTTCTAGTTTCAAAAAGCTGGTTGGGGTTAAAAGGTAAACTCCTCCCTTTAAATGGGTTCTATGCACAGCCCCACTACTTCCTGAATTTCAGGTGGGTCCTTTATTTCCCGTCTTTCATTATTGGACACACTGATTAATCCAGGTGTGCTTAATTAATCAGTAGTCATAACAAGAATTAGCAGACATACCTGGATTAATCAGTGTGTCCAATAATGAAAGACAGGAAATAAAGGACCCACCTGAAGTTCAGGAAGTAGTGGGGCTGTGCATAGAGTCCATTAGTGGCTCCATCTATTAATTATGTACAGAACATGGTTTAACTCAAGTCTAAAAGAATGACTCCAAACAGTGAGGCATTCAACTTATCAATTAACTGTTTGGATTGCTAATAATGGCCTATAGCTAAAGGCCAGGTATCAGTAGTGGGAAAATTAGAATTGCGTATACAACAGCATTCATATAAACTCTTCTAACCTCAGGAAAAAAGGCTTACTTAACAACAAGAGCCATTCACACATGGAGCTCCTGCTGTTACATGGACATACCACTGACATCATGTCTAGTAAGGAAGGATAAAGAGCACAAAACAAACTGAAAAAACCGTGTGAGAAACCAGGTCACTGTCCACTACCTAATATGGTGGGATAATAGAGGACAGAAA
This sequence comes from Sphaeramia orbicularis, assembly GCF_902148855.1. Lineage (NCBI taxonomy): Eukaryota > Metazoa > Chordata > Actinopteri > Kurtiformes > Apogonidae > Sphaeramia > Sphaeramia orbicularis. Next base: position 14,869,332 of record NC_043970.1, read on the forward strand.
TGCATCTAATCTCTCCTTTTATACCTGCCAGGATGCTTTAAGGAGCATGAAAAGGACAGTCCAGATACACGATACGCTGCCCTGTAGAAGAGCAGCAGCAGCACAACAAGGAAACATTTGCTCAGTGTCGCGCAAGAGATTTGAATTGCAAAACAACCCACCAGGCAGACAGAGACGCTGTGTGAGGCCGAACGGTTAACATTCACTTCCCCCACTGACCCCAAGATGGCTGCCGCCGAAGTCAACAACAGGCCTAAGCCAAGACATTTCTTTTTGTAAGAATTCAGATATTTAATCTGCGTGAGGAGAGATGCATGGCTACTGTGACCTGCCCGGTCAGTTTAACAGGCTCCAAATGTCAGGAGAAATTAAGCAAATTAAAGTGGCCAACATTCTCCACATTTTTGTTTCCCCACACACAGGACTTATCAGGAGCACCTAGTGCGATAAAGGCCGACCAGAATAATCCAAGTAAAAGTGATGATATAAAATTATGCAGGAGATAAGGGTGTCTTTTCGGTGAAAGATGTACTACATACAGGAATCCCTTCCAAATCAAGTCAGTTATTTGTTTTAAGTGCTGAAGATAAAATCCCACTGACTAGCTTTATACTCTCCCACATTTTCATAGCAGGCACACACTCACCCAGGTCAAAAGCAGCTTTCCTCGATAAAAGAAAATGTGTTTTTAACAATGCCCAAATTGATATATTTGCTTTACATGTTTACTCAGTTTAGTTTGAAGGTAAAACACATAAACACACAAGAAACTGGGTTAAATCAACAAACTGGTTTCACGAAAGGGCAACAATCACAGCTTGAAATTGAAGCCACTGAGGAAGTATTTTAAAGGTGTAAAACCACAGACAGCCACTACATGCTAGCTCCAAATCAATCAATAAATCTATTCTTGCTCAAGGTGACGCTTGTTAAAAAATATTAACCCTTCTCTAGAATCAACCCAACACCCCCGACATGCTATTCTGGCCTTCTCTTTATTTGGACCTTCTAATAAAAGTACCAGTGGTAGTTCTTTTGAACACTGTTCCCCTAGTAGGAAGATTTCAGTGAGAAAATAAGGGGTTGATGATTAAATTTAGTTGACAACTTGTTAGCCTGCAGAGTTGGTTTTACATATTATGTTGCATTGTTTCCCCAACAAACAACTCTACTGTGGTTGTGAGTGAGAATTTAAACTAACAAGACCACCAAAGTTGCTATGTAATGGTTTTTTGTAGATTACTGATACATCAGTACAGTATTAGTGTGTTCTGCTGAAATAATAAAGAAATAATGAAGAATTAGCGTTAACATTTTGGAAATAGCTGAAACTGCTTGGTTTAACGAAACATTTCCTAGTTGGCTGTGTGGTCAGTTAGTGTTTTCAGAAACTTAGCGTTAGCTTGGCAAGTTTCCCCCCTTATCCGTAGCACTTCTTCCAGCTCCACCCCCTTGTCCAAATATGTTCATTTCTAGCTTCAGTCTATAAACCACCAGGTGATGTCACAGTGGCTACGTTCACATCTTTTATTTAATCTCTGATTTCATGGTGCTGTAGGTAACTATCACAAACCCTTTAAGCCACACTTTGGGTCTTTAACTACATATGAATTTCAGTTAATATTTACACAAACATGATACTGATTAGACACTCTCTTTTTTGTGTCAAATGTATTCAAATTTTGTGTCAAATGCTCTAGGTAACTTCCAAAATGCTCTTCAGTGGCTTTTCCATGCCCACATTCTCCACAACCCCTGTTATTAAATATATAACAATCAGTCTATAAAAACAAAAAAATTGCTTCTTTCAGCCTAGATATTGACCTGAGGAGAATTTTTTTCTTGCATTAAAGCATTGACATGTTGACACTTACTCATTCCAAGTGGACATTGACTTGGCCTTGATGTGGAACTATCTTTGTTGATTGTCAGTCCACAGGTGAACAATGTCAACACTAGTGGTAATTTTCCTGAACAGTATGATCAGCCTCTCAAACTGTAATCCTTAGGTAAGCGCTTTTCCTCTAAGAAGTCTGCTTAATGTTGCAAAAGCTACATTATGACAATAACAGAATAAGAAAAAAGAAAATTATTATTCTATCCAGCACACAGAAGTTCTTTGTAAACTAGTGGGGCTATTAACACAGATTGCTACTTCAGATATATCCATAAGAGCTATTTCAGTGACACAAGTTTGAGGACTATTAAGACAATATGTGCTGATAATTACAGTCCCACCTACACCTCAGGCTACAGACTGCAGATAATCCCCCCATTATATGCAGCCTGTAGACACCTCTGCCAAGGCACTGTCGTACAGACAAGACAAAAACAACTGATGTTAACTTTTAATTGTTCTACTTTTGAAATGTATACAGTAACCTAATAGCACAGATAATTATATCCCGGAGTCAAGTGATTTCTAATCTCCTTTGTGTTCTCCAGCACCATGTGTGCCACCGTGGATAGTTTTGGGGGTTGGTCACAATGGGCTCCTTTTATTGCTGGCAGCACAGGTTTGCTACCACTGAGAAGGTGAGGGCAGGGTGTCAGGAAAAGAGGAAGAGGAGGAGGAGATGATCATGATACGTGGTGAGGGTGGGTTAAGGTCATAATGCAGAGATTACACTTCACCAGAAAACAAACCACTGTGGACTTTGTAACCTAGAGGAGGAAAAACTGGAGTTTGGTAGTTTGTTTTTGAATCCTTCATGCTACTTAAGCCAGTATTGGTCACCTGGCAGATTATTAGTCACAAAGGTCCAATTCCAATCAATGAGGCTGTGAAATAAATCAACAACTTCACAATATATCCCTTGATGTAAGATGAGGGTCAATTCATGTCATTATTATTCATTAGCCATTAAGGTATTCAATGTTAAAGGTCTAGACATAGGACTGTAAAGCATCAACATAGTACTGAACAATGTTATCAAATAACAGATTTACCTAATATCATCTAGTTTGGCTGAGAAATGCGAGACTACATCTTTTATTGGACCAGTTCAGTTGTTTGGTCTGAAACGAGGTTTAACACCTACTGCTTTGGTGAAGATCAAACTTGAAACTCCGAAACACCAGACCAATCTACATTTCACGTCAAAGTGCTCTTAGACTCTGAACTACTTTTTACTTTGTTTCTCCAGTAAAATGCAAACAGGAGCAACAGTATGGCTGACTTACTGCCACATGTCAACTCCCACAGGACACACACGAACACAAAGGATATCAAACCTCCATCTCCAGCTCTGCTCCCATGTCAGACAGCTGTAAATGCCTCTTTTATTAGTCAATATCACAGCCGTATTACTCAAACCAGGGCCAGCTCAGGTCTCAGTGACAACCCCTCACCCACACCTTTTCATCAGGGGGTATGAAACCGGAGAATACCCTCTGGCACACCTGTTGGCACACTGTATTAAAGTCGTCCAATGCACACAAACATACACTTACTCACCACATGGCCTGTCTGTCTTTGTCGCTTTCTTTTCTACTAAAAGTTGAAGAGACAAACTACAAACCAAGAGTGACAAGTACAGTTTTTTTTTCATTTATAGCTTAGCTGAATTAAAAAAAACAAAAAAAGACAGGAATACGAGTTTTTGTTTTGTTTTGCAATTGTACAATGACATTTAAGATTCTATTCTATTCTATTCTATTCTATGTTGTCTACAAGAAGGTGTGCCTGTATAATAAATCTGTCCAATTATCATAATACATTTTTACACCATATATATTACCATTATCGTGATTATATATTTTCTTTTGTCTTTTTGGTTTATTTCATGTATAGCATCAGCTACAACACTTTTAAAATGTCTAATTGTTTCCTTGTCTTATTCTTATTGAGAAAAGGTTTTCTTATTGGATTTGTTTTCAGTGTTCAGAGATGTTCAGATGTTTAACAAATGTTCTGACCATTAAAACTAACTTAAAACAACAAGAACCTTTGCAACATTTTCATCTTAATACAGATAAATAAATTCTTACATTGCAGTCATTTTGTTTTTTATTGGGACAAAAGTAAATCATCAAAATCAGAAACTATCACTGTTTTTGTTTTGCAAAAAATAACTTTTTTTTTTCTTTTTACATTGTAACATCTTTAACGTTGCATTTTCCTTGTCTCATCCCTCCGATCATTTTTGCCTTGGCACATTGTATACATACTTTTTTGTCTTGCAACTTCATTCTTGTCTTGTATCCTTTTTTCCATCTTACTAAATTGTTTTCAGAATTCCTTTGGCAAACAGTTCACAACTTTCATCCAGGACCAAAAATAAGCCTTTGAACTTTAAAGAAATAATGATTTGATATTAACTGTGATCATTTCAATACAACAGTTGACCCCAGGAAGAATAGCTGCTATGGAAAAGCTAATGGGTGAACTATGGGTTGTATCACCCAGCCCTACTAGCAGTCTACTCACACCGTCTACCACACACATGCACACATACCCACATGACATATGACACTGCTGTATCACAATGAGGGTCCTATAGGCCTATACAATAGCGTAGGTGTGGTCCTGTCAGATAGCCAGAATAGCCAGACATACACATACACATAACCATGCACACTTTCCAGCCTCCCCTCGGGGCGTCTTGTCTTTAACCGGCGATAACCTCTGCCAGCCATTTGTCTCCTTCACATCCTTCTGCTCTATAGGGCCTGAAGAAGCCTTTCTGTCTCTGACAAAAGAAGGAGGATCTGAGAGTAACTCACAACTGTGGACCTGTCAGTGGTCAACCCCGGGTTAAGGAAAAGCCCCTCTGCCCCTGCCTAAAGGACCAGAGGTCTGAAGGGGTTGTCGGCAGGGAGGAAATGAGGGAAAAGGTGGAGGGATGGGAGGCGGTAAAGCTGTCAGTGTCTAGGGTGATACATGGAGAATCATGAATGTGCCTATAGGGAAGAAGACTACCTGCAAACATGTGTGGATTTTGTTTTGCAATGCTTATGGTCTTGAAAAACAATACCATCCGAAATTAACTTGTGTGCTCCTTGACTTGACTATCTCTCCAAGGAGGACCCCCTCGAGGGCTGGAATGCGTGTCGTGCTCAGCAGGAGAGGCGTATACAGTACACATAAGATCTACTTCATGCAGGTGGTGGTAAAGGATAAGTGAAGTAATATATCCATATAATACCCACACAATGATTCACTTGAACCGATTGCTGTACATTACATCTGTGTAAAACTTTCACCTAAGAATGATTTACCTCTTGATCTCACAGATGGTTTTAACATGCAAACATCCCAAAAACGTTGGCTAAATTATGTAAAATCATTATCATCATTTTATGGCTGCATCCTGACTCGCAGGCTGGAGACCTACTATGTGGAATATCAATATTTTTCAAGCAGTTTGCCCAAAACACTTTCCCTTCCACTCCATTTCCTATTATTCCTATTCCTTATTTTTTCTTAATATGTGAACTATTCCATCTATGCTTATTATCATTACATTCACTTTATTGAATGTTCATGACTTCAGGCTAATGTTCAGTGCAAATTAAGTTCAAAAACACAAGCCATTTGATGTAAAAAGGTAAATACTTTTGGGGTCTGATGTTCCTGGAAATCATGATTATTGAAGCTGATGGTAATCATTTTGTATAATGTTTAGAATGATTTCCGTTTGCCTGTCTAAAAAGCTTGATGACATTAACAAAATGCCTCTGTCTCCATTTCTATGTTGAATTTGGACAGGTTCTGTTACCTGTTATGGCTTTATTCTAATTGATCTGAGAATTAACAACACAGTCTGGTTCTCTTATGATGTTCCTTACATATCTTTGAGTGATAATCTTGTTTGTCATATCTGCCCTGTGTAATTTTATTAACAAAGCCTAAAAGTCGATGCAAATAAATTCAAATACACCTTCTTCAAGAGGTGTTTGTGTATTATTAAACTATTCTTAGTCTTACACTGTATTAGTGGCATAAAATGCACAGAAAAACATAGCTGAATCACAATCTTTTGTTCGACAGTTAATTGTTGGCTAAAATTTCATGATCGTGACAGCCCTAATCTAATCCTATCACCATTATGTCACCGACACTAGTCAGTACTGACAACAAACAGCAAAATCTATAATCCAAACAAAAGGTGTCAGCTGTAATGTTTGCTCTTCTGTAAAAGTTACATAATATTATCATTACTACTTGTTGATCTTTTCAGTGTAGATATAATAGGGTTATTTAACTTGGTGCTATTTCTCAATGTGCAACACCTCTGCTACTTAGCACAAGCTTAGAATTTCTGCAGATCATTTTCTATTACTTATTAATCCCTGAGAGAAACCTAAACCAAAAACTAGACCTAACTATTAACTAGATCATTGTACCTTAAGCAGGACTTCCTTCTCCCTCTGTGTTCTTCTTCTAGAGGATGAAATCATTCGTCACGACTTTGACCCCTTTATCAGGGTACAAAGACACCTAAGTGGTAGTTCCTACAATGACATCATACAGCCGAGCTAAACAGTTCCATATTACAATCCATCGTGTTTTCAACGATCCTAAGGTCTGTTATTAGCACAAAAGATATGACATCACATCACAGTGACTGAAGTTTGCGAACCAGAACACCACCCCTAGTGTCTACTGTAATTTACAGAAAAGAAGTGCCACGACACAACAAAAACATCCATGATGTATTTTTATCTGCATGACACAATCTTCTTATCTTATCTCTAAGAGGCCATCCATAGCAGTCAGACACATAAAGGTATGTCTGTATAATGTTACTCAAGTTTCATGTGCCTCTTCGTCCCTGATATTGCAAAATGTATGCACTCGCTCTAAAAATTTCCATTTTTTTTTTTCCAAACACTGCAATGTCAAATCTGCAAGTACAGCATTTCATTTTTGTTAAAGTCACATTACATTTGCCTGCTTAAGGTGTGCATTTGCCAAGAAATACAAATCATTCACACCACTGAATTCCCCTTCTCTCTGAGTCACTCATTTTTTAATGTCAGCTACTTCCTGAACTATGCTGAAGGTAAAAAAAAAACCCCACTTAAATTACTGAAAATAACAATACACGTGAAGAATTCCTAACATGCAGGTACAAAGGAGCAGGTGGAATTACAACAAGATCACACTTCCATTACAGGAAAATGTAAACAATACATGGACAAATAACAGAAATTGATGACAGTCATTTATACCTCTGGCAAGTACTCGCTACATCCTTGTCCATTATGCAACTCTTTAACACTTTTACTTCACAGCATTCTTTCAGATCTTGTAATTCTTTATTCACCTTTTCTGATTAAAAGTTAGAGCCACAATATCAGTCTGAACTTGCTCTAACTTAATAATGAAGCTGAACCAGTTAAAACACCCCTGTAGCTGTGGGTTGTGTAAAAGGTCACCCAAAGAATGTAAACATCCGAGTCTACACCACATACTCAAACACATGATGAGTAGTTTTCCACTGTTTAAAACAAGACCAACTCCACCTTTTTATGAGATGACACACACCACATGAGGAGCTCTATATGTGTGTGTAGGGTGTGGGTATTAAGTGTTGTGAAAGCAGCATGAGAAAAACTTGAATAAATATAAATGTATTATATTTTGGTGTACGTTTTTTCCTCCTCATGTTACCAAAACTATGTACAAACTTTTTTTTCTTAAGAGGGAGGGAAAAACAAAAAGGCTGCCAAAGAAAGAGCCCGAGTGGGGGAGAGGGAATGGGATAATGTTTCAACACCCAGGGTAGGTTTACGTGTATGGCCCATGGCTCTGTGACCCTACTCGATTTTACGACCATGCCTTTCAATTGCTTCCATCTTTTGTTTCCATCTTTAATCCTGCACCGAACCAGGGTTACAATAGTAAACAATAACCTAAAACGACCATTCCATTAACTTAGGTAGAAATAAAAACAAGTTTTCACATACAATAAAAATGACAACAGACACAAGCATGAACTAAAACTACATATACCTACAGATCGGTACCTTCAGATCAGCTCTGTTTGTCCCAGAGGTTAATGATTCATGGTGTACACGAATATATGTGTAAATCCTTCTTGACGCCTTCTGTCATCCTAAACTTTTACGTCTTCTATAACGTACATTTTTCCTCATAATACCTGAAAAAACTAAAATCATGCGTAGAACTAAGGCTCAATCCCTGGTTTCAGTTGTAACATGATAAAATGCCCCATTCAACTGCTTAAAAGGTGCTGGCAGAGACAATAATGACAGAAACACCTGTGCTTCAGCATCCATGTTGAATTAACAGTCAGTTGGACCAGTTGGACTCAAGACCGATGTCTTGTTTACTTCCCTGAGGGATCAAGTGACAGGGATGCAAAGAATCAGCAGGCAGCATTGTTGTTCCTAAAAGACTCTTTTTGTTCGACCACATTACAATGCAAACCTACAGCCTCTAGACTAAAATAGTACCAGTAACGCTTCTAAAAGTGTTCATTTTAGGGATCCTAAGAGAAAATGTTAGAGATGTGAGGGTGCTCGGTGTAAACATAGCATAGGATGTAGCCTAATCTAACACTAATCAATTCCTCAAAAGAAAAATACAACCCATGAATGTACATGCACTTACCAAAACTAAACCTAGACCAAAATCCAAACTAAAGACCTTGTAGAAATATCTAATATACCAGCCTAACAACTACCTAATGTAAAGAGCTCAGCATACAGCTTTCATAAATGCAACTACTATCAAACATGCCACATAGGTGAACATTTCGACACTGACTTGTATTTATATGCTGTGTGTTTCTCAGCAGATAATCTGACAAGTGCACATATTCAGTACAAGTGAAGCATGACTATCCAAGCAGTGCAACGTTAGATGGTTTCGTATCAACAAGCACCTGGGTGTGGAAGGTGTAAACTGAAACAATCAAGCATGACAAACACTTCCCGTCCCTCCAATGGGAAAAACTTTACTGGAAATTAGATTTTGCAATGCGAGATAAAAACTGTTTACTAAAACTTTATTGACCAAAGGCAGATTAACTGATAGCAAACTTGTAACTAGTAATAATTTTCCCCGAGATAGATGCATAGTTTTGGGTTCTCGTGACTCTCTCATCCTTGCTCAGCATCTCACCACAGGTGTCAAACATATGGCCCACAGGCCAAAACAAACTATCCTCTTACAAAAAATATGAATAACCTGAAATGTCTTAAGAGAAGTATGTGTAATTTGACCAGTGTTCTGCCTGTAACTACATGTTTTGTGTATTTGTAGATCCACTGTAATCTGTAAATTGTATTGTTCATGTGTAAATGATAAAGTGAGGCATAACATTATTAAAATTACACGTATTTTTCTTAAGACATTTCAGGTTGTTCATGTTATTCACATTTTTATGGAAACTTTGTTGATGTAAACATTTTCATAATGTAATTGTACTTTCTTCACCGGTCTGGCCCGCTTGAGATCATATTGGGTTGAATGTGGCCCCTGAACTAAAATGAATTTGACACCCCTGATCTACGTTGTCATCTCCCTTGCATTTGTTTGAGCTGATAAAATCACTTGCGTTCGTCTGTACACAAGCATGCATCACATCTGCGTGTGTGTCTACGCTGCAGTTACTTTTGTGCAAGGATCTTTGTGCAGCCTTCGGGTCAGACTATGTGGGTGCAGCAGTGTCAAGCCAGGTCAGCGGCCTCTGAGCAGGTTTTTGCTCAGTCCACCGTCCATCCTGCAGCAGGGGCACACAGAGAGGCCAGTGTACTCGCCTCCGCTCACACCATCTGACCAACGCGCCGCATGAGTGCTTCAGTTTCAGCCTCAGCACAAAACACCAGTGTCTGGTTTCCCCCAAAACAACCTTGCTGCAGCCGTGGCACCTATTGTTCCCAGTTTAAATAAAACATAGGCCAGTCATTAGATAGAAAGGCCCTCCTGTGCATAATTTAGGGACAGAAATTCATTTGTGCAAGGGAAGTAAGGTTAAGAGAGGACAAGATTAAGTTGTTCTCAAAATGCTGGCACAACAGACATTACACAAGTAATGTACACCACAGAGACTTATGACATGGCAATTAGATGAAGTAAGCACCAGTTTGGCACTCCTCACTATTATTATGACACTAATCTATTTTTAACATTAATCTAACGTGTCAATAACTTCTAATTTGTCAATTCATCATTCACATGCCCCTAATGGCTCCTTCAAGCTTCTTGTTTTGCCTCATTTATGATCCACAACCCAGAAGTTTCAGCTAGAAGCCAAAGTATGTCTGCAAAAAACATGTTTTAAAATGATAGATAATGATTGTGGTCATTTCTGCTGCAAAGCATGTATTAAAGCTATATAGATGACCTGGGCATGACAACTAAATCAAAAGTACAGATGGAAAAAAAAAAAAAAAAAAGAAAAAAAAAAGAAAAGAAAAACTGAACCGTTTACAGTGAAAAACCAAATGAGCCAAAACAATCTGCTGAATTGGAAAGACAGAAAAAAAACTGCAGGTGCTAGTTAGCAGGAGAAAGTTAGCTAAGTACATATTTACTTAACTACTAATGACCACTAATAAGGATTACTGATGCCTACAGATCTGGAAATAAAACACTTGGAGCCTGAAGGGTGAGGTTAAGTTTCCTCCCCAGTCGGAATTACAACTTTAAACAACTACACCATCAGAAAGGAGTATCTATTATGTGTTTTTCGTACAAACTATGCTAATAGTGAATACTAACGTTAGCCAACAGGTTGTCTGTCAGACGACCGAACTGAGCTGCCACTGCGATGCTAATGCACCTGCTGTTTACCTGCTATTCCCCAGCTCTTTCAACCTGGAGTCCGTGGCTGTTTCCTCCTCGTGTGTGAGAAAAGTAGATATGCTGATATCAAAAGGGAAAAAAATCACTTTTTAGTTAAGACAGTCGACTGACGTGTCTGGTCAACACTGGTAATGAGCTTTCCGTTCCTTTCCTTTCGCCCGCAGTTAGCTTACCTTATTCACCAGAGGGAGAAGCGGATGAAAGTTAATAGACACAAAGTGGACCAATCACATGCGTCAGAGGGCGGGCCCTAAGTGGAATTTCGATACTTTATTGGTTAGTTTCTGTTAATGGCGGAACAACGCAAACGGGAATTTCTTTGGGAGCACAAGTGGATTTTGGACTGTTTTCATGTTTCCTTGTGAGTCCGAACAGTCAGAAGTAAAACTTCATCAGAAACAACAGTGTGCCTTTTTGTGTGACAAAGGTAGGAAATACGGAACAACTGTAAGAAGAAATTATGTAAAAATTATTTCATACAGCGAACTTGGGTCTCTCTCTCGCTGTTTAACCTGAAGGAAAAGGCAAGAAAACAGAGCAAGAAAAAAAAAAAAGTCTACACAAAGAGTTAATGTTCGCAGCACAGGGTGGATTGAAAAGAGCTAATCATTTCTAAGAAGCTCTGCAATGCAAAGCTATATAAACTACTTTGAATACTTTAGTTTTATGAACCAAAACAGCCCAGAAATGAGTCCACTTCTTATTTAAATAGACAAAAACTGTGGCACACTGTTCAGTACATTCATATTTTTTAAATTATAATTATTTTAAATACATTTCCGTAGTTTTCTTCCTTCATAAGTCATTAAACAAAACAAAAGTTGGGGAAAAAAAGAAGAAAAGAATAGAATAGAATAGAATAGAATAGAATAGAATGCCTTTATTGTCATTATACATATGTACAACGAAATTGTAAGTGACAACTCTCTGGTGATGCATAGTGCAAAAGTTTAAAGAAGAAAGGAAGTGTAAATATATATACAGTATAAAAACAGACATGTCACCAACCGAGAAAAACAAAACAAAAAGGAAACAGTAGACCTAAGTATATATTGCACTTTGACCCTGGCTGAACACTATGACTTATGTTAAGTATAGGTCCTGTGTGAGGTATTGTCATTGCAGGTGCAGCAATGAAAAATCAAACCTTGAAATACTAAAATAGGCTATATAATAGTAATAAGATAGTGCAGATAGTAAATTCTAATAAATGAAAATTATATAGTAAGAAGTTATTTAAATAATTAAAAGATACAGATGGTGCAGCATAACAGCTAAATGCTGTTTCACAGTGTTTAGTTAGGACAACTGCATTATACAATCAGACATACTTACTTGAGCCTAGATTTACATTTTATCTATTATACTGTATTTGCAAATTAACATTACATTTCCTAAAATGGAATGGATAGGATAGATTGTACATACTGTTGTTAATCTATAAAACCTTCATAATTAAAACACACATCTGTGATATTTCCCCCTCTTCCTTCCCTCTGTAATATTGAATTGTCAGCTAAACTGCAACTGCTGTCATTTAACCCTTTCATGCATAGTGGTCACTACAGTGGACAGCTGTTCTCTTGTATATTCATGGATTTTGTTGTTTTAGTTGTTTGTGTAGTAGTAGTTGTAGTAGTTGTTTTTTGTGGTTTTTGTTGTCCATATCAGCGAACACAGTGGACGCTCACACTGTTGAAATCTACATCTTACCAAGTGTATTTTTCTTATTTCTAGTCCAGTGGTTTCCAACCTTTTTTTGGTCGTGACCCCATTTTAACATCACAAATTTCTGGCAAGCCCAGACATTCACAACTGAGACTTTTTTTTTTTTTGCTAAAATTAATTTGTTTTTGATCATGTAATAGTTTGTAATAGTTTGCTATACTATGTAGCAAATAAACATTAATTTTAGGGGACATTTAGTCTGTATAATGTATATTATTATGGACGGAGGCAGAAAAGCCAGGTGTAGATTACTGCACAAAGTGAGAATTTTATTTTTCCTTGGTCAGGATATGTACAGTCAGTCCAGCTGTGATTTACAAGGAGGACAATTAATACTGAACAAACAAGAACTGAAACTATGAATTATGAAAGAGCTGCAGCATCTGAAACCGACCACAATGAACATTTGAAAGATAAACAGTACCACAGTGCTTCAGTTTCAGCTTCACAGTTTGTCTTTTATGGATTGGGATTGTCTCTGTCAACTCACCGTATATTTTTTATTAATAAGATTTTATTTTTATCAATTACTAGAAATTTCAGGCGACCCCATTTGAATTCCAGGTGACCCCATGTGGGGTCCCAACCCCAGGGTTCACACTATTCTAAACACTGTTCTAGTCCAAATATCTCGTCACACTTAAAATAAGACATAATCACCTAAAGAGTAACTTTTCAGTGAGATATAAGAACTGATTTATAGACAATAGATGTGCAAAATCTGATTTCAAGTAATCTTACCAAGATAATTTTCACTTGTTCCACTGGCAGATTTTTTTTGCTTGAATTAAGCAAAAAAAAAAAAAAAAAAGTTACTCTTTAGGTGATTATGTCTTATTTTAAGTGTGATGAGATATTTTGACTAGAAATGAGAAAAATACACTTGGTAATATTTAGATTTTTGCAGTGCATACACCATCCCATACACTGCAATTCATACCGGTACTGTAACTTTACTGTTCTTGATAAACCTGATCTGCACTATCATGTTTGAGTGAAAATCAATTTCTAGTTATTGTTATTAAACTGTAATTAACGGGGGGGGGGGGGGGGGGGGGGGGGGGTTAACTTTTTTTTTTTTTTTTTGCATATTATCTCCATGAAGTGAGAAATGACTAGTATTGGTGTATGTTAAGATGTGAGAAAACATCAGATTAGCTGCATTAAAAATGTTTTCATTTCATAGTTTTTCCACACAGTTTATCAGTAAATATGTTTCTTTGCTTCAAAAATTTAAAGCATGGCATCCAACTCAGTGGACATTTTTGCAACTTCATGAAAAATGGGTACATTAAAACAACTTCTATTGCGTTGTTTTTTTGATGCCTCGAGGAATAAAAACACTTGGGAAAAAAAATCTTGATTACGGCTCTCACAATTCATGCATGAAAGGGTTAATGTAACGACTGTGATAATAAATCACAATTCAGTAGTGTTGAAACTGATGTGACAGCAGCCAGGAACATAGCAACTCATGACCACATGGTGGCAATTTAAGCTCTGAAATCTGCAGCTCAGGCTCAACCTGTTGGAAGCAGTTCTGTCTAATGTACTGCTCAACCATGACAACGCTGTCACCGCAGGCAAGACTAAATATAAACGCAACGTGAAAAGGGAATCTCAAACATCATCACTGTGTTTTTCATTCCTCTGTCTGACATCTGTGACCAGGCAGTTTTTTGTCCTGTCATCTTTAACAGGTTATTATACAGCCAGTTTGGATGTATAGACTAAACATTTATTACAAAATACATGGCATTAATTGTATGTTTTCCACACATAATTTAGACAAAGCTGTATAATAGAGCAACACTGCGGATTAAAAAAAACACTAAGAACACTTACTGTTTCAAGAAAATATCTACTATACAAGAAGTCTTAACCCATAAGGACCTAGTGTGACATTTGTGTCAGTTCCCTAACGACTATATTTAACCATCCTTGAGTGGTTTATCACCATTTATTGTAATATTATCCTCTGTATTTTGTGTTTTTTCTTCAGTGAAAATCAGGTATTTTCCAACATTTAATTCACTGATGTTCATAAAAGCTTAAAGTTGAGGATTATTATATCAGAAATAGAGAAAACTGAAAAAAGTGACGTTTTCAGCAAAATCTATGATTAACTGAACATAACCCCAGTGTGTCCATCTACTGTCAGTGATCAAACTCTATGGTTTTACTGGTGAATTAATGTTGTAGAAGATGACGGTGTTTCCACGTTCGCTATGGAGCCTCTGAACAAATGGGTCATATCTGATGACTATGTAAAGATGAAAAACTGTATTTTACATCAATTATTTACATATATTTGTGGATTAACAGGGATTAAACAGTTTATATCAGTAAATGGTTTTGTTAGATGGTGGATGTTTGGGTCTTTATGGGTTAATTTTATATTGGTGAAACTTCATAATACAAAGACATCATATAGTGTAAAAAAAAAACAAATTACATTTTTGGTCAAATACAAACAGCAGCTGCTGGATTCAGACTGTTGGCTTTGCTTCAGCTGGGAATTAAACTCCGATATTGAGCCTTTTTCTCATAAGAAAAGACCACAATTTTTCTCTGTGACAACTGTTATTTTCCCTCATATCCTCCAAAGACCCAGGAAAATAAACTTTTTTTAAATTTTTTTTTTACATTAAATAATTACCTTGATCAGAAACGGCATGATGCAACAGTTTTTTCAGACACATTTTATATGGAATGTCATTTGTTTTAAGTAAAAGCTGTGAAACTCGTGTCCCCTACACAGGACAAAATGCATTGCTGGGTCTCAGAAGGGTAAGGCTTTTTTCCTCAGAATATTGTAAGTTTTTTGTTAAAATATTGATGTTTTCATCCTCCGTGTGGCAATAATACTACTTTATCAGGAATAATTACTGTGCTACTAAAAGAACACAAACCAATAAAACATATCCATATATATTTTATTCTCAATACGGCAAAATACAAAGAATATTCAGGACAGACTCTCATTAGTCACAATTAATACTCACTTCACAAGAATGCTTTTAAATTACATAACCTAAGTTTGAAGACCAAACTCAATGAGTACCTTTTATCATATTGCATCCATCATATATAGTATCTCTATCATCAGTTCTCTTAAAACTAATCCAATTTAGACTATTGTACATAGTGTATGCTGCTGGTCTCATTTGTGAGACAACTTTAAGAAAAAAGATGTTATACAACATACTGTATAAACTGCTACAGCTGTTTATGACATGTAGAGAAATGCCTCTGTTTCAAAAGACATGTTGGACCAATTGTTCAAAAAGGGACACAGTAAATACATCTTTCTCATGAAGAAGGAACAGACGTGGTTTTACATAACAGACTGTACACGCCAACGTCCACATCCATCCATACATCCCATGAGATCGACAATATACATTTCATGAAAAGTACACGCCTCCATATCAAATACAGAGAAGAAAATATTTGCACTTGCATCTAGAGACATTGATTATGTGGCGACTGTGATACTGAGACAGTGAAGCAGAAGACAGAACATACAAGCACATTAACAGAGAGACTGGAAAATCAATTTTGATTTACAGTGTTACAGATTGGGATGTCATCTGTAACAGCTTGGAAGAAGAACAAAAGCCCACAGAGGAAAGAGAGAGGAAAAAAATGTGCATAAAGTATCTCACAAATGTATTTACAGCATTTGTAATTTCAATAAAAATGTCAACCTGTAGTAGAAATTCACCCTTAAAGAAATGTTATATTTACAATTTATACATTTGTATTTAAATAGAAACATGCAAGTGTTAACATCTTCCTACTGAATGTCAAAAAACTCATCTTACCCCTGGATTCTTTCAAGTTAGAATTAATATTAATTACTACTTTACAATGAAATCTCATCATGAACACCTCCAATACATTTACATCTCATCAAGTTCATAAAATGGTGTTCCTTAAAAGGCAAATTTAAAGAAAAAAAAAAAAACTGAAAGTAAAGGGGCAGAAAAATAAATAAGTAAGTAGCAAACTGTTAAAAATTACTCTAATGCTAAATTTGTACATTTGACTATTAGATAGTGTAGGGAACACAAGGCGTGGACCTGTACTTACAAAGTGTACCAGTGTATGAAGACATTGACTGGGCTGGAAAAACCCACTGAGGAATTCCTATGAGAAAGTGGCCTCCAGCTTTAAGTACAAAATGGCTCAAGCCATTGGTGTTTGGTTATAAAAACAGATCTATATACATATATTTATATATATATACTAAACCAGTACACAAAATTGCAAAAGCTAAAGGCATTGGACACTTGAGTTCAACAGGTTTCTCTGAGGCAGAAAGAATCCCAAATCAAAAATATTTTAATTTTCCAACAGAAACAGATCTTTGTAAAATCCTGCATAGATTAAAATATACCTCCTCTGACTTTTTTTGTTTGAAAGTGCAAGAGGAAATAACAGTATCCCCTCCTACAGTAAAGGCCAGGAGCCATTGGAGGAAAGAAACACAAAACTGGACAAAAGAAGAATGAAAAAACAAAACAAAAACAGGTTGTGTCTGGGTTAAACAGTAAAGATGTTTGTTTTGTGCTGAAAACATGAAAGTTCTCATTCACAAAAACTGATGTTTATAAGCTCTTGTTACATAAACTAATACGTATATTTTAGCATTGTGGCACTTTTCTACTCAACTTCAAAGACCATGTGACCTTGGCTTCAGTATTTCCAGTATGTATTAGAGTAGTGGGCATGATTACCAAACAGCTCAATGCTGACCTAATTGTTGAGTGTAATATTTAGGTGTGGGTGTGACAATAATCTACATTTGCTTGATGATCATTTTAGATCACCCCTTATTGTTTTGTCAGGACACAGCTGCTGTACCACAAAAAACTACCTGACACATTTTCTATCTGATTCTGTGTGGTACAAGCATGATGAACAATTTTAAATTATATATAGAAATACTTTGCATCTCATAACTCCTGTTCAACCCTGTTTTATTCTACGCTTTGAAAAGTTATACCTTCGCGTGGCTGAAAAGGAGGGGGAAAAAAAAAGAAGGAAAAACTGCTTGGTACAGTATATAAATAAAATCTATATTGGACGTTATACTTATTTGAAATATATAATCATAGATTTAAAACTCTTTGTTCTATAAAATCAACACTGCTAATCTGAATCACTGATGAGTTTGCTACTTCAAAAGGACAGTATCCATCTGTCCTGTTTTGCTTTTGTTGTGCCGATATTTCCCAAATTCACACAGACCCAGGAATATAAACTGCAATGTAGACAACTGCATTGTATACGCGGATATAGACCTCAATACTCTGACCCTCCCTGCTGTTTGGTAGAAAAATACACTCTGTGCAACTGAGGACAGATCAAAGAAAGGAAAATAAAGTAACACTGTGTGGAAGTGACTCGTCCTAAAGGAAATTTTTTCTGTGAACAATGTAAGTGAAGTGTAAAACATTCCATAGGAAGAGACTGGAATTGCAGAGCTTCAAAGAAGCTGCAGATCTCTTAGGGAGAACGTTGGTACATAGTCAATTATAAATGAAGGTGAAGAAGTCTAAGAAGGCCCTGCTGGCGGCCCCTAGAGGTCACGTGGCTCCTTGCATCCACTCAGACAACAGCTGACTCGACTAAATACTATTATTTTCTTTGCTAGTATGGTTAAAAAGATCATGATACTGAGGAGAAGACGCTGCTCTAAACTAATACATTGATCGATATAAATTAGGTGAAGGTTTATCGATATACATGTCAAGTATTAATGAACTGTGCACATTAGCCCTTCCTACAGTCTCTAAAATGTGGAGGGCATGCTCCAACATTAACCTCTAGTGGCCTTGAGACTGAGACAAGATTTTTAGACGGTTCTTTTTTTCTCTAAAATATCAAAGATTTTTAGATTCAATTTAAAAACAGACTGCACTTTAAACATAATTGTTGCCAGCTTCCATTGACTGCCAAGTGTTAAAATGCACAAAATTCATAACAAGAGCAAAAAAAGAAAATGAGGGAAAATAACATAATTATTCAGATATGAAACATGATAATTTGTTTTCCTGTTGCTCACATACAAGGCACAAAAATGATAAAGAGAAGCCTTCATTTTAAAGCACCTTTGGTGTTCATGGGAGGTACTTTGGTGAAACAAAGTAAAACAAAAAGTTAAAAGCCAAAGTAGCCTAAAAACCAAACCCTCAGTTTAGTGTATTCCTAATAAATAATTCAGCTGACGCTTCTGTGCCAAATAGATAAAAACATGGCCTTCTGTCACGTCAAAGATTTCATAAGAACATCTGTATGTGAAGCATGGCGATAAACTCTTTTCACTCCTATGCTGCAGTTTGGAAGCGTCTCCCTGTGTGGTGCTCTAGAAGGTGTGAGATGTTTCTAAATTGCTCAGTGTTTTTGGCAAGCTGGTGTAGAGAATGGACACAGTGTTGGAGATATGTCTGAGGAGTTCATCACAAGTGTGGACATGGAGGACCAGAGGTGGACTGGTGTGTCTGTGTGCATACAGTACATCCGTTTGTGTGTTGTGTTGTGAGGCATGCGTGTTTCACGTTTCTGAAGCATGTTCTTGAACGTAAGTGGCTGAGGTGTGGGTGTGTGTGGAAGAAGCAGCGGCAGCAGCAGCAGCATGGTGCAGGGGGTGAAGTCCTCGCTAGGGAATGAGTTTAGCGTCCAGGCGCAGCCAGTGGAGGCCCTGCCGCGTGTAACGCACCAGTTCTGTCATGCTGCTGGTGTTGAAGATCAGAGGACCATCACCTTATCCAACTCCAAGAAAAAGTCTGAGGAAAAACGCAGCAGGAGAGAACAGTCAGTAACTAGAAGCACTCGGAGAGCGCAGACCTCCGCCAAGGCTGATCAGTGGCCCCCCCCGTGGGCCCCCCCACCCCCGATCACCACCAAAATTTAATCATTTCTTCCTTATCCCATTTCCAACAAACCCTGAAAATTTCATCCAAATCTGTCCATAACTTTTTGAGTTATGTTGCACACTAACGGACAGACAAACAAACAGACAAACAAACAAACCCTGGCAAAAACATAACCTCCTTGGCGGAGGTAAAGATACAACGACACTGTAGGAAGTTAACGGTGGAAAGAATAACATGAGACTTTTATCTATGATAGACTTTGTAAAGTGTGTCATATGAACTTGTCTAAATACTATTTCCTAGCGCAGGGGTGTCAAACTCATTTTAGCTCAGGGACCACATTCAGGCTAATATGATCTGAAATGGGCCAGACCAGTGAAAAAAGTACAATTACATTATGAAAATGTTTACGTCTACGAAATTTCCTTAAAAATATGAACAAGAAATGTCTTAAGAAAAATAAGTGCAATTTTAACAGTTTCATGCCTCAGCTTCTCATTTACACATGTACATTATGACTTACAGATCACAGTGGATCTACAAATACACAAAACATTTAGTAACAGGCAGAATTTTGGTCCAATTACACTTCTCTTCAGACATTTCATGTTGTTTATATTTGTTCAGGTAATTCACATTGTTTGTGAAAGGATGGTTTCTAAATTTACACATTTTCATGTAATTTCACTTTTTTTTTGCACTGAAACAAAGAAAGTTTTAGACTTGTCATTATTTCTAGGTTATAATGATAGTATTTTACTGGTCTGACCCACTTGAGTTCAAAGTAGGGCTTCATGTGGCCCCTGAACTAAAATGGTTCATTGTTAATATCTTCAGTGTAAATTTTGCACATCACAAATTCATCTCATGGGCCGGATTGGACCCTTTGGTGGGCCAGTTTTGGCCCCAGGCCATATGTTTGACACGGCTGTCCTAGTGCCTGAAGTTACACCTTCAAGTTACCTGTGCTGCTCAACAAAGCATCCAGATCCCCATAATATTACATTTATTCACAGACTTCCATCCTTCTTTGGACAATAATTACTTACTCACTGCGTTAAGAGTTGATCTGAATAATGTAATTGTTTTTTTACTCCTACTACTCAACAAATTGCACTGCTGATTACATTTACAATCAAGTCTGTATGTTTTAAAATGTCTGGTTAATAATTAACTGTGGTAATGCTACTGCCGTCCTGGACTTCTTTATGATGTTGGTGGACAGGAGATGTTCAGGGTGCAGTATTATATTCTCACTATGTCAGTATTTCACTGTAGATCACAGAACACATGCCCTTAAATGTAATTTGTAACAGATTACTCCATGTAAAATCTGTATTTTAAATACTCTGAGATACAGTAATATTGTCTTACATTACCATTACATGCAACAGTGTCAATTAAAGTGTCATTCACATAACATTGTTACAAAAACTGGCCTGAACCCAGGAATCACTGTGAACACCTGCCAACACTTGCTGTAAGCTGTGAGTTTATGGAAACACAAAAGCAATGTGACATTCTGTCTGTCAGAGAGGATCAACACCCAATTTTTCCTTGACTTTATATTTTCCAAAGCATCAAGTTAGAGAGAAAAGCAGCTGACAAAAAGATTTATCTTCAGCTCTGCAGTAGAACATTTTGTTTTCACTCTGAAGTGTTACTGAAGTGCATTTGTTGCTTTGCTGTTAATCCTCTTCAAACAAAACCTGCACTAGGGGGAGGCAGCTCTTACCTTCTACTTTCACAGTGTGAAATGGGTGGAAAAACATGAAATAAATACCATCAATATAAATTTACTGTTCAGGTGAACGTGTGATTCAACTACCCATTGTAAGTACTCACTTTCCTTGTTTTAAATCAGGGGATATTGAGTGCTATCTTTTACATTTCAGATTCAGCAAATAATCTAGACTTAAAAGCAAGTAATGTATTGATTTTTAAGAAACTGTGTGCTGTGTAATCTCTACACTGCAACTAAATACATGTATTCCACTACTTCGCCGCTGAAAGCATGTCCACTTCCTATAAACTCCTACAGACAATTCATTCATGAAGATGTTAAAGCATATGTGTCAAGCATATGGCCCGAGGCCAAAACTGGCCCACGTGATGAATTTGTGCAATCAAAAATTACACTGAAGACATATACAACCAAGGATGTTAAAATCATTTTAGTTCAGGTTCCACATTCAGACCAATATGATCTAAAGTGGATCAGACAAATAAAACACTATCATCTTTGTTTTAGTGTGGGAAAAAAAAGTAAAATTACATGAAAACATGAAAGGTAAGTGCAATTTGACCAATATTCTGCCTGTTACAAAATATTTTGTGTATTTGTAGATCCACTGTGATCCGTAAGTTGTAATGCACATGTGTAAATGATAAACTGAGGCAGAATATTGTAAAAAATTGCACTTATTTCTTAAGATATTTCAGGTTGTTTATGTTATTCACATTTTTAAGGAAAATTTGTAGATGTAAACATTTTCATAATGTAATTGTACTTTTTTCACTTATTATTTTACTGGTCCGGCTCACTTCAGATCATATTGGGCTGAATGTGGAACCTGAACTAAAATGAGTTCAACACCCCTGCGTTAAAGGGTTTGATGGTAAATGTATGTTTGCCAACAAATCAAACTCTGTTTCCATGTATACCTTTCTGCTCCTTGGATAGTTGCTCTGCCTGGTCCCAGACCTCTGTGGCGTACAGGAAGTTGGAGGTGACCTGGACATAACTGGCCGCCATCTGGTGAATACGCTGGGGTATGGTCACTGAAGAGCTGCCGCTGCTACTGCTGCTGACCGCCGAGTATCCGCCGGCGGTGCCCGGAGACAGTTTGGGAGACACCGGAGAGGGCATGCCTGCTGCCTTACTGCAATGGCGAATGGAAAACAACATGCATTTTAACACGCACTCAACACAATGGTACAGTTATTCTAAACAGAAACTCCCCCCGAGGCTGTAATAGTAGATTATTACAGATACCAGAAGTCATGTAACTACTGACAAGTGTGACTCAATAGTTAAATGTTCTAACTGATTTGTTTCTTGACGATCTCCATGTATAAGGAACAGATTCAGTTCATTTAATCTGCAGAAAGCAAAGAACAACATGACTTACTTTCCCATTCCAGGAGAGGGAGCCTGGGTGTTACTCAGAGAATTCTGTCAAATAAAATAAAAGGGAAGAACATTATGTACAAAGAGTGCAAGAGAGGTACACATTCATGAAAACTACAGTCATGGAAATCACAGTGGGCTCCATCGCTTTTAAAGGCATGCTCATAAAACGTGATTCAAGTACCTTTAAGTGTTCAGTAAGTGTTTTGGAATATTTTAGTGCACTGTCTTTCCTTAGCTTGAACAACCGCAGGTAGAGGAGGGACTGGCATCGAAGGCTGTGAAGTGAGAAAATGGTGTTGAGAAAGGTTAAATAAATAACCTGCAATTTGAGAAGATGAGAGCAGTGCCATTAACAACAGATTAAATAAAAAAGGGCGGGGGGTGTTCTACCAAAATCCACAGTTAAACACAGTTACTGCTCAAAGCTAAGGGCTCAGGAGGGAACATACAGTTGGAACAGTCCATTTCTAGACATCAGACCACATACTCACCAGAGCACAGCGAGCCTCTTGTCTGCTGAAGTAGCATCTGGGGCCATGTAGCTTTTTAACTTCATAGTGTATCTGATGGTGGAGATGAACAGAATATTAAACCATTAGTCATACTTTAAAGATAAAGGGTGTGTGTCAGTGATTCGGCTAACTAAACCTGTCCTTACTTGATAAGCTCCACAGTTTCAGCATACATGGGGAACGGAGATTTAGCCTCTTGGGCACTCTTCTCCAGAGCATTACCACATTCAATAAAAGACACCACAGCGTCAAGGTAATACACTGCCTTCTCAAAACGATCCAGCTGTAAAAGAACAGGAACATAAAAACATTTGAACCCTTCACAAGGACAACTTTTAAATCATTTGCTCCTCTCCTGTTATTGTTTATTTGCATGAAACTGTAAAGTCTGTTTCAAATGTAGGTAATTAAGTTGTAGTCATTAGGCTTTGGCTCTTACCAGTGCATCTGCGTTGTGTTTAAGTTTCTTGGCCTCTTGTAAGTAGTGATCTGCTGAATGGACTCTGAAAGAAATTGTAAAAACACAAATGCTTACTTTTCTGAATCACTGGAAAATGAAAACATCATAGATTTTCTGTGTCCTTTTAGAAACAACATGACTTGTAACAATGACTTAGTTTGTTCACTATTTCCTCTATGCACAAAAACTTAAAGCATAAAGCACAGAGACCTCTTCCCTGGAGTATCTGTGCTTTATGTCCTCTCAGGTTTTCCCTGGATCATGTCCGGACCTTCTGCTGTGGTCCTGCTTCTCTCCTGCGTCCACTGTCATTGTTCATTTATCCCTATAGTTGTGATCGTGTTTATCACATAGTGACATGGATGGTAGAGGTTTCTATTATTGGAACTAACAGCTGTAGTAGTAGTATATCCACTGTTAGTACTTGTATTAGGAGTAGTAGTATTAGCAGTTATGGGTATCTGTACTAGTTACTGATAGTTAAACAAGCAACAGCAGTTCTAGTTTTAAACAGATCAGTTTGCTGTGCATCCATGTGTCTCTATTTCCCAAATCTCTCTCTTCTTTTAACCCTCTCTCTTTAACCCCAACTGGTCATGTCAGATGGCCATCCTCCAGGAGTCGGGGTCTGCTCCTGTTAAAAGGAAGTTTTTCCTTCCACTGTCACAAAGTGTTTACTCCTGAAGGATTCTGTTGGTGTCTCTGAATTGGATTAAGAGTTTGATTTAGACCAGCTCTAAATGTAAAGTGTCATTAGACAACTTTTGTTATGATGTGGTGCTATATAAATTAAAATTTGATTGATTTGAAAAACTTAAAAATACTAATAAAAACATTACTGAGCACTATTGTTAGCTGCTCTTCATTAATTGAATAAGATGTTTGTGTGTTGATTCAACCTCAAACACAAAAATAAGAGGTGAGGCTACATGGTTTCTTCATTGTGGCATGAAAAGGACAATGACTTCCAATGGTGTGCCTTTAAAATGGAACTTTACATCATCTCTTGCATGCTGGCACATCTATTCATGACCTTGCAAACCTCCAACAGCTTTATGCATCAAAGGTAACCCTAGATCCCCATGGCAGTTCTTTCGACATATCCCACTGAGACTTATCCACGGTGGAAAGAGCTCCTCTTACCTGTCCTCAAACACCAGCTTGGATCTCTGAGACTTGGAGCCGTCTGTGGAGAGCGGAGGCACAGCCAGCTGGTTATCACAGCCTTTTGAGGATTTCTCCTGCAGAGACGGCAAGCGAGAGGGAATAAAGTTTCATGGAAAGAAGGAGGCTGGTGTTTGAAGTGAAACTGATAAAAATGGAGGAAAAGGTGTAGGAGTCTGGGAGAAATGTTTTGGATACTGGGTATGGAAAACAAAAGAGAGACGAGCTGGACACAATATAAATACACAAGGCATACATTAGTACTCCTCAACCAACATTCTTGAGCACTGACTTCCCTTTCTTCCCATAGCAGCAGCACCATGTTGATCATACTGTTTTTTACTTGCTCTGTGATTTAACTTCCCCAGGAGAAACCACATTGCACAGATGGCAAATATGATGAAAGAGTGTGCTCAGACTATCGCAGTATCTGCAATGCTTGTTGCCAGGAATTCACACAGACAGCAAATGCCCTGAGATAAGGTTACTCTTCACTCACCTTGCTTTCACGAGCGCTTCGGCCCTTGTCCTCTCCTTTCCTATGTTTGGAGGTGGAACTGCCCTTGGTGCTGTGGCTTCCCTCCTTTACACTCCCCGTCCCACTGGACAATGAGGTGGAGGACTGACTCACTGTCCTCTTCCGACTCGGATGCTCCGCTTTGGGGGTCCGCTGAGGACCAGATATGGAGGGAGACGGAACGGGCTCTTCTTTCTTTTCCAAAGATCTTTTGGACCTGGAGGGGGAAAGTAATAGAACATTTAGTTTCAATTTAGAAGATAACTTTCAGTAGATGTTCTATGACGAATAAATATCCACAAATATATCATCAGACGCTCTTCATGCTTTCACTGACACTCATTACAAGTCACAGGCTTCATTTTTGGCAAATTATGATAATGGATGGAATACCTGGGATTTTCTGTGGGTGATAATCAGTTACACAAGGAAGGATACTCACTCTTTGCTGTTTTTATGATGAGACAGTGACTTATCCTCCAGCTTGCATCGCTTGCTCTCTTGTTTAGTACCTTCATCATCGGTCTGAAACACAGAATTTTAATTTGTCATCAACTCATTCTTGACAAACAGGCTTTTTCTATTCAACTGGAAATGTGGTTGCAGGTTACTTGTGGACACCAAAACAAAGGGAAAAAAAATGAGTTATTAGGTGAAACATCATATCTAAAGGGGCTGTAGAGATTCAGAGATTTTTTAAAGTCAATTCACTAGATGCACAGGACATGCAGAGAACTTAGATACAAATTTTCTTTCATCTTGCTATTCAATGCCATAAAATAAAAAGAGGTAAAAAGAGAATTAGAATAAATAAGTGGTATAAAAGATAAACAATAATAGAATATAAAAGATATAAATCAAATCTATTTACAACAGCAACAGCTATGACACATAGGCAGTCTATTGCCGCGTTTCCACTACATGGTACCGGCTTGACTCGACCTTTTTGCCTTTCCATTACAAAAAAGGACCTGTAATCTGGTACCCGGTACTATTTTTTTGGTATCACCTCCTCCAAGGTTCCAAGACTGAGGAACAGATACTAAAACGTGATGTGTAAATACTGCTGGCCAGTGTTTGGTCAGAGAGTCTCTGTGACCCACTGTTTTATGAAAAACAGATGTGGAAGTTGACAGTAAATATAGTCGTAGGTTAATCCACATGATGACAGCCCGCAAAACTACACCATGGTCGGTTGAGGAGATTCAGATGTTGGTTTCAGTACGTGTTTTGTGTGTAAAGAGAACTGGGTTTTTTTTCTCCCAAAATTATATTTTTTATTTTGCTTGTCAGTAAAAGCTGAATTTTACAGTAAGAACAAATTTTAATCACTGTACTGAATAAAATAACACTTTCTGCCCTGAACAATAGAACCCATTCTTATTCCTTGACTACTTGAATACAGTTGTATAAAACAGGCAGGTGCACACATAAGGCCAAAAGGGGGCTTTTTTAAAATAAATAAAGTTCTGCATAGGGATGTAAAAGAAAAAGGTGGTATAAAAACACCATGGTTATCTACCGTATGCATTTCCTTGTAATAGCGTGTCACGGTATTATATGTGTCAGAGCCCTGCACTGGGTCAGGTACCCGCAGGAACTTAAAAGTGAGTTACTGTGTAGACAAGGTGTTTCATCACGGGTTGGGTTGTGGGTGTAATGTACACAGGTACTGGTTTTAGAAAAGTGGTGGACCCGTGCAGGACTCTGATGTGTGTTGAGTCCAAAGCCGCTTCTCTGTCCGCTGTCTCTCCCCGCGTTGCATGCTCACATGCGTGGCGAGAGAGAGAGAGGCAGAAACAGAGGGAGAAAGAGAGAGAAATCAATTGCAAAACCAAAAACTCATGGTCCATAGGGGTGGATTGTCCCATGCAGGGCTGACCTAACGATACACGGTTTTCCCGAGTACCGTTGCATCCCTACTGAATATGTGTCACCACAACTGGATGACCTTTAACCAACCATCATTTTCCAGGAAGATGGTGCACCACCACATTGGGGACTGCATGTTGATGGGTTCCTAAATCAAACATTTCCAGACTGGTGGATTGCAAGGGATGGTCCAATTCCGTGGACACCTCATTCACCAGATATCACCGCCCAGGATTTCTTTCTATGGGGTAATGTTAAAGATATCGTGTATCGAACAAAGACACAGGACCTAAATGACCTGAAGCAAAACATCACTGATGCCACTGACACCATTGATGAGGCTATGATACAGCCAACATGGCAACAAATCTAGTACCGTCTAGACTTGCTTTGTACAACTAATGGTGTCCACATAGAGGTGAAATAAATGAGGCAAAAAAAATCCTTCAGTATCTACTTTTCATTTTGCAATAATTTCCACAGACTTGTCTATTCACTTGCTTTAATAATACATTTGTTAAATTATAAAGATACTTTATGGACACCATGTATTGCATTGGGAATAGATGATGGAAAGGGCAAAGTTCAAGAAGATGTCCTCAACATTTCAGGAGTTCACTTCAAGAATCACTAAACAATTACAGAAACAAAGCTACTACAAATGTTTCATCACCACAACTTCCCTTCAAAAGCACAATAAAGTACAATGTATTAAACTGAAAAGGCAACAAAAGAGCAGAGAAATGACTGAAATGATCGATGAAGTACCTTGTGTTTCCTTTTGCCCTTGCTGGAGCTCTTCTCAGAGCTCTGCTTGGTGAAGTCTTTGCTGTCCCTGTCAAGAGAGTCATCCCTCTCCACTTTAATCTCGACAGGCTCCTTGTAGGGTCGCCCTGGGATTCTGGACAAGAGGCTGAGATCTGAAGTGAATGGAAAAAAAAGAGAGGGTACAGTTGAATGTAGGACAAAGTAAAGAAACGTTTCAGCAGGGTGCAGTCCTATAAGACAGCAGTAAAACCCAGATTACAGCTGGAGTTTGCATTTTTCCCCATTTATGAGCATTTTGGACTAACCTATCTTCACAAGTAGGACCTGCTGCTGAGGTGGCCTGGCAGGATACCGTTCTTCAGGGTCACTCAGAGGAGACAACAGCTCCTTTTCTTCCATTGGAGAAAACACACACACCGGCGTCCTGATGCTCTCCGTGTACTTGGGTGTCTGTGACGATGACGGGATGCTCTCGTTCCCCTCAGAGTCTGACGACGAAGAGTCTGTGACAAATTCACGAGACTTCTGAGTCTGAGTCTTGGTCGGCGCCTTGGCTTTCCGTTTGTCTGTGGTACTACTAACGGTGGTCGCAGTCGGCCTCGGGGAGGATTTGGGTTCTTTTTTGAGGTTTGGTTTACGGGAACCCTTAGTAGCAGCTTTGGCCCGGTGAGGAGGGTTCTCTGGAACTGGTTCGGTCTCCACTCTCAAACCTCCCTTGGGTTCCTCTACCACTAGTGGTTTCTCAGCCTTTTTCGGCTGTTTTTTACCAACAGCCTTACGACTACTAGTCCCACCCTCACTTTGAGCAGGGGACTTTTGCCGACCACGTCCACTCTCTGCACCTTTTTGTGCTGCCCTCAAGTCCCTGCTTGGGGCAGGGGCTGATGAGTCTTTTGACCCCCCTCCCTGGCTGCTGTAGCCACGTCCTGAGCTGTTGTCTCGGCCCTCCTTCTTGCATTTAGTTGGAACATTATTGTTGTCCACAGGAGACGCTGGGGAGAACTGTTTAGCCTTTTTGAACCAGTTGTCCAGCTGCCACTTGTTGGCCATGGGTTGCTCAGGCTAAAGGGAAGCAAGGACATAAGTTATTACAAATCAACATGTATGACCTAAAACAGCATTATACGTGTGAAAAGCTACTGTTAAGTCATTACTTCGGGTGAAGCAGGTCGTGGGTGCTCATTGCCTTCACTATCTGTTGTGCTGCTTTCACTCTCGCTGTCTGAGCCTGAGCTGCTTTCTGATCCGCTGTGGCTGCTGGAGTCATCTCTCGATTGCTCAGCTCCTTCACTGTTATTACTGTTCAACAAAGTAAAACAGTGTTATTTCTGAAGTCTGTAGTATTTCTTAATGATTCCAAAACAAACAAAAATCATAATTATCTGATAAATCATCATCTAAATTCATTTCTGTCATCATACCTATAAACTGCTAATTCTAATCACCATGTATATTTACAAAGCTGTAATTTGCGACTGACAAAGCACTGTAGAGCAGGAATATAAGAAACAACATGACAGAAAAGAGAGTTCTTCTAATAAAAATCCATATTAGCACAATAAATAAAACACTTGACATTGCTTTTGTTTCACATTCTGATCGATTAGGGTTAAAGCCAAACGTACCTTGCTGACGTGTTTCTTGAGGTGTTTTTCGCTGAGTCCTGTTCTCCATCACTGTCCTCACTGCTGCTTAGCTTCAGGTCATCTTCCAGCCTACTGACACAGTAAAGTAAAATAATCAAATGTTAATGTTGGTTTATCCCAGTATCATTTTGGGAGTGTGAAAATCATGTGTCTACCAAAGGCCTTGTTCAGACCACCAGTCCAAATCTGATTTATATCCATATTGTATCTAGATTGATGTGATCTTTACCAATGCACGACAATTTGTCACAGTGTCACCAATTCAACAACTGATATAATAGTGCAGATGGGTTTGTTATGTCTGGAAACACAAATCTGATCTGATCTCTTGCAAATAACAGTGTGGACAGACTGTGACCTGATCTGATTTGATAAACAAATCTGATTTGCCTGCAGTTTGAACAAAGCCAAAGGTACTGTGCCCTAGCTTAACAAGGTTTCATAAATATTTATATTAATATTTCATTGAACCAAAAACATTAGGGAAAGGGTTAAAGCACTCACGTGGGCTGGTCATCACAGGTTTTGGGGTGGCTGCTGGAGCTTTTGGAAGAACTGCCGCGCTCTGAGGTGGACAAATAAGACTATTAACAAGAATATATAAACATATATGTTGTTTGTTTTTTCTGACACTTAGTTTTTGTAAGTTATTTATAATTCTGTTACACATAACAAACAACAATTGGCAACATATAATAGTCACAGTCTAATAGTAATGATAATTTACATTAGTTATGAAATGGCAATCAAGTTACCTAATTAATTAAATTTTAAGAGCAGAAGTTTATAAAGCATTTCACAGGACTATGAGACAAACCACACATTAATTGTATTTACAGAAACTAATCCATTTGCCCCATCTTATTATGAAATGTTCATTTTGCAGCCTCAGCATAAATGTTAATCTCTCCATTGTGTGAATTTCATCAACAATTTTCAACCAGTCCTTCAGCACCGGTGGATCAAGTTGAAGCCATTTACGAGTGATTGTTTTTTTTGCCGCAGCACCAAAGGTTTTTTGAAGGTATTTATCACTTATTGTCAAATCATCAGGAACATCTCATAACAATAGTGACAAAGTGGGTTGCTGTAATTTAAAACCCAAAATCTGTTCTATTTTTGTCCAACATCTTTCCAAAAAGTTGTAATTTTTAAACAGAACCAAAAAATGTGGGTGAGGTTTGCCTCTGTGTCCCTGCAACCCCTCCAACAAGTAGAAGCATTTAAGTTTCTACAAAACTGTTGTTTTGGTGTTATAAAGAACCATACTAAATTTTTTAAACTAAATTCTCACCAGTAGGCTGAAGAGGAGGTTGAAGTAGTAGATTCCCATATATTGTTCCATGTTCACATGATTTAACAGTATTCAAATCTTTCTCTCATCTTTTTTTAACATAATCTGTTGAGTCTCTTTTGCCTTTCAACAGGCCTTGATAGAGCTTAATAATACTAGACTAAGATTACTTAGAGTGATCTTGTGAGACTAGTCAAATTATCTCATTGGCCTCTGAAATACACATTTTTAGTATGTTTGAAGAGAGATATTGTCGTACTTATAAATACCTACCCCCCCTCAAGTCATATTTATTTTGCAGTGTTTGAAAACTTGTTAAATTATTTTTATCCAGTATCTTGCAATATAATGTTATCCCTTTATGTGAGCAGTTTATAAAACTTGAATCAATTTGATTAGGTATAAACCCAGAGTCAAAGTCAGCCCATCTAAGAACCCGTATCTGGCTGCACTAATTTAGTTCCTTCACAACTTCAAACCATGTCAATAGTGTAAAAGAGACCAACGGACTTAATTCCTTTTGACAAGCTGCTGTGACTTTCTGATCTCCAATCAACACTAGTATTGGAGTATTTCCACACATGTTCTCCATTTCTTTCCATCTAGCCTCGCAGGCAACGTATATGTTGTTTTTATATTGGAACTGCGTGTGATACTTACTGTGTCCACTGGGAAATGGGTGAGGGTCCTACAGGTAAAAGAAGTATTATAGATTAGTTTCATAAACCCACAGCAGCACAAAGTGAAAAACCAGCAATACTAACTGAGATGAATTACTTCTATAGGATTAATAAACAGATACAAGATACAAATATGAACCAGGCTCTACTCTAGGATGGATGAATGTTGTGTAAGGTCAGTTAAATGCTATAGGTAAGTAAGTAAAAACTGAGCTGTGTTACTTTATAATAATCATTTTAATCCAACTGTAAACACAGGTAGTGGTGTAATGCTTTACCTTAGTGGGGAAAGGAAACTTGGAGGGCTCTGTTTTGCAGGGGGTGTGAATGGCTGTCAGGGGAGGGGGCCATGACTGAGTCATTTCCTGCGGGGGAAAAGTAAAGTGAACAGAAAACACAGGAAAAAGAGTTCAAAAGGTGTCAAAAGGTGTTGTAAGGTATGAGTAATATTTTATTGACTCAGAGCTGTACATGTTTCTTTGGAAGCGCTCATGATGACATGATCATGACCCTGATTCACAGGCGGTGATTTGACTAAATTACATGATGAGCGTACCTTCAGGATTTCATCCACACAGTTGGCGTCACTTGAGCCCTGAACACAGAAACATCACACTTAGCACATGTGGTATTCAACAGCATGATTCCACTGACGCAGGTGAGTGGTGCCGCCATTTTGAGCATGAGTCATAATACAGCACATGTTAGGTCCGACCATATGCAATGAAACGTGTTGCGTCGTTTCCACATACTATAGCTAAACATAAATTTCACTAAACTGAATTATATGTACAACCATATAATTCAACCATGTATACTGTATAAAACCAAGACCCTTAAATACATTCATACCTACCTGGATTACAAACATAAAGCCATGTTCCTCTTACCGTTGTGTATCTGTGGTTCCTCCACTTACCATTCAAGGACAGTACTTTTAGGAAGTTATAATATAATGTTAATCATAATACAGGGTTTCCACAGGTCTCAGTGAGATCAACTTAAGACTATTTAACACCATTATGAATGTAATTTAAGACTTATTTCACACGTGGCTGGTATAGGGATCTGATGAAGTTTCTAATTTGACGGGTCTTTTTGGGCGAGGTGCTGCAAGCTTTAACCAAGCAGTGCATGCAGTATTTTAAAGCCAGGTCTCACCCCAGATTAAACTAATGTGAACAGAAGTCATTCTGAATGTGACTGCTCCTAGAAGTTGCCACCTCATGATGAAAAGAGATGCCAAGTTAATCTATACGCAACATCATGACAGTTGTTGGATGTGCTCAGATACACTCTAACCAAGTTGCACCATTGGCATGACTATAACTTTGTTGCAGTGTGAGTATCACAAATGTTTCATGTAAAATTAAGTACAGTTAAGTCATCTTTGTTAAAGTAACTTCTTGAACTCATTTTCAGTGGTCCACAGAAACCCTCAGAAATGGATTATTAAAGAAAAGCATGTGGACTGAGCCTTACCTCTACAGGCTGTGAGGGGATCTTCAGTTTGGAAAGTGAGGCCTTGCCGTTGGACTTCATTTCTCCCATGGTGCTGCTGTGCGACTGTCCGCTGTAGCTTTCTGCTTGTGAGCTTTTGGGTTCTGCTGTTTCTTGGCCGTCCATAGGCCGCACATAGGCTGTAGGCTTCTGCAGCATGGAGCTGGGCTTGGACATGAGAGACGGGGGAAAGGCCTGACTGGAGTGTTGTCCACTGGGGAATGTGTGAACCCGCGAGGGCGAGTCCCAGTTGGCCTCTCTGTCCCGAGGAGACTTGGGCCGGTAGCGCTCCTTGCTGTGATGCTGCTCAGCAGACAATGAGCTCCGGGAGTGACTGTTGCTGCTTGAGGAACTCAGAGTGCCTTTAGCTGGGCTCGATGTGTGGGATTTTGAATGTTCAGACCCACTGCTGTGTTTACTTGACTTCTTTTCCCGCACTTCCCCTCCGTGTCTTTGGCTACTACTACTGCTGCCGCTACTGCCTCCGTTACCCCTCTGGCTACTGTGTCCGCCCTGAAGTCCCGACCGTTTCTGGGACTGGGATGAAGATCCTCCTGCGGGGCCAACTGGAGTCCACTTACTGCTCTGGCTGCTACTGCCAGTACCAACACTGCGCTGGTCTCCAAATAAAGGTGGTCCTGATTTCTCCTCAGAGGAAGACGAACTATTAGAGGGTTTACTGAGCTTTGGAAGTGTGTCTCCTCCGATCGGCTCTTTCATCTCGTCGTAATTGCCCAGCATGCTCTGAATACGGCTGGACAGTTTATCTTCTTTGCTAGACTGAGGAGAGAAGCAGAAAAATAATCTTAGACTCACAGAAAGAAGACAATGAAAAAAAGGGGCACAGAAATTTTGCATTTTAAATGTTTTCAAGTGTGACGTTTACTGACATCTAGTGTCGAAGTTAGACACCAAATGAATAATCTGCCTCTCTTTTCGTGGCTGCAAAAAATGCACAAGTGCTTGTTTAAGGCCCTATTAACTCTGGACCACAACCAAACATAGTAGGTAACCGTAATACACCTGAATGCTGGATGTGACCCGCAACAAAAATGAAATTAAGAAGAAGTCTGTTCTGAATTAGTGTAGACACATGACGGTCTCAGTGAATGTGATATTCTCCCCCTGTAGTTATATACAGGTTATTGTTAAATAACAAAGACACAACAATTCTTATTTGTGTGTGATTATATCCAAATAAAAACATAATTGAGAATCTTCTATTCAATTTCTGCAATTTGATCCTCCAGTCCTTAAACATGAGCCCATACAATCACACTACACCAGAGCAGCCCTCACTTGTCGTGAATGCAGATAAGGGTCCGTCTATAGGTCCAGGTTAATCAGTCACTCATAGACCACAGGTTTCAGCTGACCAGCATGAAACTGGTCCGTGACCAGACTGGAGCCTGCTAAGAGTTTCTTGTTTCACATTCAGCCTCAGACCACTATTTTGTTTGACAGATTCACAAAGAGGGTGGGGAAACACAAGCTGTTATCTGTAGTTGGAATGTAACTAGCTGGGTCATAACACTCTACTACCTCCCACTAGCAAGGCCTGGCTCACACGTGTGTGTGTGTGTGGTTAGTGAAGTGTGGCTACACCTTTTCTTTTTAAAAGTTTTTTTAATCTTTCACTTTGTAGTACATAGCTATATCCAACACTTACGAGACTGCTAATGGAATAAATATAGTCTTTAAATTACTTCAAAAAAAGCTTGAATTTTATGAAGCTTGCATTCTCAAACAACAGCTTACCATCAATAATAATACAATGTCTGTGACTTTGAATGACTTCATAAGCAATAGTTTAAAAAGGCAGTTCAACCATTACTGAATTTGCTCAAAATTAATAAATACAGTTTACAACACTTGAGATGAAACATTGAGCAGACAAAGAGACTGTCTGGTATCAATCAAAATATTCATCATACTTCAAATACTACTTTTTCATATGTTCTGTACTATATATATATATATATATATATATATATATATATATATATTATTTTGTACATTTATGAAAATCCCCCATCTCTTTTCATATTTGTATTCATTCCAAAAAGTTAACGTGAGAGGATGGTTTCAACAGATAATTTGTGCTCTTCATTCTGTTCAGCTGAGGTACAACGGTTTTAACGCTGCACCATAAAAATCTTACTGCTCTGCTGGTCTACATCTGGGAGGCCACAGCTGCAGCTGTGTGCACACATGGCTGTTAATGCACACAGCAAACTTCCACTTAGTGGAGCATGACAGGAGGGAGGAAAAAAGTCAAACTGGCGCTTACATAAGACTCAGACAAGCAGGAGTCAAGAGATAAGTGTAAAAAAGCCAGGGACTTCTAGACCTGTCTTTTTTATTCACCCCAGTTTTCTGGTCACCGTTTGGTACCCCCTATTTTTGCTAAAGCAGATATTTTAACTACCTGAAGAACAAGCAGCACAATAAGTGATTATGTGCTGCAAAGGCTCTTTTCTTCTGCAAAGGCAAAGGACATTTCCCTCTTCAAAGTCAGCTTTTTTACCTTTTGCTTTGTTGTGGGCCAAAACACACAGGCCAGCACTCATCACTCACCTCTGCTCCCTCTTTCTATTCCTAACCTGTCAGGACACATTCTTCACTACTGCTTTGATAGCTCGCTCTGGCTAAGGAAAAGGAGCCACTTACATCTGCTCAAATCTGGTTAGTGGCAAAGATTAGACCAGCACAGAGAACACAAATCCTCTTTACAGTTACACTGACCGGTTGTTGGCCTACATCTACGTATCTGTAAAACCTGGAACCGGAGGAGGCTGGTGAGCTTAGGCAACAGCAGGCTGAAAGTTTAGCATTTCTTAATACAAGTCAGTAGTATTAGGGTAATTGGTACCAAAAACAGCATCAAAATAAGATTAGACACTGTCTTTTTCAGAAGAAGGAGCTTGTTTCAGCATGTCGCATAAATCAGCTTCTGCATGGTAAACAAAGCATGTCTTATGTTTGGCCTATTTAGCTTTAATCAGGTGTAAACTGTAAACAAGGACAAGACCGCAAGTCTGTGAAGGCCTGCAAGGAGGACCAAAAAAAAATTAATTCAGCCTAGCAACATAACTTATCCTCAAATTGTAAAACATGTAGAAAGATTTATTTTCCTGTAAACAGACTTAAAGACTTCTTTCCTCCAACAGCCCCCTCCCCATGAAAGCAGTTGACTTATTTCGTATAGGAATGAAGTCAAAACACAAATGGCCTAGATCATATGTACAGGTGTATGTAAAAAACACCACAAAATGAGGATTACCACTGCTACTGTGGAAGCCCAAAGGTACCATATTTCAGAGCTGTTTGATTGCCTGTGTCAAATGGTTTGTAAAAGCCAACATCAACGTTTCACTTTGGGCAGATCTCACTTCCTGTCACTGTTACCTAGGTGACTAATCAACTACGTGATAAAAGTGGATGTGAAGCAACAGAACTTACCACTTTGTAGGGTTCAGGAAAGAGAGGGGAATTTGCTGGAAAGGCCTCTCCTCCTCCCTGTTGGATTTCTTGATTTCGCCTTTCTCTTTCTTTCATTCGGAGCACATTCCGGTCCTCACGGTTCATGTTGCTGATAAAACAAAAGACGACAAATCAACATAAAAATACAGATGAGACGATAATGCAGAGAAGTGCCTCGTACCTCATGAGGAAGCCTATTAAGAAACAGCAGACATACTAACAGATGTGTGTACTAACAGTGTATTTATTCATTCATTTTTTTATTTGACCTTTACTTAACCAGATATAATCCCATTGAGATTGAGATCTCTTTTACAAGTGCGATTTAGCCAAGAGGTCAAGCAGCACACAACATATCATAATGAAAAACAGGTTAAAAGTTTGGTGATAACAATAACAAAAAAATAAATAAAAACAGGCAATAATTTAGTAATAACACAAAATAATAAGAGTTTCACAAAATTTTTTGAAGTACAATGTAGTACACACTGCAAGTTAATGTGACTCAGATAAATGACAGTTTTCACAGGAATATTACCTAATATGACTTACAACAGGTTGTATAGTCACCTTATTTCAGACTGTTAACACCCATTCACCAGCATTTATTAGATCCTTCAAAGTTTTTACTGATGTGCAAATACTATCTAAAAGATTAGCATCATCATCATCACAACTCCATGCATCATAAACAGAGGATAGTAGAGATGACCTGTGGAGAAAGTAGCCTTTGATAGGCTTACGCTAGTCTAGACACTGTAGCCTACTGCTGCTAATAACCTTGTACAGATGGCCGGTGTAAATCTGCTGAGCTGGAACTACTCATTGCCAGCCAGTTTCAACATTGTCTCCTTCACTATTAAAATGAGCCGTTAGCACATCATGTATGCAAATCAAAGAGGAAAGACTAGGTTTTGAATTGAGATGAGCATGTTAACCTGAAGCTACCTTGGGATTGGAAAAAAGCGCCCATATTTTCTATTTAAGCACAACATGATTAGTCAAAACATGAAAACTGGAAAACATTTTCAAGTGTGTATGCTCTGTGCTGCTGTCCACTTGGAAGATTAAATCATACGCATATGAAACTAAAGTGTGTTTACATTACAAACAACCATAACAAAAAAGACAAGGATGACTTTTTTGCTTAGATCCTTGTTTATCAGAAAACGAGCACAAAAGCCCTGAAAAACTGGCTCATCACCTCCACCTTCAAACCCAGTAACAACAATGTATTTAAGGTTGTTGACACAGTATAATGCTGTAGCCACCCACCCTCCTCCTAAAATGTAAACACAACACAAGAAACAAGCTCCTTTTTGCTAATTATCACTGAATTATCCTACTTGTTTAAAAGAAGCAGAGTAAAAAAAAAAACAACAGCAAAGCCCAATCTTGATGTGGTATATGAGACTAATAAAGTCTCCAGGAACAATATCCATAACTACTATCATATGCCACATGAGCAACTGTGGTTTGTTGTTTCAGACCAAGTACTGCTGATACAGAACAACAATGCTTCAGGTTTTTGTTTTTTTAACAACATGTGTCTTTACATTTATAAGCCTGTTGGTAAGTCTAAATAGTAATTTCCAAACCAATGTTTTCACCGAGGTTAT
Source organism: Sphaeramia orbicularis (assembly GCF_902148855.1). Taxonomy (NCBI): domain Eukaryota; kingdom Metazoa; phylum Chordata; class Actinopteri; order Kurtiformes; family Apogonidae; genus Sphaeramia; species Sphaeramia orbicularis. The sequence goes on from NC_043970.1 coordinate 14,907,372, forward strand.
GCTCATTTACATCATCAACACCACCTGCCTATGAGTCATTACTCGAGCAAGCAAAATGATTTATAATCCATAGCCATGTTACATTAAACCAAAGCTAGGGAAACAACCAAGGTCATAACCGCCTTGTGGTGTTTTAAACTCACTGTTAATGCTAGCTTTATCAGGTGAGGTGCAAGGAAAACAATGGTTAGGCTATCAAAACATCTATTCACACAGCATTGCTCTCATCTCTGAAACTCATCCAATTAGGCAATGCAGATACAATCAGAATAGGAAAAAATGTTACAGCTAAACTCACCACGGATGAGCATTTACAAGCATCTACTTCAGCCTTATTTTGGTTAAACCAACTCCTACTTGGTCATTTTTTTCTACCACAAGTTTACAAGTATCAATTATCATACAACTTGGTCTCAAATTAAGTTTAAAAAACAAACAAAAAAAAAACAGTTAGTTGTCACACAGCCGATGAAAGCAAATGAAGCTCTCTACATCTTAATAGTTCATGTCCTGACAGTGTGTTTCCCATGCAGGTCTGACATATTTCCAGCTGATCAGATCGTACCGAAACGAGCCTGTTAATGTCAGTTGAGGAGTGTGGCTGATTGTGAGAATATGTCCCTGTTAGGACAGTGTTAAATGACCAAATGCCACGGGCACAGAGTCTCCATTGTAAACACTACTCAAGTCCATTCAGGCCTCCTAATTGACTTGATCTGTTGGTTTTATTAGTTGAACACGAGGTCACGCCCTGTTATACTGTAGCAGCACTTAAAAAGATCAAACAGACTCAGTTGTCTGCCACTGGTTTCAGTGATACTGGATTATCGGAGTATACTAAATGATAGCATCTAGTCCCATAACAAACTCGAGGTTTTGTGTTTTTGCAAAATCAGACTCATGTAGTGATTCAAAATAATGTAGATCAACTTCATGATTAAACTGAAAGGTTAAACTAAACTTAGAAACAATGTTACTGAAGAGAAAAAAATAGAATTCCATCCCTTGGTATAAAAACAATCACAGAGTACTTTGGGTATTGAGTAAATAAGGAAGTACACAAAGTACCTGATAACTTATTAGTGACCTGATGACAGTGAACATGATGTTCAAATATGAACAGGTCACTCACCTCAATGTGAACCAGATGCCAGGAAGTTAAGAATCACACATTTTATAAACCCTCTACAATTAAATATATTTATTCTATGGTGACCCTTAGATGAGACAGAAACAGAAAGTCAGCATTTTGTAGTAAAACTGAACATTGTGTCTCCACAATGAACTGGCACAAACTTGACTACTTTTTGGCATTTAGAAGATATATGACTCACTTTAAAATCTGATCTACCTGCACTTCTATCTGCACTTTTAAAGCATCAAAAACACAACTATAATGCTTGATCATTACACTAAATAATTTTATGCAACGTGCGTCTTTACAAGTTGGGCATTTCCTGCAACATGATGATGGGATGTCCCCAGATCTCATCATAACGTCCTCTGAATCATTTTATGCAAAATGTCACGTAGCTTCTTCTTAATTTAATCTGCAGTTTTAATGCCAACTGTTTGGGCAGTTTCATTGGAAAACCGATTCTGAAAACGCTTCAACACCAACGTGAGCAAACTTTAATATCAGTTTTATTTACTTAACGTGTGACTACAGCAGGTCTTCATCCTACTTCCAAGCAATACACAAACATGGTGAGACAGACAATGTAGAAGTTAATCTAAGAAGAAAATGTCGTGTTACAACATGAGACTAGAAGACTTGTATTGTTATCAAACTGTAATGACCAGCTGCGTTTACAGTAATCACTCAACAGTGCACCAGACTCAAAAGGTCAAAGTCCGCAAATGCTGAAAAGTCAGTTCACTCTGTCCCTAAATTAATCAGCTCATCTGTCTCTCTCTAATTCACAACATAACAACCAGGCCACGTCTTCAACGCATGCAAAAAAGGAAGAACTGATGTTATCTCAACAACATGAATACAGGACTGTGCTTCTGTGACACAGATATTATCTTAACTCAACATGACAATACCGGCCGCAAAGTATTTAAGAAGACCAAAACCAGGCCAGTGAAACTATGCCAAAAGCTTCCTCCTGTCCAGATGCCAATAAAAAGAAGTAAAGCAACCAACTAGCTGTGCATTTCTTACCCTGACTGAGAGGCCATGGCCCAACCACTGAAACATTGGAAGGAGGAGGGAGGGGGGTTCACAGGATCTCCCAGGGATTCAGAAGTATTCTCCTTATGATCTGTCAGGCTGAGTTTGTTTGCCGACTTCCTCTAGTTAAGACACCTGGGCCTTTTTCTTTAAATATCTGTGGGTGTCAGGCTCATAAAGTGAAACTGGAGTTTCTTCACTCGATTCGAAGGTACAGTGTATTTCCTTGGAGTGCAGACAATTCTGACTTAGGGAGGGGAGGTGACTGCTCGTTCTCGGGAGATACCACATCTGAAAGCAGTGGGGGGTTGTAGCACGCTGGGGAGAATAGGTGTAGTTCAGGGGTCGGTGTAGCTTTTGTTTCAGTTTCATGTATTGTGTGGAGTACAGGTTAATGAAAAGCACCCGGGGAGGATGGGAAAAAGGTTCTGTCTGCTGTATAAATGCTGAGTGAAAGTAAAAACAAAAGATGAGTGCAAAGAAAGTCCTAGTTCGTCTGCTCTCGACGAGTTCCAGACAGTCTGTGTGGTTTTAAAAGTTAACAACACTGTGCCAAATCTGAAAATCAGCTTCAAATAAACTTCTAAGGAGTTGAGAGGAATATTTGAATTGCAAAAAAAAAAAAAAAAAAAAAAAATCAGCATATGAATAATCTTTTAGGAAGTACTTGGACAAGCACAATACCTAACTCTACAACAGAAAAATGGCTTAAAACATTTGACAATACTGCTGAGAAACTAGAATACTGTATTAAATATAACAAAATGATATCACTAATAAGAAACAATCACAAAAACATCGTACAACCTAAAGCTGAATGTAGCTTTATTTCAGTAGGTATTGTTTTTTACATGTCTGGTCTGTGTTTCATATTATATTCATCACAGTATTTTCATCAGTTCTGGAACATTTTATACAACCAATTATTCTTGAATAGTTTACGTATTTCCATAAGCTATTAGTGGCTTCCCATGTCACCTGCATGAAGTGGTAATTTTTATAATTATCATCCTTTTGTCTGCAATGTTAAAAAAACTGAACTAAAAATTGTAAATACACCAATCATAAGGTCCAAGAGCAACTAAAAATTATTTCAAAGAAAGAAAATCAAATGCATCATTAAGATACCTTAAAATAACAAATATAAATGACTGACCTATTACCAAAACTAGACAGTTTTGACTTACTTTTCTGCTTAGTTCTATTCAAGTAATTTAGATATATGATTACATCAACTACTAAAACTAAAACTACATGTACACAGACACAGAGTTCTTACAAAGGAGGGATTATGCTTAAAACAAGTTAGTTTTGTCTAAAAACACGACCTCAGTATATATTTACCAGCCTGCTTTTCAGTAAGTGAGAAAATAAAGTCAGAGAAACCAGGCAGGTAGTGCACTTTAAGAGTGAAACAAGTCCCCCCTCTGTGTGAGAATGGAACAGTCCGCCTCGTCCCATAAAAGGAGATGTTATTTTACACCACAGAGCCTCTCCTCCATGTGATGTCACAGCCCTTAGGAAGGCCCAGCCAACCACGGCCCTTCTTTCCATCAACAACCTCCCTCCCTCCCTCCACTATGCCCCACAGCACAGGGTAAAGCAGCAGTACCCGTGCGGCGCCGGGTGCAGCTCGCCTTAAAGAGACAGCAGCAGCGGAGAGACAGAGCCAGTTTCCGGCCGCCAGGTTGTCAGACGTTTTCATCACACATGGATGACGACACACGCCGACAGTCTGTACTCATCACATGTTACAAGATATGAAAACTGACAACATCCTCCCATTTTACTTCAGCTTGGCTCCTGTTTCATCTGGGCTTGATTTTAGGATTTCATTACATCCAAAACATTATGTATTCTACACACATTCTTTATTTATATTTGCCAGAATCTCATCCAACCATTAAACCTCTGCTGAAACTTCAACTGACTCGTTTCAGTTTTTGTCCATGATAGTTTTATCCTCCAAGTATCTAAATCTCACTTGAACTCTCTTTAAATTATGAATATGCCCTCAAATAATCACAACAGTGATGTATCATGAGGTTGCCAGGTCATATTTTCATTATTTACGATAAACAAAAATGAATTATTTAGACTTGACTTACGGCATCTGGACCTAACACACTGGCTTTGACTGTACTTGTAATGACATTTTTGTGCTCTTTCCACTTATCTAACATCAAGAAGGGCCTAGTGGCGTTTTGACATGGGCTGTTTTTCTTTAAATTACTGTTCCATTAAAGTACTGCTCAAGTTCAGACCTCAGGCTATATTTAGAACGACTATAATGTATGCCATTTACCTTTATATATAGAAACAGAACACTAGGCCTGGATGATTTAATCAATAACAAAGCTGGTAATGTAGAACATAACTGGGCTGCAAATAAATAATTTGATATCATAGAACATGGAGTCCAAACACTTTAACAGCAGCAGGTATTATTTTTCAACACCTCGCACCGAATATGTTGATCATCAATTATACTATTATATATTATTATATTATTATACTATTATTATAGTATTATAGTATTTTATTAACATATGCAACACTGGATGTTTACTCCTTCATGACCTCACTCAGACTCCGGACACTTTCATACTTATGTTTGGTCCACACTTTTTTTTTTCCAGACTTTTCTGCACCAAATTTACAAATGTGGAACTTCTACCAGATCGTGTCCAACTACAATAGGGGATCAAAGTGAACCCCAATTTAGCCCATTACAGAATGAAAAACACTTTAGGGATACTTGGGACAGAACATTACATGAGGCTATCAATGCCGAAATGGAAAAGAACAACAAACTAAGAAAGATAAAAAATATGCCAAATTAACAATACATTGATGTCAGGCAAAACTGTTTATGAACGCAGATGCAGCAGATGTCGACACTGCAGTCGTCCGCTCCAAAGACCTCAGTGTTAAAGCAAAATTAATAGAAACACATAAATCAGGGATGAGTACCTTTCACAATTAAACTGATACAGTGCAGATACTCAGCTCTTGGGAACCAGTACCAGTATACAACATTACCTGTTTTCGGTACTTTTTTTTGTGTGTATGTGTGGTGATTAAAGTCATTTTGTCTATAAAAAAAATTTAAATTGTAAAAACTTCTGAATATTTATTTCTCAAAAGCGCAAGTGAAATAACATAAAACTTGAGAAAAGTGTGTAGTGGGGAGGGCAAATAACTTAAAAATAAACATAACATTTATAACATTTTTCAAACTAAAGTATTACAAACTATTATAGATTTTTGATGCCACTTCTTCTCCCCCGATGCTGGCTGTACGTGAGGAGCCGCCGGCTGCTGCAGGTGCAGTGACAGTGCAGGAGTCATAAGCCCCTTTTACACAGCACTTCTGTTAAGGGAATATTTCGCCATTATTCCGGAATGACATCTGTGTAAATAAAATGGTGGGATCAATTGGTCGCACCTTAATTGCAGTTTTGTAACACCTCTGGAGGTAGTAACAGAGCCGTGATAAAGGTGGGATCATGATTCCAGAACACTATGTAAAAGGAACACCTCTCGTTCCACAACCAAGGTGTCATTTTGATGACGTATCATGTGTGCGACCCCCGTGCTGGGGGAATTTAAAAATGACCGCAGGCCGTGTACAGTAAACAAACATATCAACATGACCAGAAAGATGTTGAACTGGGAGACACTGAGATCTGCAAGTTGCTGTCATTTCAGGTGGAGGACTCTGTCGATGCAAACATTTGTGGAACGGTGAAAGACCGGCCGACTCTGGAGAGGTTAGCAACACTGCTATGTTCAGAGCATTTCCAAAGCAAGTTATATGTCACACTACATGCTGCGTTGCATCACCACCCCTTTGATTTCAGAACGCAGGTCCACTGTGTAAAAGTCCAGCCTGTCTCACCTCTGTTACTCCTTTGGCTTGGCTGTGGAAAGCAGTCAATGGTGGAAAAAAGGTGGGATCACCATCTCACCTTTTTTCCAGGATCTTTGTGTAAAAGTGGCGACAGCCTGCGCTCCTTTGGGGATTTCGAATATTGTACATTCCTCAGCCTTCAGGTGTATATTATGTTTGACTGTTTCCTCAGGTTTGAGGTGTTACCGTGGCTGGCTTTACATTTAGTATTACAGATATTGCAGCGAGTACAGTCTGCATCAAGTTTAGCAAATTGGAGCCACACCCTCGAACGCATTCAATCCACCACGCTTGCTGTTATCATCAAGCTGCTACTGACGTAATCACGCTCTCATGCATCCAGTGCCGTCGTCATGTCAGGCAGACACTCCTCCACTATCTCCCCGTCACACGCAACGCATTCAAGAACCGAAATATGGTACCATGTGACTTTATGTGTATCAATACCTGGTAACCACGACGGAATTCGGTCGGTACTAATAAAAGTATTGAATTCACCACCCATCCTTACACATAATATGATTTAGACTTTCAAGTGCAAAAAATGTCATTAGACTCACACAAAGCTTCTCAGAGGTGACTCCCAGTGTCCTTTTGTGGATGTATACAACACTTTGACTAGAATATCTGGGTTGCTTGCTGTATTTCATCTGCATTTGTTGCATTTTTTCAGCAGAAATACAAAAAAATTCATGTCATTATGTTTTTTACATAAACAACATAACTCACTTGATCCAAATTTGTTCATACCTCAGCTCAAGTATGAAACTCATAACAACTCTGAAAATAATACCTTTGAATACTGAGCCAAGGGATAATAGACATGTTCTTTGATATTGTAAAGTTAAAATGAATGTGGTTTACAATGTACGCAGGTTTATTTTGTATCTAAACATGTTCCCACATGCAAAGAGAGAGTCAGTGAAGGTGGTAGAGACGGGCAACAAGTACCACCACTCACACTGCATGTTAAGCCGATGTGCTGACTGCAGGCATTCCAGAGGGCGTGTTAATTAAACCTGCCTGATAAATACACATTATGCTGCTGTTTGTGGAATACAGATTAAAACCAATTAAGCCATAACATGGATCAAAAAGTAGAAAATAAAAGCAAGCATTTAAGTCAGCACTGTCCCTCCAAGTAATTCAGGTCTTTTTGTGTGAAATACAAAAAAATGTAATTCATGTATCAGTCCTCATTCACACACCAGTAAAAGTAATGAATAACTCTAATTTCCTGTTTTATATCCAAGTATTTGGCTGGGCGTGTTTGCAGAAGAAAAACTCAAAGTAAGCATAATATTTGAGCTTTTAGAAATTCTTCAGTTCCTGCATCAGTAATAAAAAAAGGCCTCCACAATATTTCCCTGCAGCTTTAGATTAGCTCCAATTAACATATCAAAACAGGACTTAGTCTTGATTGGCACGTTCTCTAAACAACTGCTTATATCCTTTCATTGAGGCAGGTTTGAAGCATTTCAACTGACTCACTGTCTGGAATGCCTCCACTCAGCAGGCGTGCATTATCCGAATCAGGAGGTGGGGCCGGTAGCGTTTATCAATCAGGGGCCAGGACTGTGACCCCTTTCCATTCAAAAACATATTAATCATTATTAGCTTTTTTTTACTGCAGAAAATATGACACATATGAACTATCTGACAGCATATAAAGTTAATCTAGTAAATAAAGAAAATAAATAGTCTGATAGCTAATTTTAAGAGCACACCTGGATTTCTTTAAAAAGGTCTTTACTTGCACAACAAAATACTTCTACTCGCACAGCACAAATGTAACAAAATGTTCAGTACACTTTTACTGCCAGATTATTAGTGGAGCATGACACACACACAACCCTTGGTTATCTTGGCAGTCCTTCAAATACCCTGCGTCACTCAAGCTCTTCAACGTTCACATGAGGCAAGTCAACAGGCTCGTACTTTTTTTTTCTTCTCCCTTTGTCCCTTTCCTACACCTTCAATAAGACCTTTAAGAGTTTGCAATCATTGTTCAGGTATTGAGTCAAGACTGTGTCAACAACGTGCTGGGTATGATGTAACTAAGTGTTGGTTGGGCATAATTGTTTCTGCATGTTCAGTACATTTGGGCTTTTCCAGAAAGGATGAAAATATCATACTAGCTTTTACCATAGAGGACAACGCATCAAACAGAGATGAGGAGTTTAACAAACCTTAACAGATGCTTGATTGTTAATAAATAGGCTACTAGAGACTAATCAACACAGACAGGACATTTTGGTACAGGCATAACGTAGCTTTAAATGTGGATGATGGATAGTTTTAGGCTTTCAGATGGAATTAGTGACTAAGAGAAAATAATGACTCAAAAAGTAAACATTGCACCTAATTTTTTTTTTTTTTAAGTTTTTCTTCCCAAAGTGCAATATTCTGTAATCCAGATTAATGCAGTTAATTACTAGATATTACTTTGATTTAGATCTTTCATTCAGCAGTTGCCCCATTTATACTTTAGTCAAAAATTGCTCATTTCCAAGAGTGCTGAGTTTTGTCCTAATGCAAACCATTGTTATTATATCGGCTTTTACAAGTCGATTACCCTTCAACCTCCATTATACTCTAAGAGGGCCCTCCGTTTTAATAACCATTAGTCACAAAGTTGTCACTTGCGCTTTTGTGTTTGTGACACAAAAAAAAGCTATGTTTTATGTTGATTTTTTTGCTTGCATGACATAACAACAGAATCAGCAAGTTTGTAAGTAAATTAGTGTAATACAATTTACATAGATTGCAAGGCAGAACAGACCAAGTCAACATGGCAAACAAAGCTTTCATGTATTTTGTAAGAGATTAATAAAGACTGATGAGCTGCAGCCAGTAACAGATAATAAAACCCTGATCAGAATAAACACTGAATGCCTATCTTAAACTCATCTGTAAGTACAAAAACGCTTACACATGACAACCTTAAAACCCCCACAGAAAAGTATACGAGTTGCCCAAAACATACATTTACTGTCAGGGTAACTCAAATAGCAATTAAAATTGGCGGTTTCATGTGAATTTACATCTGCGCTCATATGTGCCCAGACTTATCACACGAAATAACAACAAGTAAAACATTATCCCCTGTGGTGGAGGACAGTCTGTGATAGTAGTTTTCCACATGTCTTATTACTCAGAGAGCAGTCTGGGCTATATTTGACGCAGCAATATCTGCCTTCCTACAAATAGAAACATCGTAACCAACAGCGTACTACTCTGACCCTCTAAGTAAACCTCTACACTCACCAGAGGAGCCCTTTTACACAGACTGTGGTCGGCCTTGAACTTTTGGGAAAGAGCTGTTTTATGAGCCACACTTGTAAACAAGTTAACCTGTTTTGAAGAAATGTGGTGTGAATTACTTCAGCTGTTGTTAATCAGGCTGTAACTGTACTATTACCACTTACTATAGCTATACTAGTACTATTAAACCAACCTGCCGGAGCACAGTATCTCAGCACAGCTCTAAGCCAAGATCTGTAAAATAAAATTGCCTTAATGAGCTTCACCTTCATGGGAGTAGCGTAGCCACATGAAAGCTTAGCTCACATCTTAGAGAACAAAAGCAGAGGAACAGATGCACGAGGTCAGGACATGGTGAGTAGCATATTTTTCTGCTGTGTGAGCAGCGGCAGCACTGAGGGGAAAAAAAAAAAAAAAAAAGATCTGCTGATGTCTGATTAGATTCAAGCTAATTAAACTTACAGAGCCTGGAAGAAGATCAACAACTTTCATTCAACAAGCTTTTCTTTGTAAAGGATTTTATTGTTAACTTGAAGACACAATTAGCTTGTGCTTAAGACAAAAGAGCAAATGGGCATCACCTGGTTTCTCAGTGTGATAAACAAAACAGGTGATAACTAGGATTGTCTTGTTTGATCCACTTCCAACTTCAAAAACAGCTTGAGGGTGAGAATACTGAAGTACAGAGAATCATCTGGCTTTTCAATGAACACAGACAAGACAAGCTAATCTTGGGAGTGTGCTCCAAAAATCTTGCTAAAAACCCTGAACCCTGGGACCGTTCATTCCACAGACATCCAGCCGGCAAAACCACACTGTACTACAACCACAACGTACAATAGTTGTGTCATAGCCAAAGAAAATATGCACCCACTCCTCTGTCTGGAATGGACAAACAAGTCATCTGGAGAGAATGTTTGCATGCGGCCTTTGCTGGGCTACAGAGGAAACGGTTACACTGAAACCACAGTGCAAAACCTAAACAGGAAGCAAAGAGGACTTCATGGAGAGCTGCGTCACAGGCAGAACAAACCTTTATCCATCATAACACTGGCAATGTTTAGGTGCACTGCACAAGGTTGAACATGCATGTTTTTTAGGAACTACAAAACAGTATTTCGGCTCATTGTTTACTTTGGCTGCTTTAAAAAGTAAAGAATCATTTCGTTTTGTTAGTAGAGAAGCTTTAACAGGATGACTTTTACTGATTATTTTATAACATTTTAACAGATTTAAAAAGTGTCAGAATAAAGAATCCATGGCATCTTGAAATCAACACCAAGACCATCAACATCAGTCATCTACAGTACTCTTCTATGTAGCTACCATGGCAGATCCTTCATGCATGTCTTACTCCAAAGGCTGCATATCTTACACTCTAGAGTAGATTCAGATATTGTGGTTTGCATCAGTTGCACATTAGGGTTCAGTTAAGGATGTTTAAATGTTACCTTTTAAAAATCCTCAGTTATAAACAATGCTGAACAATATAAATCATTGGTCTCACATTCTTAATTTAAAGATTGTGACTGTATCTTCAGCCGCTAGGTGTATAATTTATTTAACCTTTATTTAACCAGGAAGTCCCTTGAGATGAAATCTCTTTTTCGATATAATATAGTATAATAGTCACACTGTTTGCACTTTCCTGTTCTTGCATAAATAGCAGCTGTACAAAGTATAGTTAGCATCTTAGTTTTCTTTCCTAAATTTAAGATGAGAAATTAAAAGTCAATGGTGTGCTCCTGTGATCATGAAAACACTTTTAAGTACACCTTCAAGCCCATCCCACTATCTGACTACAGCTGGTGTGTCCCATTACAACTACCTGCCATAAAGTTCATGACCCTTTGCACCCCCCACCACCCACCATGGTGTGTCAAGCAATGTAAACAAATGTGTTGCTCTGCCCTTGTCTTGATATACCAAGTGTTCCTTGGTACACATTTGCCTGCATTGCTTAATTTCTTAAAGAGTTGTGAATACTCTGTACTTATAATGTATTTGCTGGCCCTTCCCCCCACTGAGGCATGTAAAATGGCTTCCTAAAGCACATCAGCTGTCCTTTTACAAGACTAACGCAAGACACACCAGCTATCATGTTGCTTTACTTATATATAAGAGCTTTGTAGTAGTACATTAGTCGGATTTTAAACTTTAAGTGGCACACGTAATAATATAATACACGAGATGCGGGATGGGATGTGTGGATAGTAAAGACACAACAAAAAACTTTTTGCCAGTCATAGTAAGACACCGGCGACTGTTATGGAGCTTTAAGAATGATTCATTATGTACAAAGTAAAGATTCATAAGACTGTCGCTGTTCACATCTATGCTACTTATGTTTGGGAGTTCATACAAAGTTTGATTCACCCAACTGAATTATATATTTTATAATATTGATAGTGGGAGCAGCCTCTTGCTTATAGGTTACTTTAGGGTATATCAAATACATTACAATATGTAGTCAGTATCGATACATTATCGTTAACATACTCAAGCGTGTAAATTATGTCAAACATTGCACATACAAAAACCAAACAACAGACGTCATGACTTCTGTAGCTAACGTTACAGAAACAAAAACATGATCACTATCAATCAGACGGCTGTCTTACTATCCGGGGGAAAAGTCGCATAAAATATAGAATATTAAAATGTAGTTATTTCAGAATAATATTTTGTTATCAACAAAGTAAAAAAAATCAAAACAGCTACAAAATCTGTCTATATTAGCACGAAGCTAGCTACGGTACCTACAGATAACCTGCACCTTTGGTTTAGCATAATCTTAGCATCTGCTAGTTGCGATTTGATGCTAGGCTAGCGGCTAGCTAGCTCCGAAACCAATGAAATATTATGAGGGAATTTACATTTACATTCATTACAAATGCCGGACACCCACGAGGTACAATGAATCACCAGATATTATTATCTGTAATGTCCAGAATCCTTACCTCTTGTCTTCTTTTTAGGCCCAAACCATTCTAGCTACTGGAAAGCTCTTTTCTCTTTGTCTTTACCACTTCCAGATACACGCAAAATGGACTCAGCAAAACGCTATAACAACTAAAATACTACAACCAAATTAATGGCCTCCATCATTTCCTCAGCAAAAAACTACATGTCGACTGAGAAACAAAATAAAACCATTTTGTGTCTCGTTCATCTTATTATCCCTGGGCAGAAGTGACTGATAGGTAAGGCTGCTAGCTAAGTTGAGTAGCAGGCAGGTACCACCACAGACAGCACTGGATGCATGGATGGCAGCGAGCGGCGTTGCCTTCAGGTGTTGTCGGAAGTGTCGGAAAATGGCAACCCGGGCGAAGTGAACTGCAGAAGAACGCTAAATTTTTAAAACATGGTTAAGGAACATATCTATGACTTTGAAAACATCTCTACGTTTATTTATCAGATGGTACATGCAATGTGACTGACAGAAGCAACTTAGCGAATTCAGTCATTCTAGAATGCAAAACACACCAATAATTAACAACTATGCGGAAGGTGTTGTAAAGAGTACAGTGTTGAGTACGAATGTAGTAAATTTTATCTGAAAGGTCTGATTCCAACAGGACTTGAATGCGGCACCTCGGTGACGCACAGGTTGCTTTAACTTGACGTTGACAACGGAATCACGGGCTCACATTTTTAATACATTCATTGTTCACTGCTGTTGATAGAGATCCAGTTTCATGTCACTGTTCATAGTTTTATTTATTGCATCTAATGACGAATAACAGTAGCGTTATTGGTTTTGATAACTGTGATCATTTTCAGTTTGAAAAGCCATGAAACAACCTTTCAGAAATGTTCCACAAAATAGTCCATTTGTACCAGTTTAAGTCCCCTAGTGGTACGATTAAAATTGATACAAGCTCCACAGTATGTTTATAGATGTACACTTGTTATAATGTAAAGGTTGCCCATGGGTACAGTGAATCATTTCATGAATAGACTTTTATATGATTTCATTCTCAAGCTTAAGTATAAAAAAAAAAAAATGTACTGTCGTCCTTTTCTACGAAATGACATCTTTTAAAATATAAAATATACACAAGCAATAAAAACAAATCAAACTTTATTTTACAATTAAACAAGTGACCGTAATTTCATAGACAAGATCCTCTAATTCCAAATTTAACAAATGTCTTCAGAGTTCATTAAAATGTGTCACATTTGTCTCAATAATTCTGTCTGTGATGTGTTGTTTTTATTCATTATAAGCTGTACAGGTTAAGTTTGGCTAAAATATATTTTAGTACAAAATCAGAGCACATTAATTTCTTTAAATATTTAGAACTAATATGCTCAGTATACACAAAAAAACTTGAGGGATATCACAGCAATAGAATGGGTTGAAAAAAGGACATATGGCATATCACCAAACCCAAAATATTCAGTTCTCTTCTCAATCTACAACAGCATTGCTAAAAAAATATACACACATACACACAAGCAGTAGCCAAACATAAGACTTGCAGCCTGATGTTCATTCATACGCAACCAAATATGAGACAGATTAGTGGGAAAAAAAAGTTCTGTAGAAAAAAAAAACATGAATGAGAAACCCCCGCTTGTTCCAGCTCTTTTTAATGATTCTTATTTCTTCTTCTTTTTCTTCTTTGGAGGACCTTGATCGGAATCACTGCTGCTTCCCGAGTCAGAGCTGTCGGAGGACGAAGAGGAGGAGGAAGAAGAAGAGGAGGAGGAAGAGCTGTCGTCGTCGCTGTCGCTGCTGCTGTCGTCTGAAGAGGAGCTGGAGGAGTCGCTGCTGTCTGACGATGAGTCACTAGAGGAGCTGTCTGAATCACTGCTGCTGTCGCTCGAGTCTTTAGTCCTGAGAATGAAAACAAATTAATACGGAAACAGGAAAATGTGCCCCATTAAGCATCTCATACTGTATCTGTTACAATCACTGCTGCACCACTTTGAAAACAATTGTTACAAATCCTCCGCTGATATTGAATGTTGTCACTTATAATCTCTGTTCACTTAATGTGGAAGTAAAATGACAGTAATTGTAAGCCTACATGTAGCAATATTCAGTATTGGGTTTTCTTGGATTGGGTAGTCAAGCAGCAAAATAAATTCCTCATTTGTTCAACCATCTATCTTGCTTGTCTGTACTATAATCAGGAGCAGAGAAAGGCCCCCACCTCAGCTGGTAACTGATCACTGATGTGCAGTTTCACACTCCACTTCCCCCACTAGCCTCTGATGTCACTTGACTGATGACTACCGGGAGCAACACAAATCTTCCTGAGAAATAATGAGGCAGCTTTACACAGGGGGGAAAAAAGTCAATGGAATTTATGTCGGGGCATAAAATGATGATGTAGAGTCCCTTAGAATATGGAGTATCTTTATTTAGTCTTTTAGGTTGGTTGAGTTGAGTTTTTGGTAAGTTTTATAATTCCATCAGTAGTTTTGGTTGATTTTTTATTTAGTTTTAGTAGGATTTTAAAGTTTTCACACCTGAAAGTCTGAAACAAATTGCATGTTTTTTCATATGCATGAGGGGGGGTCAAAAAGTTCTCAGACAAATGTCAAAGACAGAGACTGTGTTAAAGACAGCCCCTGCACTTCTACAAAGAAGGAATCTACCGATGGAAACAGACTACAACAGTGTTTAGGCTCTAATGGAACTTATGTAGAAAAATAATTTTGTTATTTTAATGAATAATCTTTTTATTGTATTTGTTTGAGAACTTTTTGACTCTCCCTCGTATACATTTGGTTAGTTGTCCACAAACCAGAGGGTTGGTACTTTGTCCCTAAACCCTGACCCTGACCACATAGGTCACAGTCGCCTCCCAGCGACTGTTTCACTGGTATGTGTGTGTGTGTGTGTGAGCGTATGGGTGAAAGTGACACAATGTAAAGCACTTTGAGTACCATAATGGCAGAGAGGCACTACAAAAGTACAAGCCCATCTAGAACTTTACACAAACTTTACACTATCGTTATCATACGCAATTTAAATTTTTAGTGTCTGTTTTGTTTTTTGGCAACCGTAGGCTTGTGCAACTTCCAGTTACTGGTCTTAAAGTCTGAACCACATGACATAAACAAATGGTTCAGGTTGATTTGAATCAAGACCACAGAGGAAGTTTCATACCTGCACATTTGATCTGGTTCAAACTAAACCACATTCAGCAAACTGGAAATGACACATATAGACATGATGAATGCAACCTGTGATGCCAGCTGTGTCAACCAGAATGTCAACAGGTTATTAAATGGACTCAGAATACAATCATTTAGTCAGAAACCTTTGAAAACCTAATATTACAGCTATTTATATGCACTTCCTACAACAGGTCTGGACCACTTGTAAATTGTGTTTATATCTAAAAGTACCCAAAATATAAAAACTGATAAATGCAGTGAGTTCTTGGGGCAAAACAATATGGGACGATGAGCCAGAAGTGGATCAAAGTCTGTCAGTAGTTGATTTTCCATTGACCCTCAAACTGCATGAATATAACTTGCACATAAAAATTTATCTAATGGAAAAACAACAATTTCGCCAAAACTCGTTTTTGATAAAAAGTTATTGCGCTGGCAAGAGGTAGTTTTTTGGGTGTAGCGAAATTGGTATATCACGCAAAACTGCAATGGAAAGACCTTTTTCTACAACTAGACTCACATGAATTGAAAAAAAAAAACTGTTGACAGATGTTACAATAAATGAAGAAGAAGAGTTTTAAAAGAAACATGGCACAGTATGTGTGGACACACCAGGAAACTGAATCATTTTTTAATTTAGTACGGGATAGAGCGGTGATATATAATAATAATGAATATTTCTGTAAAATCAGTGTGATACTTATGTTCATTGCCATGTTTATGGAATGACTTCTTGTGTCATCCTGTGATAATAAATAAACTAATCATCGCATTTGTGATTTAATGGAAAAACCGACATTACACACTTCTATTTTTTCAGCATTCAGTAAATATCAGTAAAGTTTTGCATACATGTCCAAAGGAAAAGCCACTAGTGATATAATACACACGACTTTCTTGGCAATTTAGGCTATGTTGCAGTTATTTATTCTTTTTAAATTTTTATGGTGAATACCAGGGCTAGGGTTGTTGTTTATCAGATATAGGTGTTCAATTTGAAGATTCCCTCCAGTTTTTTTTAATCTCTAAAAAATCTTTAGGCATGAGATTCACTGATGATTTCAATCAGATTAAATATGACAGAGTTAAGGGAAATTTGTCAATCATTTAAAATGACAAAATAGGTTGACAGGCTGTCTTCTAGGCTAGATTAATTAGTTTGGCCAATTAATGTTCAACAACAGGATGTTTTATTGATTTAATAGGTTTGACAGATTCAATGGCATTTGCAGACCTTGGTTAATCAAACTTTTCAACTGTAATTTCTGACTTTGAGAGAAACTAATGTCTCAAAAAAAAATTGTACCTAGAACTGGCTGTATTTCTTTATGGTTAATGCAATGTTCGGCTGAAGATGTATTTATATAGTATTTATATTGTACATCAAGTTTGATATTTAGTTATCTACATTTACTTATTTATTCTTTCAGCTATTTATTACTTTAACTTGTTCCTGGTTTCTATTAAAATAAAAGACTATTGAATTTAAAAAGCCCTTGAATGTATCAACAGATCAGTTTTTTAATTAAAATGCTTTCAACTCTGAAACACATTATAACTGAAATGATCTACATCTATACAGGGTGGGGAAGCAAAATTTACAATGAACATTTAGTTGTTTTTTCTCAGCAGGCACTGCGTCAATTGTTTTGAAACCAAACATATATTGATGTCATAATCATACCTAACATTATTATCCATACCTCTTCAGAAACTTTTGCCCATATGAGTAATCAGGAAAGCAAATGTCAAAGAGTGTGTGATTTGCTGAATGCACTCGTCACACCAAAGGAGATTTCAAAAATAGTTGGAGTGTCCATAAAGACTGTTTATAATGTAAAGAAGAGAATGACTATGAGGAAAACTATTATGAGAAAGTCTGGAAGATACTATTAAAGAAGAATGGGAGAAGTTGTCACCCGAATATTTGAGGAACACTTGCGCAAGTTTCAGGAAGCATGTGAAGGCAGTTATTCAGAAAGAAGGAGGACACATAGAATAAAAACATTTTCTATTATGTAAATTTTCTTTTGGCAAATAAATTCTCATGACTTTCAATAAACTAATTGGTCATACACTGTCTTTCAATCCCTGCCTCAAAATACTGGAAATTTTGCTTCCCCACCCTGTATAATCTTTTACAGCACAAGTTAAGGGCTCCATTAAAGTGTACCAGTGGTACGGTTAAGCTGCCTGTACTATGCATCTTGTATGTATTTCAGTACATCAATATATTTGTGGTGTACTGTGGTTTTATAGATGAAGACTGTATATTTTGATAATGTAAAAGCCCAACTACAGACAGGACTTGTGAGATAGCAAGAGATAAAAAACACTGCATTAGTTTTCATCGTCCTGAGAGCTCTGTATCATTATGTGATAAATGTTTAATACCAAATGATACCAAATTATTACCTCCGCCAAGGAGGTTATGTTTTTGCCGGCATTGGTTTGTCTGTCTGTTTGTCTGTCTGTCTGTGTGCAAGATAACTCAAAACGTTATGGACGGATTTGGATGAAAATTTCAGGAAATGTTGATACTGACACAAGGAACAAATGATTAAATTTTGATGGTGATCGGAGGTGGGGGGGGCACTGATCTGCCTCTCCGCCTCTCGGAGGTCTGCGCTCTCCGAGTGCTTTTGTAGTTAGTTTTATTTTCAGAGGATTAATTTTTTTTCCAAGTCACTGCAGCTATACAACATAATAAAGGTTTGTACCACAACTAGAAGCTGCTGATGTAATACGTCAACAGTCTGAAAAACAAGTAATCATCTGAAAATAAAACGAATAATTTGGTATCATTTGGTATTGACTCATCAGAGAAATTCATGCCAATAAAGTATTAAAGTTTGTTACCCAGGACTGACCGTCCCTATTAAATAAATAGAATACATTCACTTTTAAATTCAGGTGATGTTCATCTATATGTTACAGACTGTGAGAACGGGTTCTTACAAGGATGGTTAAAAGTGTTCAATCAGTGTTAAGACTAAGTCTATTCATTCACTTAGATGAAGTCGCATGCGTCTATCCTGACCTTTGATATGCAAAACAGTTTTGCATAACACAAGTCATTTTAAATTCATTAGAAACTGGCTGAGTCTTGAGCCTGAGACATTTAGCAGATACATCTCTAAATAGGAGCAAATATTAAAAAACACTGTGTACAAAAAAGTGTCAGTATAAGTCTCCACTAGTGTTTAGTTAAGGATGTAAATCACTAAGGTATTCATTTGCAGTTTTGTCTTGTTGTGCCTTACTGTATTTTAGTTCATTTGACTTATCCTTTTGAGTAGGTTTGTCTTTATGTTTCATCTATCACCCTTGTCTTACCAATGTTCATAAGGTTTTCATATTCCTGTAGTTTGATATATATCTCATATGTCTTTGTATGTGCTGTTCTGTTATATCACGGCAGTAAAAAGAGAATGAGTTGGGAAAAAAAAGTCACAAAAGTACAGATTGTAGCCAGTCTACTGAACTGGTTTCAAGACTGTTGTGCCTGTAAATCATACTGCATTACAAGGTGCAAGGATTTCATGTAAAAGAAGTCTTTGTTTGAAAGTGGAACATCTCTTCAACAGCAACGCTGTGCCACAACACATGGTCACAGTTCTGTCCGGGCATGTCTTCCCCTGACAATTTTATGCCAATTTAAATCTAAAATCACGTGACTGATCTGATTCACATGACGCCCCCTCCTGACCACAGCAACTCACTTTAGACCTCGACGAGCCCCAAGACCAAATAAAAGGTGAATACCAGTGACTTTTCCAATTAAAGATGGTGTAAAAGTGTTAAAAATGATTTATTTTTGGTATTTGTAAATCTACTCACTCCTGCTTGTACTAAACATGCCAAAATGTACAAGTTTTTACAGTTTAAGGGAACAAAACCTTGATAATCTAGAAGGAAGCTTTTCTCAATATGTAAATAATGTTGCGTGCGGTCAGTATTTCATATAAAAAAGTATCCAACATCAGAAAAGTAAATTGTTTAATACTTATTACTTACTTCTTTTTAATTTTCTTCTCACTGGAGCCTTCTATCGCTGGTCTGTTAACAGAAGAAACACTGATAATCACATCGCATGGCACTGATCAAATTAAGAACCAACAGACATTTACAAAGTACAACACGAACACTTCTCCCACTCATATTAACATGTGTATATGTGTAATTTCAAGACAAGGTGAGTTGATGCCTGATTCAGTCTTTCTCAAGAAAATACAGACTAATTTTTACTGTCATGTTGTGTTCACATTTTCTGTCTCTAGATGGCGCCAAAAAGCTGGTACATTTGTCTTTATCCTGCTGGTGGTTTACTTAATGGAGAGGACAATAAAACTTCTTTTACCCTATCAGACCCCCTTGCAGAGACATTAAGTAAAGCCTGACCACAAACTCCTCTACTGTCTCTTATTTAATAACAGAAAGTGAAACTAGACTTATAGAGCACCAAATACGCAAAATAAAATAATAAAATGTGGCTTCTGAAGTGAAGTTTATTTGATAAATATAAAACAAGTCTCAAAAACTCCTATTGTTTACTTAAACTCCAAACAAACCCTGAAAATGTTCTATACTACTGCCTTCAAATAAGACTCTGACAGAGTAAATGCCAATTTTTATTTTATTCTTATCCTTTAAATCTTCCATAACATCAAAAATATGTTCCATATGAACACATAGAAATAACGTTAAACTGACTTTATGACGGTCATGTTGTAAATACAGTGTAAATCTGTTGCCATTATTGCATGTTGTGTATTTTGTAATTTCTTCTCTAATATTAAGAACAGTGGCTGGTAGTGGTTTAACAGACTGAACCGATAAAGAGGCCTTACCCAGTGACGCTGACAGGTTTGTTGTCATTCTCCTTCAGTTTCTTTTTCATCTCGGTTGTCCTTGATGGTCTGTGCACGTATTTCCGCTTCCCTGTGCATTCGTAGGTCCAGTGTCCCATCTCCAAACACTTCTGACATCGTACATGCTGTTTGTTGGCTTCCCTGTTTGTAATTAAATAGACAAGCCTGAGAACAGCATCATTACACTAAATTTCAAATGCTACAGTAATAGTAAAGAAAAACTAAGATCATACATGTTGTACCCACACCTCGTGTCACTTGAGCATAATTTTGTCAAACAATTTGTCCAGTGGGTTTCGTAGGGTTTATTTTTAACAACTTTCTATTATCTGCATTTACAAGCTGCAGTTTCATATATAACGACCACACAGAACAGAACAGAACAGAATAGAATAGAATAGAATAGAATAATAGCCTTTATTGTCATTGTGTGCACAGTGAAATTAGGAGTGCAACTCCAGTCAGTGCAGCAATATTTACAAATATCAGTGTTTCAGAATTAGAATACAGCAAATATAAAATTACAGAAACTAAAACATAAGATAAGAAAATATAATTTAAAAAATCCAATTGAACAAAGTAAAGAAGAGAGCTTAGTACAATAAAGAATAAAACTGGATAAAATAGCAACTGGCGAAATTTACAGTATTAACAGTATGTGACAATATGTATATCTATGAACAATATGAACAGTATGTATTAACCGTTGTATGACTACACAGCTTCTTAAAAAGAAAAACTGACCAGCACAACCTCCTGGAGCTGACGGTGAAATCACCAATCTATTTAAAACAGTCCATAATCGAAACATATCTTGGTTACACTTGCATAAAACACAAAAAGCAACGAAGTCCGCATTTTAACAGTACATTAATAAATAAAAACAAATTAAGTTTCAAAGGAGGGAACCATGAAGTCATTAATTTGGCAAGCTAGTAATGCACCTTCACCCAGCATACACACTGTATTTTTTGTAGATATATTTGGATCAGCCTTAACATTGTGACGACTGATAACTGAAGTGCTAATAATGGTGATTATTTTGTTGCAATGACTCTTGTCAATGGATGGGATATATTAGGCAGGAACTGATCATTTACTTCTCAATGTTGATGCATTAGAAGCAGAAAAATGAGCAAACATATGGATTTCAGTGATTTTGACAAGAGCTAAACTGTGATTGTGTTGTCTTGTTGGGTGTTCCTGGTCTACAGAGGTTAGCAAATACCAAAAGTGGTCTAAGGAAGGACTGATCTCCACCCATCTGTGGAGACATTACATCATTATCACCCGCCTCATATTAGGGACCAAAACAGCTCTAACCCGAGGCCCAAACTCTATAAGACCTCTGAAGGTGCGCTGTCGTAGTCAACAACAAAACATTAGCAGCAGATCTTTAGCATCTCGTAAGTTGTGAAGTGTGGCCTCCATGAGTAGGACTTGTTGATCCAGCACATCACAGATTACTGTTACTGACATGTCGTTTCACAGACCACTTTTAAACTGGTACTAACCACTAGAGACTAGGAATACTCTGACCCAGTCATCCGTTCGTCCATTTTGCTGCTTCCAACACATCAGCTTTGAGATGTAAATAATCACTTGCAGTCTAATAGATCCCACTCACTGAAAGATGCCATTGTAACAAGACACTCACCATCATTTAGGCCTACACTTCACCTTTCAGTTGTCATAATGTTATGGCTGTTCAAAATCGATATACATATTTCTCAGAATGCTGGACCAATAAGGGATGGATTACATTCTCAAATCTGAACGAATATCCTCAACAGCATGTAAAAAAAAAAAAAAATATATATATATATATATATATATATATATATATATATATGAAACATTTTATAAGATATAATGAAAATTGCTCAAATGTACTTGTAGGTGTGTAGAGCCAGAACAGAGTTGGGGAAGACCACATATGCTGCCCCCTCTGCATGGAACGTCCTGCAAAACAACCCACTGTAAATCTATCTGAACTTGTTACTATAGGTGAATTTAAAGCTATTTTACAGGAGCGTGAAATCAATGAGCTTGGTCAATGTAACTGTTTTTAAATGTGCACAAATGATTGTTTTGTCACTATCGATTGTAAGTTTTGTATTATGTGTTGATTATGTCTTGTCACAAACTGTGTGTTATGCTACTTTTCTGGCCAGATCACTCTTGAAAAAGAGATTTGCAATCTCAATTAGGTTTTTTACCTGGTTAAATAAAGTATATATGTATATATATATATATATATATATATATATATATATATATATATATATGTACGTACATACATACATACATACATACATACATACACACACACACATAAGTTAATTACATAAAGCAGTGAAACTATGGTCTAACGTCAGTGATGATTATGTCAGAAAAGGTCATCAGTGGTATCTATCGTGTTTCTAGACTGAATTTCATGGTCTAATATTGTCATATATGCACTGTATAACGGGTAGCTATAATGTGTTTTACCATCTTACACTACTTGTAACGAATATTGTTTTCATCACAACTTTGTCGGTAGGAACAAAACACAATGGCGAACCGTTTAGATTTACTGTAATTCCACACATATTACGGTCGGACACTCGGTATTTCTATGTTATAATCACCCATGTAACATAGAGATAAATGTTTGAGGAAATCGAAAAGTCTAATACATTTCTATATATATATTTGAGAGACACACAGCGGCGCTTTTGTGCTCTCATTAAGCTCTGCTTCGTCTGCTACTCGCAACATTTACCACACGAAGCTCTATTATGTTCGTGTATTTTAATAGAAGACACTGTACAATCTTCTCAAAGGAGTAAAGCATGATGTTTGATTTACTGAAGTGTACAATACTCACGCTTGCCTCCTGGCTATTATTCTGTGCATGGGAGTCGCCATGTTGCGGGTTACTTTTTCTTCTTCATTAATGTTGAATCAATACATTTCCGGTTAACCCAACGTACACAGCGACACCCATAGGCAAGGATGGTTAGTTATACCCACATTACATTTGTAATGAACGCCCCCTTCATTGACTACAAGTTCAATATAAAAGAAATTGGGTTCTGATCACGAATTTAACATGTTAGGAAATTATCGTTTATATTTTGTAGCACATGTTTTTAATTTATTTTATTAAAAAACAGCTATCTTTGTAGGCTGGTGTTAACAGTGTTGCTTAGACTTTATCTATCAGACAATGTATTAATAAATAAAAGAGATCCATTCAAATGCTTAAGTATAGGCATCAGAATTTTCATTTGTGTTCGTTGATCTTTTCTTTTTTTTTTTTTGCTGTTCGCTGTGCGCTATCTCAGTGCTTATGACGCATTCATCTGTTAAACGAAGCCCACTGATGTCTGCCTGCATCCCCATCTTGGCAGATTAGTACTTAGCCAACTAAGCACATTTTAACAAGCAGTGTGCACATTAAGTAGTGCAGTAACTACGGAAGAGGTTTAGCATCAGGACAAAGAGGCACAGAGGATAACACATACACATATTTGTGATACTATATCTAGCATTTGGAAATGTGGAACCATTAGGACTGATGGTGTGGCCTTTTTCAGATGCACAAGCATGATTAAATACAATAAAGTTTACCACTTGAGCTCTGGTAGACTATCTTGCCAACTTGCTGTTTTGTTGTCATCAAAATTAATTTTTAAAAAGCAGTGGTCAGAAAGGTTAAGGCAGCGGTTCCCAGCCTTTTTTAGCTCATGACCCCATTTGAACATCACAAATTTCTGGCAACCCCAGCCACTCAAAACAGAGACATTTTGCTAAAATTAATTTGATTTTGATCATGTAATAGTTTGCTATACTATGTTGCAAATAAACATTAATTTTAGAGGACATTTCGTCTATATAATGTATATTATTATGGACAGAGGCAGAAAAGCCAGGTGTAGATTACTGCACAAAGTGAGAATTAGATTTTCCCTGGTCAGGATATGTACAGTCAGTCCAGCTTGGATTTACAAGACTGACAATTAATACTGAACAAACAAGAACTTAAACTATGAATTATGAAAGAGCTGCAGCATCTGAAACCGACCACAATGAACATTTGACAGATAAACAGTACCACAGTGCTTCAGTTTCAGAATTTGTCATGTCTTTTATGGATTATGATTGTCTTTGTCAACTCACCATATTTTTTTATTATTAAGTTTTTTTTTGTTTTGTTTTGTTTTTTTATCAATTACTAGACATTTCAGGCAACCCCATTTGAACTTCAGGCGACCCCACGTGGAGTCCTGACCCCATGGTTGGAAAACACTGGGTTAAGACCTTTTTCACATCTGTACTTTGTTATTCATATCTTCAGATATCTTACTATGCAGCTAGTTGCAGAGGTTTGGCATTCTGTTATCTGTGTCAACAATGCCGTTTACCCTCCCACTGTACAACTGTCATAACACCCACCCATATGTATTCTTTGTCAGAGGCATTAATTAAAAAAAAAAAAAAATCTTCAATTTGAGATTCAAATGGTTTTCCTGGGGATTATACAATGGTCTGTGTTGCTAATTTATAAGTTAATTTGTTTACTGTTGTTTCGATAGACAGGGGGGGAAATTTGGTAAAGAAATTTCCAGTAGTTTTCCGTAATTTCACCACAAATCTCGAATGGTATAGAGGTATATACCACATGTTTGTAGAAAGGTCCAGAGCGATCTAGAACTCCGCAAATCTCGCGGTAAGTAGAGGAGAGCCGGCGAGAAGTCAGCCACACCACCTTGCTGCTGCAGCCTGAGCCTGCCCAGCACAGATCAGATACACCGGTAACAGTCAGCGGTGTGGATTATGAAGACAAGAAGTGCTTAACACGGCGAAACACAACTAGCTACTTCTCTGGGACTTTTACATTCTTTGGAAACCGTATTTGTACATTTGTTTATTTTTCTAAGTCGTACTGTAGATAAGGTTAAGTCTAGACGAATCGCTGAACATGTCAGTGGTGGGATTTGACTTAGGTTTTCAAAGCTGCTATGTGGCTGTAGCCCGAGCCGGAGGCATCGAGACAGTCGCTAACGAGTACAGCGACAGATGTACACCGTAAGTACCATAAACGCAGTACTTCTTCATGAGACTTCAGTGGGAAAAGATATGATAAAGTGGGAGTCTTGGGTTAGCTGTTGTTGTCTCACCGGTGACAGGGTAAAGCACGTGAATCTAGCTTTACTGCCTAGCCGCCGTTACTTAACATCATTCTGTGTATTTGCTAATTAATCTGTTTTTCGGTCAGAATGAATCGATGAACTGGGTGATAGTGTTTCTATGATGAACAAGGAACCGTCTGGAATTTGTCCGTAATTTACACATCTCCTTCATCTACCAAACGAAGAGCCCCAGCCAGAGTTAGCTTAGTAGCTATCACGGTTTTATTAACGGTACTGTACATTTGGGGTACTGGTTTAAGTTGCCTGGATTGTATAGGCGGGCGGTGTTTCTCCGCTCTAATTATTGTTGTCTATCTTTTAAAGGTGAAAGCTCCGACCAACCGGCGTGCACCGTGTGGCAAACTATATGTCTTTGCGTTATGGTCTCTTCGATGACGACAGCAGTAGCTTGTTGGAATATTCTAGCAATCTTAGCAGAAGGTTTAAGTCTGTGGATATATATTTATATACTGTGGGTAACTTTAAAAGTGTGTGTTCATAACAGATCACTACAGTTATTTAAAAAAGTGCAAGCAGTGTTTTTATAAGCATATAATGAGGACGTAATTAAATGTTCTCAGTCAGCTTAGCAATAGATATTTGAATAAGGATATTCTTTACGTTCCTACTTAAGTTATTTCTGTTTTAATAACATATGCAACTTCAAGTCTTCGTATTAAAAAGTTACCCATATATTTGCAATTTAATAAATGTGCTAAATCGGTATTACTAATTCATTTTAGACAAAAAGACCATATAAGTATGTAAATGTAATTTTATTTATAGAGGACAGTCTTTTTTTTTTTTTTTTTTTTTTTTTTTTTTTTTTTTGTCATATAGCGGTACCTTTGATTTACCATAGCACGTGATTCATGTAGCTGTCCTAAATAGACATAATGAACTTTTTCAATCAATCAGGATATACTGGCTTCATTATTTAATTGTAAGCCTTAAAGATGAAACAAAAACACATTTTTTGATAGTTTTCTTAATACAATGTAAAGAGAGAACATTAAGTATTTTATGAGTCCTTTTTGGGTGGTTTTCTCTTAGTAAGTTCATGTGTTGAATCTTTTACAAAACTGAGCTGAATATCCCACATTTCCCACCGTACTACCACACTGTTGGGTTAAAGCCTATCAACAGCCTGTTGTGTGTTTGTGTGTCCTCAGAGACCTGTAGAGTTGACTCTTTGACATTATCATCTGTACTTGTGTGTGGACAGCGACTGTAGCGCTGACATCTGCGTTTCCTGGGGATGGGGATGACGAGCTTGATAAGACCACATTCTACTGGGATAAAAGTGGACTGACCACTGCACCTCAGGCAGTGTTTGGATGTTGTGTGAACCGTGAGACACAACATCTAATGTTTGCATGCAACCATGGGTCTGGCTTACAAAAGTGACTGTTAGTCTTACAAGATTTAAAAAAAAAAAAAAAACTACACAGAAATAAGTCATTTCAATTTGTATTTGCTGCTGTCTCAAAACAAATTGCTGTTGTTGCTGCTGCCGTCATGGAAATGGTCTGTGTCATTTCACGTGGGTTGGGCTCTAAAGTGGTGTCGTGTGTAGCCTTGACACTGTGTAATAGCTTAGCTGGCAGGTGGATCAATCTTGATAAGTAGTGTTTTAACAAAAGTGAGTTTTAAGTCTTGGCTCAAAAGGACATGTCAAGATGTAACAAGATTTACATGGTTTTGTTGTTTCTCTGTTTTTCAGGTCATTTGTATCCTTTGGACCAAGAAATCGAGCTATAGGTGCCGCTGCGAAGAGCC
The DNA here is from genome assembly GCF_902148855.1 of Sphaeramia orbicularis. Classification (NCBI taxonomy): domain Eukaryota; kingdom Metazoa; phylum Chordata; class Actinopteri; order Kurtiformes; family Apogonidae; genus Sphaeramia; species Sphaeramia orbicularis. The sequence continues at coordinate 14,934,690 of NC_043970.1, forward strand.
AGGTAAAATCACTGTTGTCACAGTGTTGTATTTCTTATAGGTACTTGTCATAATGTGTTCAAGTTGCACATTTAAATATTAAAAAATTACCAGACCTATTTTATATATTTTGTACTTACGTCAAATGCTTCCAGCTTTCCAATCCATACCTTAGTCATTGCCATTGTCGGCATATCCTCTTTACTAAATTGATGTCAACATTTAGAGTTATTTGTGGCTATTACAGTACAATGACATGAACATACATCAGTACACTTTAATGTGAGGAATCCCAAGCTGTTTGATTCAGTTACCTCATAGTGTAATGCTCTGAGTCACACCACGTAGTCCATATGTTCAGAGTGTTAATTGTGAAAGGTCTTGTGACATCTAGTGCTATTCTTTGAAATTAGATATGTTTAACATTAGACCATATATACCATCTGTTTATATACAAATAATTCTAATCTTTGTTAATTTTGTGTGTGATGCTCAGGTGGTGACCAACTGTAAGAACACTGTTCAGGGCTTCAAGCGTTTCCATGGCAGGGCATTTTCAGACCCCTACGTCCAGTCCGCCAAGACTCATTTGGTGTATGACCTGGCACAGATGTCCTCTGGATCCACCGGTATAAAAGTAAGATTGTAAATCTTATGCAGTCTCTGCTTTCATGGGATTTGCATAACTAACCCTTTATGCTGGAGGAGTAAACAGTATGTATTGATGAGCTTATGTCCTATCAAAAAGTGTTTTTTATTTGCCGACATTGCATACTAAACAACAACAGGGGCACTGTCCCGAATTTACAGTGGTACATTGGATACTGGGCAACACGGTGGTGCAGTGGTTAAGCACTGGTGCCTCACAGCAAGAAGGTCCTGGGTTCGATACCAATACCAGTCGAAGGGGGTGGGACCTTTCTGTGTGGAGTTTGCATCTTCTCCCCGTGTCTGTGTGGGTTCTCTCTGGGTACTCTGGCTTCCTCCCACCATCCAAAGATTAGATTAATTGGTTAATCTAAATTTCCCATTGGTGTGAATATGAGAGTGATTGTTTGTCTCCATATGTCAGCCCAGGCAACTTGTCCAGGGTGTACCCTGCCTTCGCCCCTATGTAGCTGGGATAGACTCCAAGCGACCCCCATGACCCTAGTGAGGATAAAGCGGGTTAAGAGAATGAATGAATGAACATTGGATAAGCAACTCAAATCAAAATAAAAGTTAAAACCATAAGAAGCTCTTTTCTTCTAAATAACTGATTTTTCTGCTTAACTCATCTCATCTGAATTGCTATATACCATCAATCGCAATGATAATTTCATTAGATAGTTAATGTAAGACCAGAAACATTACAAAAGTTTGTTGTGCTGTATAAATGACAGAGCCTGGATTGCACGTTGAAGACACCGATCCTAGCATGTCTGTGTGTCCCTGTGGAGATAATTAAACTGAGTCCTGAGGATGAATCACAAATCAATGCAAATTGCCAGTGTTGCCTCCAAATCATGCCTTAGTTCAGTAGTTTAGAGGCTGTTTTGGATCACAGTGACAGTAGGCATGTGAAATCAGCTCACAGTACCTCACCTTCTCAGCTGCTGTGGCATCTGGGTGCTGCGGCATCCACATTATAATTGGCTACTCTGAGGTGGTGATGCTGCTACTGACATCAAGTTGACAAAATGGTCCCAGATGACAATAATGAAAACTTGAGTCAGCTCCCAGATATGTGGCCTGTAGGTTGTGCACATTCAGAGTCTTCTGTGAAAGTGAACCAGATTTAACAAGATGAAGAATAGTCAGTGCTTTTGTTACACTATTGACTCTTTTACTATGTGAAAGTTTCCATCCATGCCTTGTTTCATGCCCTCCTACAGTGTGATATGCCATCGTCTAGCCCCCTTTTAACATACAATCATCATTCTTGATGTCTCGATCACATCAACATTTGTCACAGGCAGAAGCTGTTACATATCATTTAACATACAATCATCATTCTTGATGTCTCGATCACATCAACATTTGTCACAGGCAGAAGCTCTTACATATCATCTTCCTTCTTTGTCGACATTTGTAGAAATATCTTGCGTATCTTTTTCAGTGAGTCACTTCCTCTTGAGACCAAAATGCTGCTATTTACATGGTACATTTAAAAAACACAACACTCAAAGTAAAATTATGGACTTCTGGCTGGGATTTTCTTTAACACATGGTAGCCTGTAGAATGGGCCTTTTATTTATATTTTTTAAGTATTTTATATTATGCCGTTTCATTACCCTTCTGTCCCATCTTGAGAAAATTAACTGGTTAACTGGTTTGAATTTGGTTATTAAAGATTAGAGTTACTCAACAAAAAGCAAAAATATGATAAACAATATGATAAAAATAGCGATGCGATAATGGTTTTTAAAATCCGAACATCAGCTGAGTTATAATGTAAGCGTGAACACTATATGTCAGGAACATTTTGAAGGAATTCCCCCAAATTTGCCACAATCATTCACTTTGATTCAAGGATAAACGGAGTAGAATTTGGTGGTTAATGGTCAAGACCACTGTGAAATCACAAAACATAAAATATTGGCTCTACAAATTAACAAATTCATGTGCACATAATGACAGCATTTCACACAAAGATGAAATAGGATGAAAAGATGATGTGGTCGCTTTTTCTATCCAAGTCAAAGGTCTCTTTCAGCTGGGGCATCATTGTAATATTCTGCAAAAAACACTTTTCTAGCTGTAATTGAAATCTACACTTAGTCCTAGTGAAGACATGTTTCTCACTAGAAATTATTCTTTTGAATCATGCATGACAGCATGGTATTTAGTAGTATTTTTTAATTCTGATTGGCATTTGATGGTTTGTTATTTCTATGTAACACAATGTTGATTTGAATAGCAGACCGTCACTGTGCTATACACAGTCTGAACAGTTGTATTGAAAATACTGTTTTATTTTGCAGAAGCAATAGAATTATTCCCAAATTAATCAAATAACTTTATCTATCATGGATGGGACCTTTCTGTGTGGAGTTTGCATCTTCTCCCCGTGTCTGTGTGGGTTCTCTCTGGGCTTCCTCCCACCATCCAAAGACATGCACTGATAGGTTAATTGGTTAATCTAAATTGCCCATAGGTGTGAATGTGAGAGTGATTGGTTGTTTGTCTCTGTGTCAGCTCTGTGATGCACTGGCGACTCATCTAGGGTGTACCCCGCCTTTGTCCAAAGGTAGCTGGGATAAGCTCCAGTGATGCTAGTGAGAATAAAGCGGGTTCAGATGATGAATGAATTTTATATTGATATGTTTGACAGGTTCTTTATTTAAGTAAATAACTGTGTAACAAGTGAGGTAATGTACAGCGAGCCACATCAGGGTCCTGGATCACCCTGTCTGGGATTAAACGGCTGTACATCATTCCTTACCTATTAAATTCCTACACAGTCATCAGTCAGGGTTCAACAAGAAGAATTGTGCGCATGCCTGGAGCAAGATCAATGGGATTCCCTGTTCTATTTTTCAAAAATATAGGTGTACATAGTTTTTTCAGGGGGAAACAATATTTAATTCTCACACCCTTTTATCATTTTGAGTCTTGCATTTGCAGATAAAATATGGAAATACATTTAAAGCTTTGTTGTTTTATCATAACCACTTACAGATAAAAGAGTGTGTACAGGGATGATTATGTAAAAGGTGATTTTGGGCAAGTAGTTTTATTACCAACTTGTCGATACATAGATTGTTTGAGTCGTGACAGACATTGCTGTAAACGGTAACTTCCACAGTAATTTTCATTAGGGTCAGTATTAATTTAAAGGGGTCATATTTAGCTAAACCCACTTTTATTAGTCTTTGGTACATTTGTTTGTGTATTTGGACCCTAATAGTTCAAAAAGTTTGAATTTGAACCCTCCAGGTCCCGCTAAGCTATCTTTATATTCATTTTGGCAAAAATCAAGTGGATTTCTACAACTCTTTTTAATTCCTGCTTTATTTGTTACACCTATGACTAATTACGTCACAACACTTGCACATATACGGTCCAGAGGTCCAACCAACATCTCTCAGTACGCCATAATATTTTATCAGCAGCAGTGGTTGTAGTCCATACTGAAAATATGTCTAAACTTTGAGCTGATTACATAAAATGTTCAGTTGTTGGTTGAACAGGACAGAGCAGCACAGCCAATAACCTGGAGGGGGTGGGGTGTGAAGTGGCTCATTTGCATTTAAAGGGCCAGCGCTCAAAACAACCTTTCTGGTGTCATTACTCAGAAATGGGGTTGAAGATGGACCTGTGGAGTTGAATTAATGAAGAATTCAAACCCAAGCATAGCATTTACAGTTTATGTAGACCATAGGGTCATGTTTTAAAATGCATAATTCCTTTTAAAAAAGCAAAATATCACTCCTGTATAGTAAAGCTGTGAAACTCTTGTCCACCACAGAGGACAAAAATGCATTGCTGGGTCTCAGGAGGATATAAACCCTGATTAATACAAAATGTATGTATAATTTCACAAACATTTGAACCTAGCAATATTTACCCCCCAAAAAAGCAAAATATCACTCCTTTAAACTTACAGTTTAAGATCAGTATCTGTATTTTGCATAACTTGTGTGTTTCAGTAAATAACCTCTTTTCTTGTCCTCGGCTCTAGGTGATGTACATGGAGGAGGAGAAGGTTTTCAGCATCGAGCAGGTCACTGGAATGTTGCTGACCAAACTGAAGGAGACTGCTGAAAGTGCACTGAAGAAGCCGGTTGCAGACTGTGTCATCTCGGTAAGCATTTCTACAGACAGCCCCGACACTCTACGAGCTTCAGCAGGATGTCTACAAATCTATAAAAGCTCCTGAATAGATTTGTTGAATTGGAAGTTTTTGGGTTTTTTTTAAAGGTTTCATCAAGGTGTTCATTTACATGTTGGATCCAGCACAGAGATAAAGTAATAGGTGTGGAGTTGCACCTGACAAAGTTTCAAAAGACCTCTGACTCACTAACATTACTTACAGCACTTTAATTCTCTCTGTGCAGTTTAATGGAAAGAGCATTGCTTTTACAGTCTGCTATTTTGAGTCACAGTTATTTATGTCACCGTCTTGCACTTTACCAGCAGTTTGGGTAAAAGATTTCCACTGAAAGCTGCCTTTCCAGGTGTATAATGTGTGACCACCTGTTCATGTGCCATTTTTAGCTCTGAGCTCTTCATCAGATGTCTTATCTAAAAGCTCCTTTTCCTTCTTGACACCTCATTGGTGAAGAGTGGGATGTGTGTGTCTCTCGCTTTGCTCTGTGTATGAATTCACCAGCAGCATCTGTTGCGTAATATTACCTACAGATATCACCCAGATAGGTTGTTACTTTCACCAGGTCTAAATCTACAGTTTACATCAGCCCTGGAGATGGACGATAACATGTTATTATTACTGCAGCCAGTGGCTAAATTTAGTATTTCTCCACAAGATGTTTTGTTTTGGCGCCCAGAGCAACTAACACGGTAACACTATCCAGACATCTTGTGAGAAAAGGCCATTCATGCCTCATTAGTAATCAAAGGGAGTGTTCAGATTTCTCTAAAATCAGAAGTGACCAGCTTTAGGACATTTTTGACACTTAAAACAGTGTCACAATGCTTTATCATTAATTGTTATCCTGTGATTTGGGCTTGGCCAAGCAAGTAACAGAGCGAGAAAGCATTGTGCAGCAATACTAATCATTCCATATCTGTTTTTAAAAATTAATGGAGCAGCAACCATAATAGCTCAAATTGTAGGCAAATACTTTAACATGCCATTAAGGAATAATTACCAAATATTTAATAAAAACATGAATTTATCATCATTGACAAAGTAACTGAGTGAGGAGCAATATACAGCTGTTATTCAAGGTTTGGAAAAAATACCAAAAAGTGCTGTTCTTCAAGAAAAGTGAAAATATTTAGCATGCCACACTTTTCTTAATATATAAAAGTACATTATATCCAAAAATGAAACTGATATCATTTGTATTTTAGTTTTAAAGACATTAATTCATGCTAACAGGGTGAGAATCCAAAAAAGTAACGGAGTGAGGTGTTTGTTCAGTGTGATGCACCATAATAATTATCAAAGATTTTATTAAGATACTGTTGAAATTATCAGTCTTTGGCGACATGTCTTTCATTACTATATTTAATGTACATCTTTCTGCTGTTTTTTTATTATAAATAACATTCAAAATCATTATATTTCATTATTATCAAATATTAGATTAGACACAGGCATATATTTTGAACATATTTATTTACACATTGTGAATCTATGCTTTATACATTCATTTACAACCTTTACTGTTCTTAATTAATACTGTATTCTACTTATATAGAATTTCCATTTTTCTCAAATATCCAGTTGTAATTCAGGTACAAATTAAATAAACACAGTTTTAGAAACTAGAGATATATGTGTTGATGCTGACTAATCAAAAAAATATTTAGAGAAAAAAGGAATTGACCCTGATGTTCAATTACACTTAGCCAGGCCCATTTAGCAAAAAGAACTCTCACTTAGTTAAAATTGGTGTGTTTATCTTTTCTCACGGTGAATCATCTGCTCCTTTTTTCCTGCATTCCACTTCCAGGTTCCCAGTTATTTTACTGACGCAGAGAGGAGGTCTGTCATGGATGCAGCTCAAATCGCAGGCCTCAACTGTCTACGACTAATGAATGAGACCACTGCAGGTATGTGGAAGCACACTGTGTTCTCTGCATGACATGCTGCATGAAATACTGCTGTCATTCCATAAATTAGTATGTATACCTAGGACCTTATGGGGAAATATGTTAAAAATAGGTGATTTACTTCTTCCACACTACCAGTAGACCAGTTTTGTAGGTCACTGGATGGTGGCATGAGGTGTTGTGAAGGTGCTGTGTCCGCCATCGTCTTCGTTTACAATTTCTTCAGACATCTTCTTTGATGGAACTATTGGTCAGATTCATTCTTTTGAGATATTTGGATTTTTGAAGTTTTGACTAATTAAAAATGTGCCTTTCCTTAAAATGGGTCATATTTTGATGGCTTATAACATGGAAATGCTTAGAGATATCAATATAATTACTATTGAGCACTGATAGGAAGTCATATGTGGACTTTCATTTGGGTCCATTACCTATGACCTTGAGTGACCTTGAATGGTCAAACTCAAGGTCACCAGTGTCTACATTCCAACAATCTTCTTTTCTGAAACTAGTAATTGGATTTGTTTCAAATTTTGTATGTAACTGTCTTGGGACAATAGCTGCAAAGTGTGTTCACCGTTTTGACAGATGTAGATTTTTTACATTTTAAATATTCAACTAATAATAAATTTTTTGTAAATTAAATATTCAAAATGTGTCTTTACTTATAATGGTCCATATTTTAATGGCTTATAACATGGAAATAGTTAGAGATATCAGTAAAGTTACTATTGAGCACTGATAGTAAGTCATGTATGGACTTAAGTTTAATTAGTTGAGTTCTCCAGTGAAAGTACCACCCACTTCTATTGGGAGATTGATCTCCTGCATCGAGACCACAGGGCTCTAACATAGCGCCAGCCTCACAAATTCATGTTGGTATTGATTCTTGATAGAACATGTCTGTGAGATACAGGGACATTGGCCCTATTTTTATTTCAGGGTGTCACATTGAATGTATTAAATGGGAACCACGGATTACCTTGAATCAGAACAGGTTGTGTTAGTGTTTCACTGGTGTTTGTTAAAAATGAATATATGATGTTTCTGCTTGGGTATTTGTGCATCATACATCAAAGCAATAAGTTGGAACATTTTTGAAAAATAGGGGATACACAAGGTGTCATGTCTGTCACAGAGGTATTTAACCTGGGAGTGAGTGCATGTTGCTGCCTTCACAATGAAGACAAAAGCCAAATGTTAAATTTTTGTCCGATGTGAAATGGGTAAAAGTCCTTTCTAACTAGATGTCCTTTGTAACATATCCTTTCATATCAAATGTTTACCTTCACATCATGGTAAATAGGTTTATTTTTTCTATTGTAAAACTGTTTTGAGTGGAAAAATACCAGGAAACTAAAACTATAGAGTCGAAACAGACAAGTTACACCCAAGTTGTGATTAAAAGTGTTATGAGGCTGCTTTCAGAGTAAAAAAAAAAATACAGATCTGAACAGTAAGCAATTTTGTACTGTAATGAGTAATGTTTTTTCTTTTTTGTTAAAATGGAAAATGGTGTCCAAAAAGTATAAGGTAAGAGACAAACATTGATGAAGCTTTGACTTGGCATCCACCTAAATATGGTAAAGTGGTAAATCCATGTGAAATATCACTATGATGCTAAAGAATATTTTCATAAACATGCTGAAAGATTGATTTATATCTTAGGGTTTTTTTTTTTTGTATTGCAATGATGATATAACTTGAGATAAATAGGAACATTGTCAAACACATCCTAAAAATGGCTGAATACCAGACCAATTAAACAAGATGTTAACTAGCAGAAAACATAAGGACAGGATATTGAAGTCTATCCCACATGGCCCAAGGCCTCATTGCAGAAACCTGGGTTCAGTTTTTGGCCCAGATCCTTTCCTCCATGTCAACCCCTCTATGTCTTACAACTCTATGCACTATCTCTAATAACGGTGAAAATTCCCAAAAATATCTTAAAAACATCTGGAAAACTGTATAAATAATGACATATAATACATCAGCATAATGTCCTGAGTTGTTGCTGTGTGATGAAATTACAGTTAAGTGGTTTTCCTTAATGTAAAAATTCAAGTAGATCAGCATGAATAAGTCTGTTAAACCAGAAGATGTTAAGTAGTAGTTGTGGTGAGCACCAGGTAACACCAGATCGTATGTGTGTTGTTCCAGTGACTCTGGCATATGGCATCTACAAGCAGGACCTGCCAGCTCCAGAGGAGAAGCCGAGGATAGTCGTGTTTGTGGACCTTGGCCACTCGGGTTACCAGGTGTCAGTTTGTGCCTTCAACAAGGGAAAACTTAAGGTGAGTGATGAATAATTTGTGCTCATTATGAAAAGGAATTACTGGAGGGGAGGGGGCATGCCAGTGGTATTACAGTATCACACCACAGCACAGGTTCATGTGAATTAAAAGTGTTTTATTTTAATATTGTATTTATTCTTGGTCTCAGGTCTTTGCTTTCACTTGTGATTAGTTTATTTCATTATTAAACATTTAGAAACCTTATTAAAATGTATGTAGCTGGTGAAGATTTAATTAAAATCTGTTAAATAGACCACACTGCAAAAAAGAGTGTCTAAAAACAAGATAAAAACACTAAATCTAGGGAAAAAGGTACTCAAAACAAGTGAAATTATCTGTCCATGCAGCAAGATAATTTCATTTGACAAGATTTCTTGAATAAAGATTGTTAAATCTAGAAATATGTTTGTCTACAGATGTATTTAGAAGGCTTGAAATAAGCATAAAATGCTTAGTTTAAGATGACATTACTTAAAATTGATCTTTTTACAGCCTCAAAATAAGTGAAATATTCTAAACATAAGCTGGCTGAGCTGGCTAAAAAAATTTAAGTCTTAAAATAAGAGTAACATGTAGAAAAAAATTCTTAAAATAACTGTTTGATTCAGCTGAAAACAACCACCTTAACCATGAATTGAACCCAGGACTACCGCATTGGAGTCTAATGGCTTACCTACCGAGCTAAAGAACCACAGTGCTGACAGGCAACCAATCTGCTGTTCGTTATGGAGGAAACATGGGTGTCTATGTTAAACAAGAAAAGCACTCGGAGAGCGCAGACCTCCGCCAAAACAGATCCCCCCAATCACCACCAAAATTTAATCATTTCAATCCATAACTTTTTGTTATCCTGCTAACAAACAAACATGCAAACACACAAAGCAAAGTGATCACAATACCTCCTGGCGGAGGTAATTAACTAAGAAATGACTTCGTAAACGAACTGCTATTAATCCATAACTGTACATCCTATCTCAAAAATTCTTGCATGTAAGACTTGTGGTGAGTCTTGTGAATGCATTGATGTACAATATGTGGAAAAAAGTCAGAACTGAATAAGCAGTGATTGTGGGAACATGGAGTTTGTCAAACATGTTAGTGACAGAAATTTAACAAAAGTGAATGAGACAAAAAAATGTGGCTTTGGTTTCATGTCTCTACTACATTCCTATTGGCTGCAGGAATGTTTCAAATTGTTATCAAATTGAATTATTGTTAAATTGGTCATGTTAAGCTGTGTTATCATTTTTGTCATGTTTTAAGCCTGTAAATAATAAATGATTAAACTCTGTTTCTTTCAGATGCTTTTTGTGTGACTTAAATCTAGCAACATGAGTTTGTTAATGAATCTTAAAACAAGATTTATATTGATGAGACTTGAGGGGAGAGACGTAATATATGTTATTTTAACAGTTATTTACCTCATTTTAGGATTTTCTGCCTATTTGAGACAAAAAACATAAGGCTGCGCTTGATTTAAGATTATATTGTAAAGCTGAACACTTAAAATAAAAAATTAACTCATAAAGCAAGAGAAATTAACTAACACTTCTTGATCAAAGGTTTGTTTTTAATCTTAGTTAGAACCAAATAATTTGCAGTGCAGTAGAAGAAATGTGCTCCTCTTTTGTTACTTATTTTCCTCAGATGCTTCTGTCCAGGACAAACCAGGGTGGTCTGTTTTGTCCACAATATTATGAGGAGTCCTTATCAGTACAAAAAGTAACTAACTGTCTCCATGCTCAGATCTTGGCCACAGCTTTTGACTCAGACCTCGGAGGGAAGGACTTTGACGACATCCTGGTCAACTACTTCTGTGAAGAGTTCGCAAAGAAGTACAAGCTGGATGTCAGGTCCAAGCCTCGGGCGTTGGTGCGTCTCTACCAAGAGTGTGAGAAGCTCAAGAAGCTGATGAGCGCCAACTCCTCAGACCTGCCTCTCAACATAGAGTGCTTCATGAATGACATTGATGTGACTAGTAAATTAAACCGGTGAGTCACAAAGCACTTTGAAATCACTACCAGTATTATTGCTTGGCTTGTGAATGTGTAAAAGAACTGGACGTCTACACCTTGATGTTGGTATTTGCCATAGAAGTTCCTTGGCTTCAATCATGTCCCATAAACTCTGAACTTTAGTAACCATTTCCCATTTTGGAAAAAGAAAATTACTGCACAGACATGTTACAGTACAAACCTTTAGTTTTATTTTACAACTCATTTGTATCTTTCTACAATCAAATCAGTTTTACAGCTTAAAAAACTAAACCTATTTACTTCAACTTGAGTTTTTGTGATAATATAATATCATTACTAAAAATCTATAAAAGCAGCATGGACCAATGCTAATGAGCTTTACTCGTGAACTATGTATTGAAAACTAGTATCAAACAATATCCAGACAACACTTGGGACTTTTCAATATTTTACAGTTTCCATGCAGTTCAGCTGGTGTGAGGAGTTGTACTTCAGTACCCAGCCCCAGATGACACCCAGTTGTTTTACAAACTAATGCTATCAGAACAGTAATTACACACACTGCTAATTCAAAAATGTTGTGTTAAGCATTGCCTAGTAGTTTCAGCGACTTGATTATTATTATTATTATTATTATTATTATTATTATTATTATTATCATCATCATCAAACAACAACTGGATGTGTTAACTGTGTCAACTTCACTATTTTATACAAGCTGTATTATTAGCTGGATAGATGCAGTGCCACATAATGCAACACTGAATTAATGCTAATGTTACAGTAGCTAATGTAGCTAAAGTTGTGCTAACATGCTGGGTTGCTGTACTATTAGTAATTAATAATAATGATAAACCTCCTGAGGCATTTGTGTGAATCCTTCGGATAGTGTAACTTTTTAACCTCCTCTACATTAGAGCTGTTAGTCAGATTTGTTTTTTAATTCAATAAGCAGATGCTCAAAAGGTCTTACTCAGAAGCAGATGAGCGAGCTGTCGACTAGTGTCCCCATGGCAGACATCAAAGACCTCTATTAGTGTTGACATCGTGTTCATTGTCAGAATTAGTCATTGACTAAATAAGTTACTGACGTGGTTTCTTGAGAAGTTAATGCTTTTTGAATCAGTCAGTGGGAGCCAGGATGTTTTGGAGCAGCATCTAGCAGCTGCCACTGGTATTTACACTTGAAGATACTTCTGCATTGGCTGACTTTCAACACATGGTTGTTGCCCATTGGCTACAGCAGATAGGCAGATTTTTATTATTATGATTATTGTTATTTGTAAAACACAATGGGGTTGCATCTTCCTATTTGTTATTCTGAAAATGAATGGGACGTATCAGAAGTTGTAATTAGTAAAAAAAAAAAAAAAAATCACTGTGAAATATGAAAGTGTGTTAAAAATAGAACATCTGCGTGTGTGACGGTCGTTCTCTGCCCATATGCTCTTCTGCTTTTCTTCCTGAGTGTGTTTGACTCTTCATCTATTAATAATCTATGACTGTGTGTCCCCAGGGGTCAGTTTGAGGAGATGAGTGCTGGGCTGTTGGCCAAAGTAGAGGGTCCCCTGCGCAGCGTCATGGAACAAGCCAGTGAGTTCATAGGGCTTTAATAGCAGCTAGACTATCCCCAGAAGCACGTGCACACACAGACCGATAACACTGAGTCTTGTGCTTTGCTGATACCGGCCTTCCCCTTAGTCATTCTTTCCCTCCTTGGTTTTTATCACTACCAGTTCTTGCTTTTCTCCTCTACTCTGTTTCCTAGTCGTGCTTCAACAAAACCTTTTAACTTTAAATATGAAGTCTGGAGGATGTCAATCTAAGGAAAAACACATTCTTTACAAAGAAGATTTAAGTTCACAAGTCATAAATTAAACCACATTCCAGTATTGCTGTTGTTCAAGGTACCTGTACCCTGCAAAAAAGGGTGTCTACAAGCAAGATAAAAACACTAAATCTGAAGGAAAAGGTACTCAAAACAAGTGAAATATCTGTCCACGCAGCAAGATATTTTCACTTGACAAGATTTTTGAATTAAGATTGTTAAATCTAGAAATAAGCATGTCTACAGATGTATGAACACTTAAAATAAGAAATTGACTCTTAAAACAAGATAAATTATCTAACAGTTCTAAATCTAAATTTTTTTCATCTCGGCAGTGTAAGGCCTCACAAAATGCATTGAATTTGATATTCTTAAAGTGTTTTCATGTCTTCTCATTGTATTAACCATAATATGGGTAACAGCAAAGTGCAGACTACACAGATCTGTGTGAGAGATAAAACAACTACACAGCTGACACTGATACAGGCGACATAAACACCAATGGGGTGATCAAGACCCCAAAACCAGACTGTCATTAACCTAGGGAAAATTCCCGTATGAAAAAAGTAGATTTCATGACGTATTTCTGTTAAAGGTGCCTAGCACAGTGCACGAACAACAAAACAAAAACGTGTGCATTTGAGTAGCGCTTTTAAAGTGATTTCTGTTCTCTGTGAATACACACCATTACTTTGGCGCTGTCACAGCTGGTTATACACATATGTTAAGTTCTCAGTGTGGCCAAGGTGTAGGCGGTGGCAGGATCCAAAGTATGAGTGGGCTAATTCTGGGTAATGCGGTTCGTGAGAAAATTCTTACTTGCTGGGGACGGGTGGAGATGATGGGACATTTTTTGGTTTCGCACTCACTTATGAAGAGCATGAAACATGTACCATGCACTGCAGGTGCCTATTAATTAACAGTGTGGTCAATAGTCAGTCATTTGTATTTACTATTAAATATTACAAGTGAATATTTTTTTATCCACTGCTTAAAATAAATTCTTCTCTTTGCCAGAGTTGCACTGAAGTTGGCACAACATAACATTCTAAGCAATATTAAGAAGTTCTTATTTGTTATTTCCTTCACCTTTATGAACATATGTAATGCAAGGTAAATATAAGAAGACAAATGTAAGATGTTACAATTTGTACATAGATCAGGCAAAACATCTACAGACAGATGCCATTTGAAATCCCTATAAAAGACCAGCTCCTCATGGCTTTTACTTGATTCCAAGTAGTGGGAGGATTTTTAGAAGCCTCTTCCCAATGAAGTACTTAAAAAGTCTTAAATTTTCTTCAGAGAACCCTGAGGCTTTTATGTAGATAACGTTTTTTTTAGTGAATCTGTAAATATGTAAATTTGGATTATACTTTCCCCTAATATCTCCCCCTGCTTCCTGTGCCCAGAGTTGAAGAAAGAAGATGTCTATGCAGTGGAAATCGTCGGTGGGGCCTCCAGAATCCCCTCCATCAAAGAGCGAATTGGCAAATTCTTTGGCAAAGAGCTGAGCACCACTCTGAACGCAGACGAGGCCGTGGCCAGGGGTTGCGCTCTGCAGGTAAAGCACACCTGTTCTGAGTACCACTATCATACTGTAGAAAGAAAAATCATTCCTATCTTTGCAGTATGGCAGGGGTGTCAAACTCATTTTCTTCCATGGGCCACATTCAGCCCAATTTAATCTGAAGTGGGCCAGACCAGTAAAATAATAGCATGATAGCCAATAAATAATGACAACTCCAAATTGTTTGTGCAAAAAATAACATTCAATTATGCCAATATTTACATTTCCAAACTCTCCAAAGAAAGACGATGTGAATAACCTTAAAACATGAAATTTGTTAAGAAATATGAGAATAATTTTATCAATATTATGCACTTAATATATAATTGCACTTAATTTTCTTTGGACATTTCAGGTTGTTCATATTTGTTCAGGTTATTCACATTTTATTGTTAAAGGATAGTTTCTTAATGTAAATATTTTTATAATTTATTGTTTTTTGCACTAAATCAAAGAGAAAAAAAAATGGTGTTGTCATTCTTTATAGGTTATTATGATATTATTTTTGAGTTTGATGGCCTAACTTGCACTTTGCAAATTCATCCTGTGGGCTGAATTAGAAACTTTGGCAAGCCGGTTTTGACCTCTGGGCCGCATGTTTGACACCTGTACAGTATGGTATTAAAATATTAGTTCCCCATTGTGTTTCTCAGGCATTGTGACCTTGGGTAACGTGTGCATCATGTTTTCCTCCTCCTCTGCCTAGTGTGCTATCTTGTCACCAGCGTTCAAAGTCAGGGAGTTCTCCATTACAGACGTCGTTCCCTACTCCATCTCCCTAAAGTGGAATTCGGCAGCGGAGGAGGGTCTGAGGTACAATCGGTTACTGTCACTCACTGATTCCTACGTCATCACATAACAGATGTTTTCTCATTGACTTTCTTTTGCTGTGTTGTTGCAGTGATTGTGAGGTTTTCCCAAAGAATCATGCAGCTCCTTTCTCCAAAGTGTTGACCTTCTACAGGAGAGAGGCCTTCACCCTTGAAGCTTATTACAACAACCCCAAAGAGCTGCCCTACCCCACCACCACCATAGGTAATGCATTTTCAACTCTACAGTTGTTGGTTCTTCATGAATCTAAATAGGCCATGTCCTTTTTTTTTCTCCAGGCAAGTTACCATAGACATCTTGAGAGAGAAAACTACAGTATGGATTGTTTCTGGAAGTCTATTAAGTGAATCAGCACATTGTATTGGAAAAGTCCAAACTTGAGTAACTTATTAACTAATTTACTGAAAAAGTTCAACTTTGATCCATACTCCAGCTTTGTAGGAGAGAAGTTGGCTCCCATAGTAGTCAGATCTGGATTTAGATTCATATACCAACTTGTAGACATGACGCCACTGTAAAATTCTGGAATATGATCAAGGGGAATGTGGGTAGTCACAAACTGGTGCTCACATTTTGATCCCAGGAGAGGCATAAAAGCAGCCAACAGCTTTGTGAAAGGTTGGAGGACAAAACACAAACAGGGATAAAGCTAAAAAAACAGGGCTATTCCACCATATGATTTTGGTTTCTGAGCTCTTCTTGAGTTAAAACACGGGTTAGGATTTCCTGTTGTAACACACTTTGAGATTTATTTGAAAAGATAAAAATCACAGGAGCTTTTTTCCTGGCAGTAAGATCTGTAAAGTGGCATGTATGTCTTTTTTTTTTTTCCTAAAATTACAACTGTATGTTGACTAGATCAATGCATGTCTTGAAGCTATTTTCTAAACACTGTATTTATTTGCATTACAAAAACCCTTCAACGAGCTTACAGAAAAATTAATATGAACATTTTGGAATTTGGAATAAATGTTATCAGTAATTTTTTAGAGTAAAGCTCAGATTACTCGGAAGATATTCATGGTCTAAAAATGTTGTTGAGGGACAATGAATTAGAAAGTGTTCGTTCAGTTCTTAGAGGGAGCACAATAAATATAAAAACAACACTGAATAAGCAGCACAGGGTGAGCCATGGGTCAATCCAATGAGCAGAGGTTTTAACACTTTCAGTGCCATGGGCCGATTAAATCGGCTTTACGAAAACAACCTGTAAAGTGCCACGGGCTGATCAGATCGGCTTTGGAGAACACGCCACATTTGTGTACAAACAAACCATCCACCCCCATTTCTTTCTCACATTTCGATGACGTTCTTTCTGTGTCCCCCTTTTGAGACCAAGCAGACGGGAATTTGAGGTCACGCGACCGAATAATATTTTTATATCTTTTTAATGTTTCTTATTCTCCGGTGTTTCATCAGAGGGAGCCCTCCATGCCGGGGGGCGGCTGTGGACTCCGGGGGCTGTGGCGCCTTCTCTCACTGGGGTCCGCTCCTTTCTGGTGGGTGGGGGTCCCAGTTGGCCCTCTCCCACTAGTTGGGATGCGGGGCTGTGTTGCTGGTGCCTGGTCGCCGGGGTCGGTGGCTGCCTCCTTGTGCGGATGGCTCCCTGAGACAGCGCCTCCTAAATTGATGTTTTACTTTTACTTGTACATTTTTGTTCTGGTCTACCCGTGCTCAGTCAGTCTTCTTAAGTATGTGTGAGCTTGTGGGTTTACATGTATATGTGGGTTTGCATGTATATGTGTGTGTGTGCGGGTGAGTGGGTGGGTGTGGGTGGGGGGCGGTACTGATTTTTAAACTGATATGTAAAGCACTTTGTGCTACAGTTTTTAATGTATGAAAAGTGCTATATAAATAAAGATTATTATTATTATTATTATTATTATTATTATTATTATTATTATTATTATTATTATAAATTATGCAAATTACGATCAATAATGAATCGGCTGCGTCCGGTGCGTTTTGGATCTAATCAGCAATCGGTCGGATGTTACCGAGCGGTTTCCTGCAGGATTCTTCAAATATTATAAAAACGACGCGAAATACTGAAAAACGGCCAAATTCTGTGGCACTTTTAAGGCGTATTAGCCCCTTAACTGTCTGGCACTTAAAGAGTTAATAAGGCCTTAAAAGTCAATACACTGTCACTGTATCTCACATGCTGATTCTCTGTACAAGTAGTAAAACCAGTTTTCTTCATTTTTCTAAAGCTTGTATTTTATACTATACATGTTGATACTGTTGCCACTAAAACATGCCTGTTTTGACACGTATTTCATTTATTCCAACCATTTCCCTTGTCTTACAGGCCAGTTCCTAATCCAAAATGTTACACCACAGCCATCAGGGGAGAGTGCAAAGGTCAAGGTGAAGGTACGAGTCAACGTCCACGGTGTGTTTAGTGTTTCCAGCGCCTCCCTAGTAGAGGTTGTGAAAGCGACTGAGGGGGAGGAGCCGATGGAGACGGACCAGTCGGGGAAAGAAGAAGAGGTGTGTACTCTTGTGAGTGTATGAGACAGGTTAATGGCTGTGGGAGTGGGTGAGAACACGTGTGTGTGTGTGTGTGTGTACCTTGTGGTTCAGTTCGGTTATCCGTTTCTCACAGTGTGGCAGTCGGACCACGCCTCAGTGTTCATGAGTCATATCATCTCTATGGAATTCAGACACCTTGCCTTTACAAGCTTTAGACTGCTTCCAAAAGGGTCTTCTTTATTTTCCTCCGATTGTTTGACATCTGTTCTGTTCTTTGTGCTTGCGTGCATTTAGGATTATTGCCCTAAATTTCTGTTGTTCTGACTAAATGTGCACTTAAATGCTCTTTAATGGCATCTGCCTTTTAGAGTTTAGTCCAAAAAGTAGATCAAAATATTTGCCCCCATAAGTAAGAAAAAGACATAAAAACAACAGATGAAAGCCATAAAAACACCTGGGAAAAACAAATCAATTCAAGGAAAGACCCCGACAACTACAGCTGCACAAATTGTAATCGCAGTGTCTTCTTATGCAAATTATATAAACCTTCTGGGCTGCAATCAAATAAGAAATGTGCATGTCTGAACATGGCAGCCTGTTTTCTATGTTTTTATGTACACCTACAGTAAAGCAACGGTTAATCAGGCTCTGTTTAGGCAGTGAATTTATACAGGTTTTGGTCACATTTGTGAATGGGTGGAGAATAGAATATATGACGCCTCTCTTGTATGAAGAATTTGAATTTTGTGACACAACCTTAAAGAAAAAGCAGCTAGACTCCTGATACCTGTTTGTCACAATATTGTCCATAAAAATCACAGCCTGACTTTTCACTATATCCGTGAGGTCTCAAATCTGATTTGTTTTTTTTAGTCAAAGAGGCTTAAACCTGTTTTATGGCTTGTGGTCCAGTGAATGTTAGCAAAGAGTTTTTTCTGAAAACAAACAAAAAAAAAAAAAGACTAGTGTGATATTTCTTAGAAGCCAAACACAAACAGAGCTGTATAGCCACAATGACAGAACATTTTTGGATAAAATGCTTTAAATTCTCAGCTACATGCTGGAGACAGCGTGGATGCTTAGAGGCAAATCATTTTCACATATTCTGGTCTTGTTCAATATTGTTCCCTTTATAGCAGGAGGTCTATACAATTTTGCAAAAAGTATTCCAGACAAACATTACTTTTGAGTTTGTGTCATTATACTTAGGAGTTCTACCATCAGAATATGTCTCCTCTAATGACAAATACTTATTTCAGATTTTAAGTGCTGTTTGTAGGAAAGCCATAACAAGGAAGTGGCCACATCTAGAAAATCATACAGGGGAGGAGTGGATTGATATCATTTATGACATTTTTAAGATGGAAAGAATTACTTTTGCAATAAGACTACAACAAGGTTTGTTTCTGAAAAGATGGGAAAGATGGATTAGGTATGTCACACCAGTTCATCCATCGTTCATCTAAAATCATGTCTTGTGTCCATTTCATCCTTTTTTTTATTTTAAACCCTTTTGTTTCAATGTTTAAAAAAAAAAAAAAAAAAAAAAAAAAAAAAAAAAATATATATATATATATATATATATATATATATATATATATATATATATATATATATATATATATATATAATTTTTTATTTTATTTTATTTTTTTAATATCACAAATGTGCACCCCAGCATTCCTGTTCTAGGGAGTTTAGTTCTCAATTGTGTGTTGTAAAAATTACATCTTTGGTATTGCTGAAGGAGGACCAGTCATCCTTATTTGTATTGTCTGAGGAGTCACGGACGTATTGCTGTGAGATTCAATTGTAATTTTCAGATTAATGGATGAGAATGGTGAATTGCTATGTGAATAAGTATGTGAACCATGGACAATACCAGTAAAACGTGAATTGAAAAAAAAAAGCTTTAAATTGTACATTTCCATGTTCAAAGAAATCGATGGGTGTTGCGGTGCAGAGTGGTGCGTGGCTGTGACTCTGAAAATCTTAAAATGATCAGATAAAATCAGCCTAATAGTTTGTGTTACTTTAATATCATTCCTCTATTTTTTCTTGTTTGTTACCGTGTGTCAGAATAAAATGCAGGTGGACCAGGAGGATCAGAAAGTCAACAATGCAGACGCTGGAGACAAGAAGGTAGAGGCTGAAGAGATGGAGGTAACCTTGTGCTGGGTGATAAGGCATTAATCATAACTTTTGCCCCCCCCAAACACTTTTCAATAACATAAAGAGCAGAACTACATGGAGATAGGAAAATTGAAAAAGGCATGTAAACAATTTTGCTGCATTGTTGTGGTTCTTGTAATTTCAAGGATAAGTTCACAGATTTGTCTTTTTTCTTATTACTTCGAAGAAATCATTAATTGAGTCCTTCATTGTATATGGTTTGTCTTTACATGAATAATATTTTACAGCACAAGCCATCATAAGACGTCTGGTAAAACAAATGGCCTTCTGGCTTTAAGTGTCTGAACAATAATCTGCATTTTAAAATAGCAGATTGTGATACATAATGCTGTGATGTGACATGGAGATTGTTATTACAATAACCATATCACCCAGCACTAAGGTTAAAGTCCAACTTGTAGGTTAGATTTTGAGGAGGGATTTATCCATGAGATTAAATGGAAACATGCAATACACAGCATAAATATCTAAATATACTTTAACTTACAAAGCATGAATCGAAGAATTCAGAATAACATGTCACGATGCTATACAGAGATGGCAAACAAACCAGCAGGACTGAAAACTACTCTGACATTTACAACTCCGCTCTCAGTTACTATTTTTTCCCTGATATTACTTTTTATGATATTTCCTCTTCGATATAAAAGTATAATAAAACTCTCTCCTCCTCCATTTCAGTACATACAGTTCATTTTTCCTTCACCTGTCACACACTGAAAACAGTTCCCTCTATATGAGTCATGTTTCACATCGACAGCACAAGAGAAAACATTTTATGCAGTGGTCATACTCTCACAACTGTCTGTGTTATCACTGTGTCGTTACCCTCACAACAGCCTTAGCTCAAGCTGACGACTCAACTGCTCTTTTCATCCCATATCGTAACTTGATTTTCGCTTTATCCTTGTTATTCCTCCTCATCCTCAACTGTTCCAGTCACTTTGATGCAACAGGCTCACAATAACAAGGCTGTGATCTGTCAGAACTAGAGATTTTCAGTGTGTTGTTATTAAAATGATCGTCATTGCTAGACTTTGACAACCTTGAATAGCTCATCTTTTTTTAATGTGATGCAACATATGGATGGATTTTCATGTATATGTTTCAAAATCCATTTACTAGATCACTTCCTGCACATTTTCCTGCAGTTTAGAACCAATTAATTATACAAGTTCTGTCATTAGAATTCAGCCACTATTACGGTTTCATACATGAACACATGCTTATGGTTCTGATTGTTAACAACCAGTAAACATTTAACTCCCAAAAGACAAAAGAAAGACACCAGTAATCAACATTAACTGCCCACAAACATAAAGACCCAAGTTTATTACAACTGGGAGAGCAGATTAGTTGAGTAGGCGGTTTTTATTTGGCCCATAAGTAAAAGATTTAAGACATGAAGTGAGTACAGCACACCGCCACTGAAAATGAATTCAACACTTGCACAGAGCTCCAAAAAATGTAGAAAATCCTCGATAATCACATGTGTCATTGTTTGATCATGCTGCTGAAACTGACAGCTGGTGTTAAAGCCAGTTGTCTTCGCAAGTATAAGCTTATCAGTTAAATGTTTTCTCCCTATTGCTGTTTTTACAACTTAAAAAAGACACGTGGTTCGGTAGGGAAGTGTAACAGCAGGAACATTTGCATAGACTGAAACCATTTCCATCCTCGCTTTCAGACAGAGGACGCAAAGCAGGAGAAGAAGAGCGACCAGCCCCCTCAGGCCAAGAAGCCCAAAGTGAAGACGAAGACGGTGGAGCTGCCCATAGAGAACAATCTGCAGTGGCAGCTGTCCAGCGACGTACTAAATACGTTTGTGGAGAATGAGGTAATGGTCTAAAAATCACTTGGAATGTGTAGCAAGCACACGCAGTATTTGTCCAAGCAAATGTGCGAGCAAATAGTTCTGCTTCAATTCGATGTTCTCATTTGGTCTTTAAAAGATTCTTTTGAAGGTCTTCATCAAAAGCTTCTTTTAATTGAATTTAAATGAATTACATTCTGTTTTTCAACTCGTTGCCCTTTTTCCAGGCTGTGATCTTTGCCTGTTCAGCGTGTAACCTTTATGCAAACAGACTGCTGAAATGTGATTATGTAATACTAGATACCGCTTGGTCTCATACTTGTTTTTTTCTCCTGTGAGCTTTTCTTTTTCCTGTTTTTTTTCTGATACTTGGGCAAATATTGTTAGGTCCAAATGTTTGTGAAATTATACATATATTGAGTATTAATCAGGGTTTATATCCTCCTGAGACCCAGCAATACATTTTTGTCCTCTGTGGTGGACAAGAGTTTCACAGCTTTACTTTAAAGGAGTGATATTTTGCTTTTTTAAATGGAATTATGCATTTTAAAACATTTCCCTGTGGTCTACATGAACTGTAAATGCTCTGCTCGGGTCTGAATTCTTCATTAATTCAACTCCACACGTCCATCTTCAACCCTATTTCTGACTAATGACACCAGAAAGGTCGTTTTGAGCGCTGGCCCTTTAAATGCAAATGAGCCACTTCACACCCCACTCCCTCCAGGTTGTTGACCGTGCACTCTGTCCCGTTCAGCCACTTGTGTTCGTTAATACAACCAAGAACTGAACATTTTAGGTAAATGCCTCAAAGTTTGGACATATTTTCAGTATGGACTACAGCCGCTGCTGCTGACAAACAATTATGTCGTACTCGGAGAAATGTTAGTCAGAGGTCTTGACCTTATACGTGAAAACGTCATGACCTAACTAGTTATAAAACGTAACAAATTAAGAAGGAATTAAAACGGGTTACAGAAATCCACTCGATTTTTGCCTATATGAATATAAAGATAGCTTTGCAGCACCTGGAGGGTTCAAATTCAAACTTTTTGAACTATTAGGGTCCAAATACACAAATAAATATACCAAAGACAAATAAAAGTGAGTTTAGTAAAATATGACCTCTTTAAAAAAAAAAGAAAAGAAAAAATGTCCACCACAAAGGACATTCCATAAATAAACTAGAAAAGCACTCAGAGAGCGCAGATTTCTGCCAAGGCAGATCAGTGCCCCCACCCCCAATCACCACCAAAATTTAATCATTTGTTCCTTATGCCAGTATCAACATTTCCTGAAATTTTCATCCAAATTCATCCATAACTTTTTGAGTTATCTTGCACACAGACAGACAGACAAACCAACGCCGGCAAAAACATAACCTCCTTGGCGGACGTAATAATGTATCTGAGAAAACTGTTGCATCATGCTGTTTCCAATCAAGGCCATTAATTTATGTATAGACACCAAAACTTTTACTTACTGGGTCTGAGGAGGATGTGACGTAAATTTGTGCTCTAAATGTGACTCTTTGCATAAAACATGCGACTTTTATTGTTGATATTATATTATATTATTTAATTTATTTTATTTATATATTATTTAATTTCTCGTGTGCTTCACTGACTAAATCTGTGCCATCTTGCAGGGTAAGATGATCATGCAGGACAAACTGGAGAAGGAAAGGAATGACGCAAAGAACAACGTAGAGGAGTACGTGTACGATATGAGGGATAAACTGCACGGCGCCCTGGAGAAGTTTGTCAGTGAAGCTGTGAGTGCAGATTGGACTTAAATCCTCCTCGTGGCAGTGAATGCATGTTAACAGACACTCATCTACACAGTAGAAGTGAACACAACACTACAACTATCCTTTCTCAAATACCTTTTTGGCACATGTGCTTTTGCTTAATGGTAATACAAGGATGAAGATAGGCTGTCCATTGTTCATCAGTTTAACCCAGAAAGACCCAGAACTACTTTTGTGTCAGTTGCCAAATGAATTTTTCTCTCTATTTAACCATTCTCAAGTGATTTAACTCCATTTGTTGTAATATTAACCTCTGTATGTTGCATTTTTTTCAGTGAAAACTTATATTTTCCTATATTTAATCTACTGATCCTGTAGATGTTCATAAAACCTCAGATTAAAGGTGAGGCTTATATCAAAAATAGAGAAAACTGAAGAAAAAGTGGCTATTTCAGCAAAGATATCAATAACTGATCATAAAAACAACTGGCTCCATTCATAGTAATTGATCAAAATCTATGGTTTTTACTGGTGAATCAATGTTGTAGAAGATGACAGTGTTTCCACGTTCACTACGTAGCCTCTGAACATCCAAATGGGTCATATCTGATGACCATGAGAAGGTGTTAAACTGTATTTTACACCAGTTACTTACATCTATTGATAGGATTAGTGGATCAACAGGTATTAAACATGTGAGATCAGTGGATGCTTTTGTTCGACAGAGGATGTTTGGGTCTTTATGGGTTAATACAGATATACCACATGTAGTCTACTCACTCTGCCTGCCACGTGGATTTTGCCTAAACTGTGTAAAACATACACTGCAGGATCGAGATGTGTTCTCATTAAAACTGGAGGACACAGAGAACTGGCTTTACGAAGATGGAGAAGACCAACAGAAACAAGTTTACATCGACAAACTGGCTGAACTTAAGGTAACCAGCATGTAATGTGTGATACAGAGCTCAGAAAATACTGGTATGAATGTACAGGATGAAAAATGACCATGTATTATTCAATATGTGTTAGTGTGCATACATTTAGTCACTAACTGGATAAATAAATGTGTCGTTTAATCTGGGCTGACTGACTAAACTGACATTTCCTTCTACAGAAACTTGGCCAGCCTATTTATAACAGGTACGTGGAAGCTGAGGAGAGGCCGAAAGCTTTTGAGGAGCTCGGCAGGCAGATGCAGCTGTACATGAAGATCATCGAAGCTTACAAGTCAAAGGTAATATGGTGCAGTAGGAAGGATGGTTCTTTGTAAAATATGGTTTTCATAGACTTTATTAATGAGTCATAAGCCTCTTTTAATATGTTGAATTTAAACAGGATGAACCAAGTCAAACAGGAGTCATTATTTTTTTAAACTGGCTTTTCCGTCAACAGGATGAGCAGTACGATCACCTAGACGAGCTGGAGGTGACCCGGGTAGAAAAGCAGGTGAACGATGGCATGATCTGGATGAACAGCAAGATGAACCAGCAAAATAATCAGAACCTGACTCTGGATCCAGTGGTGAAAGTTGCAGAGATCCAGGCTAAGACTAAGGTACGGAGATGCAGCCTTTGGTCACATTTCATCCATTTAAAAACACACAAGGACGCCAAAGAGGACGCGTCGTCCAAGGGCGGTCCTTGTCGTTTGTGTGATATTATAAGGCAAATGGTAAAATTATTTCATTTTACTATTGAGATGTTCATAATTTTGCCCAGGCACAGTAACAGGGGTGGACACAGCGTTTCTGTTACCATGGTACTTAAGGCGGGGTACACACCTAAGGATTTTCTCAATCTGAAGAGATTTTTTATCTGTTTCAGACCCCACATTTGAAGATAAAACATCAGGCATTGAACAATTTTGATCGTGCTGTGTGTGGTGTGCTCCAGTAATCTCAGCACACGCACATAACAATTCTGTCCCACCACTGATCTAGAATCTAGTCCTCCAAGCCAGAAATCTCACATGATCTAACGTGATCTAACAAAAACAAAGAAAAAGAAAGATAGTTTGACTTAAACAAAATGTGGGTAGGTAGCAGGCAAGGAAGAGAAAAAATAAAAATTTGTGGATGAAAATAATTTGCAGGACATTTAATGATGATGATGATGATCATCTAATTTCACTGTGGTTGATCCACATCCAGTTTTATTTTGAAGAGAGCTTCACGTCTGTTTACATCCGGCCACAGGTGTCATTGAGCAGCACAGAGATTTAATGATAGCATGCGTTTTAGGCAAAAATAAAGCCCTTAAAAGGGAGTTATGTGTAGACATTGTGTTTAATGATGGGTTGGGTCAGGTTGCAAGTCTAATGTACGTGGGTACGGGTGGGTGTGGGTTTGGAAAACTGGACCCATGCAGGACTCTGCTCAGGAGTTGTCGGCTTTCCACAAACACACGAAGATTTTTTGTTGTAAATATTGAACAAGTTTAATATTTACGATTGTCGGCCCCGACCCGTTTCAGAGACAATTATTGGGACAAATTCACTCTTAACACACCTCAGACCACAGGATAATCTGGTAGGATAATCTTATAAAACATAAAATAATCTGGTGTTTGCCATCCTTGGTCGGGAAGGGGGAAAATCGGGATAAAAACAGGCCGATTATCTTTAAGTGTGTACCCTGCTTTAAGGTTCACTTCTGCCTGTGGCGCTGCTTCATCACGTAGGATGTTTAATGTTCTGTCAATGTCCAAGTTATTTATTCCACCTTGTGAGAAAGACGTTCAGTGCACAAGTGACACTACTGTGAGAATTTAAGAAGTAGAAACAGGGTTCACGTGGGGTCTTAAAAAGTCTTGAATTTACAAATCTGCATTTAATACCTTCAAAAAGTCTGTAGAATGTATTATATTTGATAAGGTAGGTCTTAAGTCATGATGGCATAAACCTGTTCACTGTGCTGTGTTTAAATGTGTCTGTTAAATATCCAAGTTTCAAAAACAGTAACGTTAGTCCACTCAGTTCCACCCATTCCCACCCAACAATTTATGTTGAAATTAGGAACCAATTATCACTAACTTTGCAGCCCACGGTAAGAAATGACACGGAACGGTAGGAACCAAGGCGCTGAAGTAAATAAATACATTTTTCTAAATTCTAGGAGTCATGAATTTTTGCCAGTTTGGCTGTGAAGTGAGCATTAAATTCTGTTCTAAGTAGTCTTAAAAAAGTCTTAAAAAAGTCTTAGATTTAACTTGTAGAAACCCGTAGGAACCCTGTAGAAAGAACAGACTAGTTTCTGTCACTGTAATACACACACACACACACACACACACACACACACAGAGTATCTGTTAGTTTCTTAACTTATTTCTGATTTCTTGCTGTTGTCATTTCTACTCCTTTTATCTTATTGAGTTGGGTTCATTTCTCTGTTGCAGCTGCGTCTCTACTGGTTTCGGAGGCTGCTAGATTTGGTTCAGTTGTGTGTTTTGCGTACGTGTGTGTGTTGTATAATGCAGGATGTGTGGTTCATTTGATTTTCATTGTTGTGGATTGTAATGATACTAGTGCGCTTCAAGTTTGTCCCCAAATTCCTTTGCATCATTAGTCTCATGGTCCAGTAAGACTTTTCTCAACACACTCTTTTCAGTTCATCTGCAGACCATGACAGTGCAGTGCGCCATAGTCTGTATGGTTAATGTGAAACACTGTAACAGCAGACCAACACAGTTTACCTCAGGCTGGGTTAGAGATGTGTAGGCCCAACGGAAAAGACACTTCCTTTTAAACATTAAACCTTGGACATCAGCGGGTTTTCTGACATGAGTAAACATTGCCAAACTAACCTTTCCTAGAAGGATGGATGGATGTAGAAGAATGTGTGACTGTTTAGAAGGTAGTTCAAGAAGTGAAAGATGAATGAATGTTGTATTAGAACAGCAGAAGACATGCATCATGGGTGGAGTATTGTGATAATTGTAGTTGTATGTAAATGGGAATGTTAATGAAAAGCTCATCATTATCAGTCATTAACTTAGGACTGAAAATGTTGTCAGTGATAAGTTTTGAGTCCTGTATTTATGACTCGTATGTATCATTCATTCATCTTCTGAACCACTTTATCCTTGAGAGGGTCACGGAGGTGCTCAATCCTAACCCAGCTACGTTTGGGAGAAGGTGGGGTTCACCCTGGATGTGTCGCCAGTTCATCACAGGGCTGACATACACAGTCGAACAACCAGTCACTCTCACATTCACACCTACGGGCAATTTAGCTTAACTAATGAACTAATCAGTGCATGTGTTTGGATGGTGGGAGGAAGTAAGAGTACCCAGAGAGAACCCACGCAAACACAGGGAGAACATGCTTATAATGTCGTATGATGCTTATTATTATCAAAATGCTTATAAATGGGCACAGTCCCTCAAAAGGTTGTGGGTTTTTGAGAAGAGGAGAGTTTTGCTTGAATTACATAGTTTCATTGATTTAGAACAAGGGAGAGTGAGGTTTAAGGTACAATTAGTAGAACATTAGATTATTAACATTCACACACTATACATTGATTTCTATTCCTGCATACACATACTGTCATCACAGTCAATAGTTACACAAGCATTTCACTTTTTTTATTTTGTAAATATATTTTTGTATTTCTATCACTCTTACAAAAACATATATCTAACACGTACAGTATTAAATGATGGCACAATCACACAAGTATATTATTATTTTCTGTAAAAGAAAAAACAAGCATTTTAAGATGCTCATACTGTAGATCCTTTATTGTTAAACAAACACAACAGTGCCTTACTGTTGCTCGACCCTTTGCCCTTTGTTTAATGTGGATGCAATGTATCATCTTATCCAGCAGATGTCACCATATTTAATTGTATTACATGCTTCCAAACACTGAACCATTTCAACACAAGTGCTTCAGGTTGATTCAGTGGTTCAGAAAGTTTCGGTTTCTCCATCACTACTTTTAGTCATTTCATGTTTTCTTTTCTGTCTGTTTTAGTCACATGATACACACAGGAGTTAGTACTTGGTTGCATAACCTTTGTTTTTGATGACTTTTGATGGTCTAATATTTTCCACCACTATATGTACAGGGGTTGGACAAAATAATGGAAACACCTTAAAAAAAATCAACAAAATATAATTTAATATGGTGTAGGTCCGCCTTTTGCGGCAATTACAGCCTCAGTTCTCCGAGGTATTGATTCATACAACTTGTGAATTGTTTCCAAAGGAATTTTAAGCCATTCTTCAGTTAGAATACCCTCCAACTCTTTTAGAGACGATGGCGGTGGAAATCGATGTCTTACTTGAATCTCTAAAACTGACCATAAATGCTAAATAATGTTGAGGTCTGGGGACTGTGGCGGCCATACGAGATGCTCAACTTCATTAGAATGTTCCTCATGCCATTCTTTAACAATTCTAGCTGTATGGATTGGGGCATTATCATCTTGAGGTGAAGGTGTTTCCATTATTTTGTCCAACCCCTGTATCTATGCATTTAATATTTATAATTTCATCTGTGCTGTGTTGTATAGAATGGAACTACAGCCAAATGTAGAGAATACCACCTGTAGACAGCCTGTTGGGTTTGCTGAATGTCCTCCTGTCATAGTCTAACAAACTAATGTGTATAATGATGGGCGTATTATGATTGTAATTTCAGCCTTAAACTTGATGCAACTTGAGCATCAACACTCCTATTTTGTAGATAAATGTCCTTTTTACCTGTTTAACTCTTGGTTTCTTTCCTTTTGTCTAGGAGCTGTATTCGGCCTGTAACCCTGTGGTTTCCAAACCCAAGCCCAAGGTGGAGCCTCCCAAGGAGGAGAAGACAGAGAACGGACCAGTTAACGGGCAGGAGGGAACAGAGAACCAGCCATGCAACCCAGACAAAACATCAGCAGGTACAGAACAGGAAACGACGGAGAACAAGCTCCCAGAAATGGACATCGACTAACTGTTGCAGCTTCAGTCTCTGCATTTTCACCTCCGTTCATCCTGCTACTCGCTCCGATTCTGTCGTTCTTCTGCGACCGTTACCGATGACACAGTAGCGTCTGTCTTCGAGACTTGGAAAGCAGTTCCCTAATCAGTACTATTCATCAATCTGCCTCTTTGGCATGTTATTTCTTTTTCTTATTTTTGTTTTGAGGAATACAAAAATGTTGCATACTATTGATATTGAATGGACTACTTTACAAGGTAAAAGTTGTGAGCGTTGGATGGAAAATGCTTTCTCTGTGTTGCTTTGATGGTCATTATGTTAAAAGATTGTTTTATTCAGCATCTCCTGAACACATTTAAAATAAGAATGTCAGATTTAAAGAATTGTAAGAAGCAGTACAGAAGAAAAGTAGTAATACACACATGATTGATGAAAATGTAAAACACTGCAGTATGTCTAAATGAGGTAGAGACAAAGAAAATTGTAAATGAACATGGATTGTTCTAAGTTGTACATGAAAATAGTGCTTTTTCACTACAAACGATATAATAACTGCTGGATTCTGATGTATTTAGTTTCAAAGAAGGAATGAGGGGTTTTTTTTGTTTTTTTTTTTTCTTGTACTGTATGTTAAAACTAGATACTACGACTTACTGTCATGCAGTATTTTGTTCGGCTCTTCTCGTGCAAAAGCAATGGTTCGTTGGTTGTTCTCTGGTAGCCTTGTATTTTTTTTTCTACATAACTCTGTGAATGCTGGTTCAACAAAATAACCCTCTGGGTGCTGCAGTTGTCACCACTTCACCAAAAAAATAAAACAGTAAAAACCCTGATGTTCCTGTGTGTGTGCGAGTGAATTGTAGAAAACTTGTTCAGTGTGAGGAGTAAGAGACCTCCCTTTGTCTGCACTGAAACGGTCCTGCATCCGTTACCTCGAGAAATTATTTGTGGATACGTAAATATCCAGGGTTTCTGTAGGCCCTTAAAAGCATTAAGTCATTAAATAGATTTTGTGAAAATTAACTCCTTAAATGGCATTAAAAAGCATTAAAATAGATGTCCAGAGGGATTAAAAAGTTAAATACAATCAATGGAAAAAAAGCATTCTTATTCATGATTTATTTTGATTCTATAAACATTTAATTATTTTGATGGGAAGTATAGTGTGATGGGTAAACCGTCATAAAACTATATATAAAACTGGAGGTGAACACGTGAGTCGGGCTGTCCATGATGGAGGACACAAACCAACTTCCTGCTGCTATGGTGATGGTGAAATGCACGATGGGATTTGTAGTCTTTGAGGCGGATGTCTTCCTAATGGTCGTGATTCGGTTTCTGAAATCAAACTCATTGGACCAAGAAACAAGGAAGAGATCATTATTATTTGTCTTGTTCTTAATGCATTTTTAACTTTTTTTTTTTTTTTTTTACCAACTTGAAAATATTGCAAAACAGACAGGAAATGTTATGCATCCAACACTTTCCTACTATTTATGTCTTTTCTGTATCAGTTTATGGTGGAAGTGTTTTATTCATGTAAAGCTGTGGTCCACAAACCTTATCCACTCAAGACCCATTTAAAGTTATTTAAAGTTTATGTTACACAGTAAATTTAAAGTTGATTTGTGTAAACTTAAAAATACCTCTTTAAGCATCACTTGAGCAAGTTTGCATGTTTATCCAGTAGGTGGCAGTAAAGTGTAACACTGATTGTATGGTTTAAAACTGGAGAAACATTGGTGATATTTGAGATGGGATTATATATAACATAGGCATAGTCAGTAAAGAATAGAAGCAAATATTGATTTTAATCATGAAAAAATAATTTAGGCACTTAGGGTAATAAGACAAAAAATACTAAATAAAATATTTTTTCTATTTAAGATTATAATATAAGTGATTACTTCATATTTAGTAAACTGTCATGCAAAATGTAAAAAAAAAAACAAAAAACAAAGATCAAACTGTAAGAGAAGAAAGAAGTGGTCTGGTTGTTGGGATAAGGCCCTGGCTTGGAGGGTTATGCTCTACAGGTTGACAGATGACCGATGTAATGCATGAATATGATAGTTTGCAACAGAAGAAAAGCAAATTGGTGTTAATGAACTGTCTTTGGCTGCTTTATAAGTTGGGTGACTGTTGACATAAACATCTAAGAAGTGATGAATACCTAAATGTATACATCTGGACCATCAGACATTAAACTCAAATTCATTGATCTTTTTTGCAAAATATCAGTGTCTGTCGCTAAAAGTTGATGCTGATAATTGTCAGAAAGTAACATCTAATTGCAAAGTGTAAATTTGAACTACTGACTATGAGGGAAAATTGAAGCTCAAAAACAAAAATCACTCCTACCTCCCTTTTTTTCCCAATTAGTTTGATATTCAGTTCCAAATGTATTGATTAATTAGTATGAATGGGTGAATGGGATCTGAGTATAATAATTATCTGGCTTTGAATATAGTGAAAGTTTTTTTTTTCTTTTCATTTTATTAATTTCAGACATGCACATTACATTTGCAGTTTGACATCAACCAATTAATCAGCAATTTGTTTCTTGTTATCATATCAATGAATACAAGTTCCCAATTGGTCGGCCATAGAGCTGCATGATTTGATGAAAATCCAAAAATATTGCAATTTTTGTGGGAAATAGTGCATTTTGGATTAGTTAACAAGAAAAATATAAACTTAAACGAACAAACCTTAAAAAAAAAAAAAAAAAATCAGAAGAATGGGACATTCATTCTGCATGTTTTGTCCAGTGCCTTTCACTGCTCACTGTCACTAAACTCAAAATATCAACAAATAACAGAAACTGTGTGCATTTTTACCTCATTTTTCCATCACCCCAAGACCTCCAGATTTACTGCACCTTAAACTCCAACCTCGTATAACAGGTGATATTGCTATACCTGTACGATTATGTATAAATTAGGGCTGTCAAAATGAATGCATTAACACGGATTAATCCATCATCATGATTAATCTGATAAAAAATTTTAACGCAATGAACCCATGTGCAGCGCCGAATGACTCTTGAGCATCTGTGGCAACACATTTGGGTCAGTTTGTCCAAGTAGAGTTAGTGTCGCACATGCGCAAATGGGCAGTTGATCCGGTAGTGACAGACAGCAGAACCAACTGATAAAGATGAAAGACATTAAACAGGACGCTGGTCCTCTGAATGGGAAATTTGCGTACAAACCCCCCCGCCCCCCAAGATGGAGCAGTTGTTTCAAATTGTTTTATTTCAAGTTTTGTTGAAACTGTTGAAAGTGTTTAATAAACACTTCTTTCTTGAGTCTGTTTTCTCATGCAAAATGAAACACGATTAATATACAGGGTGAGTCAAAAGTAACTAGGCATTAAAAATTGGTAATAAAATCCATACTCCTATTACAAATTTATTGAAACAAATGATACATGTTCTTGATTACGTGGGAAAATGGAAGTAAATCTTCATATTTCAACATAAGCCCCCCCCCCCCCCCCCCCTTCGGATCATGGATGGCTATCATACCCCCCCCGACCGAACTACAGACGACAATGTACAATCACACAATTGCACCAGAATTAGGTGTAAGCTAATTACCTCCACCAGGAGGTATTGTGATCACTTAGCTTTGTGTGTTTGTTTGTTAGCAAGATAACTCAAAAAGTTATGGACGGATTTTCAGGAAATGTTGATACTGGCACAAGGAAGAAATGATAAAATTTTGGTGGTGATCGGGGGGCAGATCTCTCTTGGCAGAGGTCTGTGCTCTCCAAGTGCTTTTCTTGTTTCCATCTGCAGTTCCTGCAGAATAAAAAGTAACGCACAACAGCAAAAAGACTGAGTAAATGTAGTGACACTTTTGTCAACGAAAAAAACTACACTAATAGGTTGGCCAGAGACGAGATCCACTCAGAAGGGAGAGGGAGGAGTTGAAAGGACATCCAATGGATAGGAGGAAGAGGTGGGATAACTTGAGAACAAGACCCAATGGGAAGGCGGAGGAGGCTGCACGAGTTGAGAAGAGCTCCATTCAGAACTGAACTTTATGAGCCACATGGAAGGCGCTTACATTTGTTTTGATCGAACCGCTGGCAGAGTGTGTCGACAGTAAAGCTGCACATGGGAACTAACAAATGTTGCTTGGGAGAAAGAGAAGAGCAGATATATGGGGACATTTTACTCTTGCTATTAAGACCCACAAGACGCATTGTAAACTGTGTAGTGCCGTTATTACCAGTATTATTCAGTGGTATTTACTGCTGTTGTTGTCAAGGCTTAGAAATGTGTTTTCAATACTATGCCATTTTTCTTGATACCAAGTTCAAATCCCTGGTGGCATTATATGTGACATCCTTTGAAATGTTTTTGACAGTTTTAGTCATTGAGGCAGTTTCAGGTGAGCACTATTTATAGTTACATTGGTTTATTATATACCAATGGCACTGCTGCTCTTACAATCTTCAATTTCATGGAGAATGCCATGTGCTGTTTATTATGATTAATGCACATCTTAGCCGGGGAAAGTAGGACTCTACGTCTCATTGTTTTTCTGTTGTAATTCAGATAACCTTTAATGAAACCTGTGGCAAATAAAGATGCATTTGTGTTTGAAAGAAATACAGTGAAATGTATGTTTACTGCACATTCAAACCTTAATGCTATTCTATAATACTTAAAAGTTTCATTTAATCCAAGTCTAAATTATGACCTCAGATACCCTTTATAATCATTACATAAGAATTCAGTCGACTAAATCTACAATCGATTTAGTCGAGTAAATTTTAATATTTAGTTGACTAAAACTAAAATAGTTTTGATGACTAAATTATGACTAAAACTAAAAAATACTTTCGTCTAAAAACTATGACTAAAACTAAATTAAAAATCGTTGTCAAAATTAACACTGGTCAGAACATGACCAAGGAAAGTTACCTTCTGTTGGACGAATTGGAGTTTCTTAAGTGACACTTTGTGACCTTCATGAGCGAGGCGTTTGAGCAGTGTAATGGTTCTGGCACTGTTCTGTAGAGGGAGCAGCAATGAGGAGGTCATCCACATACGGCAGCAAAGGTGGTCCTGGGGGGAGAGAAAGGGAAGGGAGACTGCAACCTATGGCTTCGCAGAAAAGGTGGAGGCTGCAGGTGAGACTTTGACAGAGGCATGTCCATGTGTAACGCTGTCCCTCTAACTGGAAAGGGAACCAGAACTGTCAAACCGAGTGTACTGGAACAGAGAAGAATGCACTGGACAGATCTACCACAGAAATCCACTGTGAATCTGGTGGAATTTGTGAAAGGATGATGCACAGATTTGGAACATTGGGTGCAGGTGACACTATGGCTGCACTGACCGCTTGTAAATCTTGAATAAATCTCCAAGCTTTAGGATCACCTGGAGGTCTGATTTTCTTGACAGGAAAGATGGGAGTTTGTGTAACAAAGGGTGGACATGTGGGATTTATGTCCAGGTGTACAATCTGAGGAGTAATGGAATACAGTGTTCTTATCAGGTGTGAGAGCAAGTAGTAGCGACAAGGCTGCAGCGATGATGTGTGTAGAAGAACAGTTTATTCCCAGTAGTTTTTAAACAGTAATAAAACACAGTTAATTAAAACTGGGCTGCTAAAAAGTCTGAAAATGTCCTTTCAAATGTGGGGAAAAAAACTACTAAGGGCAACTAAAACAAGGGCACAGTTTCTACCATACGGTCTAAAATCAGGGGAGGGGGAAAGGAGGATTAGCCGTCGGTCGCCAGCCTCGTGTCTCAGGCCTCTCCTCCTGGTACGCTGGCGTCACCGCAGCCACAGGCTCCAGGACACAAGGGAGACAGAGCGCCTGTATGGGCAGCTACACCACAGATAATACAAGGTGTCGACTCATGTGGCAGAGTGTTACTACACTCCCCAAAGGGTACTTACACGGCAGGCACAGGTCCTCCCTCTGCCGCTGCCTGTACGTCGCATTGTAACACTCCGGTTACTCTGTAGCTGCTCGCTGGCGTCTCTCGCCATCTCCGGTGGCTCCTGCCGTCAGCAATCCCACGCCCGACCACAACCGTCCCCCTGTCCGCCGCGCACCACTGCGTGCTTCCCATACCGAGTCTCTGTCTCTCCTGCAGTCTGACGCTCTTATTTTGCATTACCCCACCTGTGTTTCCTTCTGCAGGGCCACTGGTTGGCCCATTCAATTGAGTCTCTCCTCTCAGCACTCCACAGGTGCAGGTCATTAGAGTCCACAAGGCGGATAATAAAAACACTCCAGTAAAACATGCTTAAAAAAACAAACGTTACAACAATAAAAACACACAATCAAACCTTGATTAAAACCCACATCTGAAAGCATGCATATTAAGAACAGTAAAATCACAAAATCATTTCTGCCTTGCGACATTTGAACTGGAGAGTCTGGACACAGAACAATTATCCCTGCATCCAAAGGTGACCCAAATCTTTCCACTGCTGTGAGCTAGCTTTGGCAATGGAAATGGAGGAGTCTGACACATGGAAGAAAGATTTTCAGGTAGGGGTCAGACATACAGACAGTGCACATAAATTATCAGTCCAATAAATTGTTGAAGTTGCTTCGGTTGACATTAGGGCATAGGTGTGCGTTAGGTTGGTATCCTGCTCTTTTTCAAGTTCTCTAATCTTACCCTGAACTCGAGAAAGCAGTGTGTCAGTGTAAAACTGTTCTTCCCTCCTGTTAGCAAATGTTGTGTGTGTGTGTGTGTGTGTGTGTCACCTGCCTCCTTTGGTGATGGTAGTCAGTCTGAGTGGAACTGGTTCTGACGCTGGGGCCTCCCCTGCTGGTCATCTTGGCATTTTTCAGGACATTCCTGAGCCCAGTGTCCCTTCTGACCACAGTGGAAACACACATCTAGGTCATAGACTCGTCCTCTGCCTCCTCTGTCCCATCCATGCCCTTTGCCCCCTCTTCCGTTTTGTTGCAGGCTGGTCGGAGACGGAGCTTGATGTGAGGTGGGGGGTGGCTGTTCTCCATCTTGGCCACCATTGGCTCTGCCTGGATGTTGGGAGTGGTCTTCCTGGGAGGTGGAGTCCAGTACCTCCGGGTAAGGAAGGGGTGGAGAGGGTGGTGACAGCAGGTTTGCGTCGGGTGGAGGAGGGGTGGATGATAGGGGAGGACCCGCTCGTTGTCACCGTTCCACCCAGACAGAGAAGGATAGAGAGAAGAGGAAGGAGAGGTGGGGTTATGTGTATCAGTGAGTGGTCCCTTCTCTTTTCACTGCTCTGTATCTTTTGGATTCAGTACCTTCATTAACTCTTTCCAATGGCATCAAGATGAGGCCAGATGACATTGTACACGTGTGTGAAGTATTGTAAGGGCAAGTGAAGTTTGGTAAACCAAAAATATATATTTCTTTTTTAAAATGCATCTACAAAACTGATTTTGCTCCAACAAACCCGTTTTTTGCTTTTACAAAACACTTTCTGCGTTTACAAAACTTTGTCTGCATTTACCAAGCTTTCTGAGCATACAAAACACTTCTCTGTGGTTATAAAACACTCTGGCCTCTTTTTGAGGTGGGGCTGTGGTTAGATGAGAGGCTTGGCCAGACCTGGTCCAGAAAGGAAGCAATATTAATGGTGATGGACAGACATCGCCTCATTCACTACACTGTCTATTTCACCTTAAATAACACCACTTATTATTATTATCTGGCAGAGTGAAGTTCGTTCCGTTTTCGAGACCAGTTCTGAGATCCATAAACGGAACCAGTTTCGTTTACAGATATTATTCTACGCTTACAGTCTCTTTGTAAAGACAAAATCCAATGGGCTGTATGCACAGCACTACTACTTCCTGGACACACTGGTTAATCCAGGTGTGTCTGACCACAGGAGTCACAACAAGTAGCAGACACAGCTGGATTAACCAGTGTGTTCAGTGATGAAAGAGGAAATAAAGGAGATACCTGAAGTTCAGGAAGTGGTGGGGCTATGCATACAGCCCATTCCACAAAAATAAAAGTGGATGAAATAATACCGTAATGTGACAAAAGGTGGGCGTGGGCTGCTGAGCGGATTAGGAACAGGTGTGTGAATGTGAACAGGTGTGTGTGATTACCGGAGGGACAGACTCTGGGTTTTGGATTGAAAAAGCCAGTGGGTCCACAGCGTCAGATGGAGCTATTGTCTTGCGGCTTGGCACTCTCAGGAAGGAGCCGGGTGTCATTCGTGGCTGTTTAGAGCCACCGCTGATGAAGACAAGGAAAACAGGGGGTTAGCGGTTCGTGCTCCAGGAGGGGAGGCTGGATGCCTCCTGTAGAACAGTTGGGCCTGGGTTTAGTGAGTGTTGGGTCCACTGCTGCTCCTTGCCATTGCCTCTGCCGGAAAGTCTCTGCCACCAGCTGGACTGGATCTGTGCTATCCAACCAAGCCACCTTCCCTGGGGAGTTGGACAGCATCTCAAGCTCAGACCCTGGGGGTAGTGGGGTCTCGCTGAGTGGGTGAGTTAAGTAATTGTTGCTTTTATGTATATTTGTATAATTGTTTTTATTTTAATGTGTTGGATAATGTAGGTGGAAGCTTAGTTGGGGGACCTTACCTGTACAGTGTAGCGAGGGGCTTCTACTTCTTATGTGACATCATGTGGGTTACAGCACAAGACAGGTTGTGTAGCCAAGCAAGTGTCTAACTGCAGTGCCTCCAGGTAGAGGGTGGTAGTGTGCTGGGTTTGTAGTGTGCCTTATGGTTTGCAGTAATTTGTTGTAGTGGGTAATTGTAACACAGGGTGAGTGTGTGGGATTTATGGCCAGGTTTAAATCTAAGGAGTAAGGGCTAAATAGTGTTCTATCAGGTGTGACAGCAAACTAGTAGTGACCAAGGCTGCAGTAATGATGTGTGTACAACAAAGTTTATTCCCACTAATTTAAAAGCGGTAATGAAACACTAAAAATTACAACTGGGCCACTAAAAAGTCTCTTAAAATGCCCTTTAAAATGTGGGGGGAAAACTACTAAAAACAAAGTAAGGGTACAAGGTTTCTTCCACACCGTCTAAAATCAGGGGAGGGGGCATGGAGGATTAGCCGCTGGTAACTGGCCTGGCTGCTCTGCTACCCCACCACGTGTCTGGGGCTTCTCTTCCAGGTGTGACAGCGTCACAGCAGCAGCAGCAGGCCCTAAGGCACATGGGAGGGTAGGCTCCAGTATGCACAGCTACACCACGGATAAAACAATGCGTGGACTCCCATGGCAGTGTGTCACTCCAGTCCCAAAGGGTACTTAGACGTCAGACACAGGTACTCCCTCTGCCGCTGCCCTAACACTCCGGTCCCTCTGGAGCTGCTCGCTGGCGTCTGGCCCTGTCCCCGGTGGCTCCTGCTGTATTGTCCTATTGCAATGAAGATGATTGTGTTATTGTAAGCACTCTTCTCTGGATGATTATTGGACGGCTCTGACTTGGTGACTTTAAGTTCACCACGCCGATGGTAAGCAGAACAGACACTGAGCCCAAACACTCAACTAACATGGCAGCTAGGCGTCTTCAGGCACAGTCTGACATTGAATTCCACTTGAATGAATTCCACTGATTTCCACTTGTAAAGCCTACATGCGGAAAATAAGTGTACAAGTTCCACATTGTCTTTCCCCAGCTCTGACAAGCTGTCTGCCTGCCTCCCATAACTGCCCTGTTCACATTTGAAGTGATCCTGGTTCAAAGGTCACCATAGATCTGTTCTACTGTTACCACTAGGTGTTCTCTACTCTTTAATGTTAACGCAGATGAAGAGCAAGCAAGCCAGGAAAGCTGAGCGCCTTTCTCGCTCCTTTATTCCAGTCCTAGACAGTTTAGGAGTGAAAAATCCCAGTCAGAACAACAAAGCGGACATGAGTTTTATGGTGGGACTAACTAAATCCATGTGGGCAGTTTAGCAGAATGCTTTGTTTTCATATGCAAATGAGGGTGGTTAACAGCCGTGAAAGGTCTTATCCTTTACATCTGCAAATTAGTGTCATTAACAGCCGTGACTAGCCTTATGAACATGCTAATACACAGTGCTAATACATGGCTACATTACAGACTTAAGCTAGCAAATTCCATAGGAATGAATGACAAGGTAGCAACACACATTTGCACAAAAGCATGTCTTAAGGAGCTTCTTAAACTTCCAAGAGTAAGGACACAACATTTTTAGTCACTAAAAACAGAGAAAATAAAAATAGAAATATTGTCAAATGGGGGGGGAAAAAAAAAAAAGATGGCGGGTCCCGTATCCACCAAATTTCCAGTGGTTGTGAACCACCGGGTCTGTGGACTTAGGACTCCCTGCTGGCAGGCATGGGGCGGACACACTCCGCCATCCTACCAACCTGAGTAGAGCCCGTGGTCCCATGCCTGTCAGTATAAAAGCCCCCGGGGAGTGGGCACATGCGGGCTAGGGTGTCTTCCTCGCCTCCGAATCCCTCCGCTGACTCCCCGTGCTACATGGCCACTCCGTCCACAGACCACACGGCATACTCACGGACAGATATTTATACTACACACTCCAACCGACAACTTTTGTTTGTTTTTTTTTGTCTTTTTTTCTTTCTTTTTTTGCAAAAGTGAAAGGGCTGATAAACACACCCATTAACTTTAATACATGTAATACAATACCCTTTGTACATTAAAACGCCATAATAGCCCAGATACACGCAATGATGTGACGTCATTTCCGCTGAAATGTCAGGATTCCCTTTTACATCCGGTCACCTGACTGCAGTGCATACACTGTGCTATGCTGTTATTCCTTAAATTGTGCTTACCTGTAGTACTTTTTTTCACCCAGTTGGTAAGGGATCAGCTGCTTTTAGCAGCTTCAAGTAGCTCCTTTCTTTTTTGTTTAATGCATCTTTGTTTTGTGAGGCATCTTCACACTAAATAATAAAACAATAAAATATATAAGAAATATGACAAATGCACCCACATACATACCATGCATGTCAAGTTATTTTATTATTCATGAGTGAATGTAAGGGGTGAGTGAGTGGTTGGTGGTGGGCAGATGTGGCTACAACAGTAGCTTGCCACCAATGTGTATGGAATGAATACAAAATCCAATGAAAAGTGTCACTGAGTTTCCAAAAAAGATATATAATACTAATGCTACATCTTCTTCATCATCATTATTATTACCATATTTATTAGCATCATTCAGTATTATCATCATTAGTATTATCATCATTAGTATCATTATCAATATCATGCCAGCTAAATAACAATATTTTCATTTGGAATCTGAGAGAAAATTTGTCAGTAGTTTAGAGAATCAAACAAAAATGTTTATTTTACGTGAATACATACGAATAAATGGTAAAATCAGAGAAAGTAAAAATTTGGTAGTGGTCTCATTTTTTTCCAGAACTGTATACATACACAAAATAAATAGTTTATAATCACCTGATGTCATTCTATATTTTGGTTTATTTTATTAAACTACATAACAGCATTGATTTTTATTATAGCTACAGTACAGACTGAATAGCCTAGTGTCAAACCTAAATACAATACAGATGGATAACATTTGTCTTCCAACTTTTTCAGTCGCTCTGCTGAAGCTTTAAGGGGGGAACCGAGGATGTGGTCCATGGACACGCTGGAGAGCACCTCCACCATGCTCCCTCAAGAGTGGACGGGCACAAATACCCAAGACCGGTCTTAACTAACTTCTACTGTTACTGTTACCCTGAAATAAATTCATTTCTTTCAGCGTGCCAAATAGACTATGCTTCTGTTTATTACAAATCATAGTCTGATCCTAAACTTTCCAGTATTATTCAGTATTATCTACTGTCACTGAGTATGTACTCGACATCCAGTTGTATTTCAGTAACATTTCTGAATAATGCTCTGGGACATCCTCTCAATGTCTTATGTGGACCAAATTTGAATGTCATTTATATTAATGACATTTGTGGACAAGAGTTTCACAATTTTATACAAAAATAAAAGAAAACAGTCCACCACAAAGGACATTCCATAAAAATTTAAACTGCATCTGAAAAAAACTGTTGCATCATGAAGTTTCCAATATAGGCACTTATTTAATTAAAAAGAAAAAAGCTTGTACTTTGCTGACATTTCCTGGGTCTTAGGAGGTTAAGACACCATGTACACCATTAAATGACTAACTGATAGGTTAGATATAGTCACATAATTTGAGCTATTGAAAGAGTGGAATTTTTGCTTCCGTTTGTCTATTTTTCTTAGCCATGGCTGAATATTGTAAAAAGTTCATTAACCTATAAACACCCAAACATCCATCACCGACCAAACCATCTACTGATCTAAACTGTTTACTAACTGTTGATACATTAATGCTATCAAGACATGTAAATAATTGGTGTAAAATACAGTTCTTCATCTTTTCATGGTGTCATGCCTGCCACCAGACAATAGTCTGGTTTTATCTGTCTTGTGTGTCGTTTCCTGTTTAATATTGTTAAGTTTCCCTCGTGTGTCATGTCTGGTGTCTTTGCTTCCTGTCCCTGATTGTGTCCACCTGTGTGATTACTTGACTCCGCCCTAATTTGTTCCACCTGTGTCTCGTTGTCTTCCCTCCCTTTTGTGTATTTAAGCCCTGTCTTTCCCCTTGTTTGTTGTCAGTTTGTATTTTCCTAGTGAGATACTTACCAGCGTTTTTGGATCCTGTCTGTCAGTCTGCCTACCTGTGTTTGACCTGGTTTGCCATCTCTGTTTTGCCTGTTGCCTAATCCCTGTCGGTTCTTCAGCCTCATTCTGACCTCATGTGTTTGACCTCTTCGCCTGATTTTTATGGTACGTGAGCTAGCCTGATCCCTATGTCCTATCGCCTGTCTGATTGCCTATCCGTGTATGACCTGGTTCTGCCACTGACGTCCCTCTGCTTCTCCCTAGTTGGGGTTCCGACGTGTTCTACCGATCTGGACGGTGGGTTTTCGTCTCCGGTCCGGTGTACTAACCCTGAGAAGAACCCAGTGACCATTATCCTCAAGATTTTGTTCATTATCATTATCACTGAACTGTCAGTGAGCTTGGTGTTAAATAAACATTGTGAACTTTTATGTCTGTCTCTGGGTCGTGCATGTGGGTTCAGTTTACGTACTCTGAGCATTACACATGGTCATCAGATATGACCCATTTGGATGTTCAGAGGCTCTGTAGTTACTGTGGAAACGCCGTCATCTTCTACAACATCGATTCACTAGTAAAACCATGACGCTGGATGGAGACACTTGTTTTATGTTCAGTTAATGATATATTTTACTGAAAAAGTCACTTTTTCTTCAGTTTTCTCTGTTTTTGATGTAGTAACCATCAACTCTAATCTGAGCTTTTATAAACATCTACATGACCAGTAAATTAAATATTGGAAAATACCTGATTTACACTGATAAAATACAGAAGATAATATTATAAATTAATGGTGATAAATCACTTAGGAAAGGTTAGATATAGAGAAAATGTCATTTGAGAACTGACGTAAAAGTAGTGCTGGGTCTTTATGGGTTAATAGGTTTTGGCCCTGTTCAGCAGGTTTTAATGCTAATATAGATACAAAAAGGACCACTTGTATTATAATGTCAATTACTGATGTTTTTGTTTACCCCCAGGTCGTGCTATCTGCAGTGCAACAAAATCAACTGGCGTCCTTACAGAGAAAAGGATGTGTACATCTCAGGAGCAGACTTCTTTATTTGAACCTTATTTGTCTTGTCCAGCTGTTAATGACTGTTATACATCTTGTGTTGCTTACAATACATTTACATTTAGATAATACATAACCAGTCTTTCAAGATCTCAATTATGTGTGGATTCATACTTTGAGTTAATGAACATGGTGGTTCTTGTGTGGGGCTGTTTTGGAGCGGCTGCTGCTCTGGTAGAGGTGCTGCGGGGTAGCTGTTGCTCTAGGACGGGGGTGTATGCCTCTGGGAGGGGAAAAATCTGAGTATACCCACTAGAATAAACTAGACTTACACCACTGGAGTGAACGTTGTGTTGAAGGTAAGTAGTTATATTTGGATTATGTGAATTACCTTTTATTTAAAGGTGCGGGAGACTTTCATGACCAATTTTTCATCAGATCTGTAAAACCTCAGTCATATCCTCAGTATCATGAATGTGTAAGTCTTTGTGTGATTACTCACCTGAATCTCTTGCATTACAGTGAACAATTTCTTAGTGCCATCCACTATAAACAAACCGTGTGTTTACAAACCGACCCGGGAGGTCACTCGGGCATCTTCGGAATTTTGTCACGACGTGCATTGTGGGAAACGGAGGTTCACGCAGACACCTGACAGCGGCAGCAGCAGCGCAACCATATGGTGTCATATGGATGGAACAAGCACAGAAACGGCTGGAGGAATATGCATAGAGGAAAGGGAGCTCATGCCGTTTCTGATCTTGTCTATTCCAGCTGTAAGGTGGCTACGCGAGCCTTTGCTTCCCACAATGAGGTTTTACAGATTTGATGAAAAATTGGTGATGAAAGTCTTCCGCACCTTTAATGTTTGTGTAACCCACATGGTTACTACAGGGTGTCCCATAAGTCTCCATACATAGGAAAAATAAACGTTTCTTGACATAAACCATTTTTATTTATATAATATGCTCTATATGACTGCCATTTTGTTGGGAACACATTTCAATGCGTATCCTCCACTGCTGAAGAACTATAAAGAAGAAATATAAAGAAATACATGTTAAAACCATATGTATTATGTCTCCTATGTATGGAGACTTATGGGACACCCTGTAGACCCACTTCTGTGATTTTAAATGTAGTTACCACTGCTCTGCCACTAGGTGGCACACTAACTTTATGCTCATTACCATGATCAAGCAGCGCGTGCACAATCTGAGCTGAGCCACTGACCAGAGTACCCACAGAAAAAAAGCTGACAAGCCCTGGTGAGAAAATATGGTGTAGAAGCCGCAACAGGATTAGAAATCCCTTTGACTCATATAACTAACCGGTGGCTTGCTTGTTAGGAACGAGATATGTGTGTTATAGTGATGAGAGGAGCTGCTTCATGTTCTGAGCCCTCTGTCTGAACTCCGGTAAGCTACATGCTAAAGGCTAGGCCTCGAAGTTAGCTTATTTTTGTGAACTGTCATGAAAAAAGGATTTCATTGTGATGATTTCATGAAACCAGTCGGAGTCACTGATGTGTTTGTGGGTGTTTG
Source organism: Sphaeramia orbicularis (assembly GCF_902148855.1). Lineage (NCBI taxonomy): Eukaryota > Metazoa > Chordata > Actinopteri > Kurtiformes > Apogonidae > Sphaeramia > Sphaeramia orbicularis. The sequence goes on from NC_043970.1 coordinate 14,979,229, forward strand.
GGTTTACCGTGGTATTATCTGTATCATTGAATACTGTGTAAATTGAATGCTAAAAGATTGTTCACTACCTTAGCCCAACGCTAATGCTAATCGCCAGTGTCTTCCGCCACTGTGGTAGCTCAGATATTAAGTATAGCATTCGATAGGGGAGCTAACAAAGGTGCTAGCTTGTCATTACTTTGTTCAGTGTGGGAGACAGAGATGGTACGTGATCCACACATCCGTTAATATGGTACTAGTTTGTGATTAAAAAAAGTTCCCTGATGAATGTAATGTACCAAATGTGATTTGTTTGATTGATGTAATTAAAAAAAACAGTTGTAGGTTTAAAATGAAGATAATAATGATTTAATACAGGTGATCTAAAGTTAAAAACATGTTAAAAAAGAGATGTAAGCTGTGATTCTAAAGATAAATGCTGATGTTTAAATGATCAATATTGATTAAAAGAGCTAAATGGCACTTACCAAGATAAACAAGTTAATTTATGTTAAAAGATGTCAATTTACATAAAGAACTATATCATGTTAAAATGCTGTAAATGTTTTCCATTTCATTTACAATAATTGACATAAGGTGTATCCAGCAATTGGGTATATAATGGAGAAGTTCAGAGTTAAAGTAGAATGACATGTTGAGAGACAATAGTAATTGTGATGTTTTCTGCACTACATGTGTAGAGTGGTTTTTCTGTTGGATAGAAATTGAGTCTGAACCCTGAGCACTTCAGTGGCGAGCCAGGAGAACAGAACAGGCCGGGCAGAAACACGTTGTGGCCACGTGCGGAATCCACCTCGAGAAGAACCTTTACTCACTCCACCCATGAACACAAATAAGAACACTCAAAACCTACACGGGTAGTAGAACGAACATATACAACTCTGGAAAAAATTAAGAGACCACTGCAGTTTCCTGTGAAATCAGCATGTCTGCGTGTATGACAGCCATTCCATTCCTGTGTCTGTTGAATTCCAACACAAGAGCACCTTATTCTACTTAATAAGCACCTGGTCCATGTCTTATTTAAAGCTATACTGTACGATGTGGCATTTTTACACCTTTCTTTTGTCATCTTAAAATGCTCCTAATGAGCATGTGTCAAACTAAAATGTGAAAGAAACCCACCAGGTATTGAAACTCAAAAATGTTTAATTCTCATATATTGCTCATATTTCTGATAAAATTCTAGCCAATCATTTTATTCGGTCCAAATGAAATAATTGGCTGAGCCTCCTGTCAGTCATTTATTACCGCTGTCCCGCATCCGATCCATTACCGCCGTTTCACATCTGATATGGGTATGTCTGGATCTGACGCTTCATTCGCACTGTTCCTCCTGTCACTGACAACAGTCTTCGGTTTAGGATGTGAATGGATAGAACTCAAATACACATGAAGGGAAAAAAATTCATGAACAGAAACAACAACTAAGGGGAACAAACAGGAGTCCAGTGAATGAAGGATGGAGATACAGTCCGGGAGTCTGGTGTACTTGACTCCACAGACAGGTCTGCACAAAGCTCAGCTTTTATGACTGCGGGACTCATACACGTACATGTACATGGTGTCACACAATATAGGATTATGTAGGATGATAAATGCATGGACTAGAAACCTCAAAAGTCCACAGAAAATTTGTGGAGGCCGCGCGTTCACAGTGCGCGCACACATCGCCTGGGCACCTCATCTCCCAGCTGATGAGGTGCAGTGAAGACACTGACCCAGCGCTGCACAGACCAGACCTTTAAATACAGGGTCTACTGATGAAACAGGAGCCGCGGCAGGTGGATGATGTATCTCATTGCTGAGGGAGGGGTCTGTGGACATGCCAAAGCGGACCGGACCTCCGCCTCCACCTCTGCTTCCACTGCGCATATCAGGTGTGAGGAGGAGAGCGTCAGTGCTCAGGCAGGGGGAAGCGGGCGGGGCTTTGGAGGGAGGCGGATTGTTCATGTTCAGATTTTTACTAAGTGCTGTGAGGAATGCCACATCAGTAGGTATAGCTTTAAGAGGGAGAAGTATAAAAAAACACTACTGTGGCCATCACTATCTTCTTACAGTAGGCAAAAACAGTGCTATTAGTATCACAAAAGTAACTGGAATCTAAAAATAACTATTGAAAACTACTGGACTTGGACTTGGAACTTTGCAGAGCTTCTTGAATTTCTATGCCGGGAGCTGCATAAAGTCATCCAACAGCAATTGTGGAGAGACGAGACACGTGAAGGCTGTCATTGAAAATCGGGGTTATTCCATCAAATATTGACGTGTGAACTTTAGTTCAACATTGAGTTACAACATTAGTATTGTGTTGTTTAGAAATGAATATGAACTGGTTTTGTTTGCATTACTTGAGGTTTGAAAATATCTGCATCTTTTTGTTCTTTTGACGATGTGTCATGTTCTGCAAATACATGCCCTAAATAACAATATTTTTATTTAGAATTTGGGAGAAATGTTGTCAGTAGTTTAGAGAATGAAACAAAAACGTTCATTTTACGCAAACACATAACTATAAATGGCAAAATCAGAGAAAGTGATAATTTTGCAGTGGTCTCATTTTTTTTCCAGAACTGTACACACACACACACACACACACACACACACACACACACACACCCAACACAGAATTGAACTTCATCTTCTCATATAGAAGAAAGAACATTTTCATGGAACTTTTATCTTTAGTTTTATTTGAAAGAGCTCTGTTTTGTTTTTTCCTTAATTCCATGCACTGCAAAATAATAATTGCTTTGGGAGGCAAAAATTGATCACTATTCAACTTCCAGTCAGTCCAACTTTGTGATCCAAGGGGAATTGTGGTTTGCTTTTTTTCCATTAAAAGTGCAGGAGACTTCAGTGACCAATTTTTCAACAAATCTGTCAAACCTCAGTCATAGCTTCAGTATCACGAATATCTAAGTCTTTCTGTGACTACTCACCTGAATCTCTTGCATTACAGTGAACAATTTCAAAGTGTCATCCACCATAAACAAACCATATGTTTACGGAGTCAGGAGGTCACTCGGGCATCTTGGGAATTTTGTCGCGACATGCATTGTGTGAAGTGAAGGCTCGCGCTGACAGCGGCAGCGTGACCATATATTATATGGATGAAACAAACACGACGCAGAAACGGCTGAAACGCAGAAATGGCTGGAGGAATATGCAGAGGGAAGGGAGCTCCTTCCGTTCCCACGCCATGTCTGTAGCAGCTGCCGCTGCCAGACAGCGGAGCGAACCGGCATTTCCCACAATGCACGTCGCAACAAAATTCCCAAGATGCCCGAGTTATCTTCCGACTCTGTAAACATATGGTTTGTTTATGGTGGATGACACTTCGAAATTGTTCACCGTAATGCAAGAGATTCAGGTAAGTAATCACAGAAAGACTTATAGATTCGTGATACCTAGACTATGACTGGGGTTTTACAGATTTGATGAAAAATTGGTCACTAAAGTCTCCCACACCTTTAAGGTTAAAGGCACCACATTCAGTGTTTTGTAACGTTCACCTTCTCCCTCCTTTTAATAATGAGTTCATGTCATATTGCCTTGCTAAGTTGCCTGAGAAGATCTGTAGCTCACAGGGTTGAATTCTATATATGCTGAATTTTATTTCATCCTTTTCAATTTTTCACTTAGAAAATGTAAAACTATGAACAAATTCTACATTTATATATTACAAAATGTCCCCTGTACTGTACATGATGATTTTAATATCTATTAAGGCTCTTCTGAGGCAAGGTCTGTTATTACCTCTGCTAAGGAGGTTATGGGGGGGGCGGCACAGCTTAAAGGAGACCTAATATGCTTTTCGGACATATACATATGTTTAAAATGGTGGGTACTTGTTCTACAGGACATAGGTGTCATATAGGCATTTGTGAAGCCCAGTGTTTCAGAGCCAAGCAAGAAAGACACAGAATGGAGGAGTGCACAGACAGCTCATAGGCCATAGTTATAGAGTCTTTTATTGATCAGAACTTTCAATAGTGTCCCACTGTGGTCCAATATCATTTTAAAAGCCTCTGAAATGAGCATATTAGGGCTCCTAACAGATAACAGATCATTTCTGTTAGAGGACAAATGTAGGTCTCAGATTAATTGTGGCAGCCATATTAGTTTGAATGTAAAGGTAAACTCCACGTGTACTGGGAAGAAGATCAGCTGCCTCAGGGGCTCGGTTAAAAAGATACTAAAATATGAAAAAATAAATAGTTTATAATCACCTGATGTCATTCTATATTTTAGTTTGTTTTATTAAGCTACATAACAGCATTGATTTTTATTATAGCTACAGTACAGACTGAATAGCCTAGTGTCGAATCTAAATACAATACAGATGGATAACATTTGTCTTCCAACTTTTTCAGTCGCTCTGCTGAAGCTTTAAGGAGGGAACCGAGGATGTGGTCCATGGACACGCCGGAGAGCACCTCCAGCATGCTCCCTCAAGAGTGGACGGGCACAAATACCCAAGACCGGTCTTAACTTCCTTCTACTGTTACTGTTACCCTGAAATAAATTCATTTCTTTCAGCGTGCCAAATAGACTATGCTTCTGTTTATTACAAATCATAGACTGATCCTAAACTTTCCAGTATTATTCAGTATTATCTACTGTCACTGAGTATGTACTCGACATCCAGTTGTATTTCAGTAACATTTCTGAATGATGCTCTTTTTAAGGAATAATGTGAATGTCAAACTGTGATTGTGATTAGAGCAGGACGTCTGTTTAAGGTTTAATTATGTTTCAAGAATGGCATGGACATCCTTTCAATGTCTTATGTGGACCAAATGTGAACGTCATTTATATCATACAAGATTATTGAAAATTTTGACCAAATGACTATGTATGAAAATGTTAAATACAGCATTCAAAATATATTTTAATAATGGTATTGTATGCTCTCACAGTGCAAGACCATTATTAAACTGTATTTTGAATGCTGTATCAAACATTTTCCCACATATTAATTCGGTCAATTAATTTGGTCACATTTTAAATAATCTTGTGTATATCAGTGACATTTAGATTTGGTCCATGTAAGACATCAAGAGGATGTCCACACTGACCATTTATGAGTCATATTTGAAATTTACACACACGTCCTGTCTGATGTGCAGAATTCTGCTCCCTGCTGAAAACTGCATTCCCAGCAGCAGGTGATGGAGTTGTTGGCTGTATCTGGTTTTTTTTTTTTTTTTTTTTTGTGTTATAGATTGTGTGTGTTGTGTATTTAAGATTAAACTTTTTAAAGTTTTATATACTGTACAGCTTGCACATTCTTTAACATTAAACAGATACAAAACTGCAATATTGTCCTCTCCTCCACGCTGGGAAGGAGGTCAAAGGAGCCAGCAGGCGGAGGAAGGTGTCGGACGCCAGTATTGGATCCGACGAGCTGTCCAAGGACTCCGGCTGCACCCCAGGTTAGCTGTCCCTCACCCACAGCAGCTCCCAGTTGTCGGACTGGGCCTCTGAGGAGAACCAACCGTCCACGGATGCGGTGAGCAGCGACACAGTCCCGGAGCGGCCGGGGCTGGAAAAGCTCCTCAGAGACCGAACCGGACCACCCCCCGGACTGTCCTCCGTGGACAAGGACCGACTGTCCCTGGGCATAGAGGCCGGGGAGGGCCTTCCAGAAGCTCGGCTTCATGCCATGGGTGAAAATGGCATATAGTGGGGCTGTTCTTCACCGCTCCTCGCCGGGGGAAATGCTGCCCTCCACGTCCAGGGACAGCCGGCGTTGTGCCAAAGAACATATCCCCTCTGAGAAGTGTTTCCCCTGGCCACGGGAGTGGAATTTACATTTATCTCACAATTAAGACTTTTTGTCTCATAATTGTGGCTGTTTATCACATAATTCTAACTTTTTATGTCATATTTTCAACTTCTTATCTCATAATTATGACTTTTTAATCTGAGTTCCAATTTTTATCATAACTTCAGTGTTGCATCATAATTTCAAATTTTATCTCATAATTATAACTTCTTTTCTCATATTTTCAACTTTTAATCATAATTATGGCTTTTTTTAATTTATTTTTTAAATCTCATTTTGACTTTTTAATCTTATAATTATGACTTTTTATGTCATAATTATGACTTACCATAGGGTTGTTGTTTTTTTCAGTGGCAGAAACAGGCTTCCTATGTCTGTATTTCCGCCACCGAAAAAAAAAAAAAAATCCGCATGGAAAGTCACAATTATGAGATTAAAAGTTGAAACTAGAAAAGCACTGGAGAGCGCAGACCTCCGCCAAGGCAGATCAGTGCCCCCCCACCAAAAAAAAGGTAATCATTCGTTCCTTGCGCCAGTATCAACATTTCCTGAAATTTTCATCCAAATCCGTCCATAACTTTTTGAGTTTTCTTGCACACAGACAGACAAACCAACGCCGGGAAAAACATAACCTCCTTGGCGGAGGTCATTCTGCTCCCGTGGCCAGGGGAAACACTTACCAGCGGACCCGTACCTCGGCACAACACCGGTCCTTGTGTGCAGAGAAGCCCAGCTCTATGAAGGTATGGGTACTGCGCATGAACCAAAAACAGGGGCAGACAGACTAAGGCATGCGCAGTACAACTGGCACTGAAGCAGCGCTTTACAATAGTCAGAAACTGTTTATGTTTAAATAGAAATATAGACCAGCATGAAAACTCTACATTGGAATTCTACTGTTGCCAGGTTACGGAGTACATATATTCAGACTGGGCAGCTATTAACCGTCACTTTTCGAACTCTTCTTGAGCGAGAAAAGCGCGTATCTGATCCCAGCGACAGATATTTGAGCAAACCCCATCCAAACTACCATAAACCAGCGAGTGAAGAAGAAGGAGAACACCTGAGGACTGCCAGTCAACTGAAGGAAGAAAGAAGACCAGCAAGGACCAGGACAAAGACCACCGGAGCACAAGCCCGGCCAGGCCTTTGCGCCAGGAGGGTAAGAATCATTTTCAACTGATCATTTCATGTAAATACCACTTAGAGCAGGACTAAAACATGAAAACCAATGGAAACCTGGTCAGATTGTTGCATTACTGAAGCCCTATCATGCAGGTTAAGCCGCTTCTTTCAGCCAGTGAGTATCAGTTTGAAAAATGCACTTTGTTCTGAGAGTTAATGAGGAATTTTCAAGGACAACCAAAACAGTGGTGCTGCTAAGTGTGTGAACAGCTGATGGCATGTAGCCGGCTCCGTGTAATACAGTCTGATGTGTTAGCATTAGCATCTACAGGGCCAGTCAGTGGCATAGGTCATATAGGCCTGTCTGGTTTACTGTTGTTCTGCTGGTTTAGATATATGTTTCTGTCTGGTTTACTGTTCGTTTAGCTGGTTTAGATAATGTTTTTTTTTAATCTGGTTTATTGTTGTTGAGCTGGTCTATATATGTTTCTGTCTGGTTTACTGTTCGTTTTGCTGGTTTAGATAATGTTTTTGTCTGGTTTATTGTTGTTGAGTTGGTTTATATATGTTTCTGTCTGGTTTACTGTTGTTCAGCAGGTTTAGCTAAACTGAACATCACAAGAAACTGATCACATATTCTATGGGCTGCCATTTCACACCATTTTATTAATTATGAAAACAAATTCTTTCTTGTTCTTAAAAAAATTTAATTAACAAACAAAATACAACAAACAACAAAACAGTAGATGAGTATCCAGAGGATAATGTAAAATATGACAAAGCGTTGTTCAACCAAGTTTACATTTAGCAACAAGCAACAGTATTAATCCACAGCAAGTCAAAGATTGACCAAATGGTCAAAAGGTGCACAGCCTGTGTTAGGGCTCAGGGAGGACATACCCAGTACTGAGGACATTGATCTGGGCCATTTGGTCAATCTTTCACTTGCTGTGGATTAATACTGTTGCTTGTTGCTAAATGTGAACTTGGTTGAACTACCCTTTGTCATATTTTACATTATCCTCTGGCTGCTCATCCACTGTTTTGTTGTTTGTTGTATTTTGTTTGTGAGTTAAATGTTTTTTAAGAACAAGAAAGAATTTGTTTTCATATTAATAAAATGGTGTGAAATGACATCACATAGAATATGTGATAAGTTTCTTTTGGTGTTCAGTTTATATGTTTCTATCTGATTGACTGTTTCTGAGCTGGTGTTTATGTGTTTCTATCTGGTTTCCTTTTTTTCAGCAGGTTTCGATATATGTTTCATTCTGGTTTGCTGTTGTTGAGCTGGTTTATATGTGTTTTTATCTGGTTTACTGTTCATTTAGCTGGTTTAGATAATGTTTTTGTCTGGTTTATTGTTGTTGAGCTGGTTTATATGTGTTTCTGACTGGTTTACTGTTTTTCAGCTGGTTTAGATAAACTGAACATCAAAACTTGTAGGTAGGTGACTTGTAGAAGACTTGTAGCTAGGTGCAATGTGCCCATGAAAGTTATGTTGTTCCACATTGCATTTTTATGTCCAACTTATTTATTCCACTCTGGTTGCTGGCCCTAAAGTTTGGAATTGTGTCCCCCCTGAACATTAGAGCTGCTACTTCTGTTGAGAGTTTCAAATTGCTGCTTACAACTGACTTTTTTGCAGTGGCTTTTAATATGAGCTTAGCTGGACATTTTACTGTTATCTTAGAGTTTAAAATGATTGTCTTACTGTTTATTTGTATTGTTTTCATATTTTAACACATGAAGCGTGTGTCAGGAATGTTTTGTTCTATTTATTGTCTTTTACTTACATTCTGTTGTAATCTTTTACTCTATTATGAATTATTGACACTGTATTCAACACATAAGACCAAACAAATCACTCTGCCCTGATTAATATCAGAATTACTAATTACTAACTCTGCCTTTTTTTCCACCCCTCAGCTTCCAGAGATGAGCAGCAGTCCTCCACCGCCTGAGGCTCCCCTCCACCTCAGGGGTCCCCCAAGTGGCCAGAGCAGGGGGCTATCCCCCCACCCTCCGTCTCTGACTGTCCAGGGAACCCCGATTGGTTGGAGCAGAGGGCCACCCCCCCGTCCCCGTCCTCCAGCTGTCCGGGGACCCCAAACTGGCCAGAGCAGAGGGCCTGGCCAAAGCGGAGGGCCACACCCCCGTCCCCCCCTTCCGGCTGTACGGGGACCTCCAACTAGCCGAAGCAGAGGGCCGCACCCCTGCCCTCCTCCTCCAGCTGTCCGGGGACCCCCGACTGGCAGGAGCAGAGGGCCACACCCCCGTCCAGCGCCTCTGGCTGTACGGGAACCTCCGACTTGTCAAAGCGGAGGACCGCACCCCTGCCCCCGTCCTCCGGCTGTCCGCAGACCCCCAACTGGCCAGAGCAGAGGGCCACACCCCCGCCCCCCACCTCCAGCTGTACAGGGGCCTCCAAATAGCCGGAGGGGAGGGCCACCCCCTCGCCCCCGTCCCCCAGCTGTCCGGGGACGCCGAACTGGTCGGAGCGGAGGGCCTGGCCAGAGAGGAGGGGCACACCCCCGCCCTCCACCTCCAGCTATCCAGGGATCACCAACTGGCCAGAGCGGAGGGCCTGGCCGGAGTGGAGGGCCCCTCCCCCGCCCTCTGCCTCCGCCTGTCAGACCCTCCCGACTTCCCCGGCTGTCCGGAGTGGCAGCCCCCTGCCCTCCGGCTGTCCAGGGACCTCCAACTAGCCGAAGTGGAGGGCCACTCTCTCACCCCCCAGCTGTCCACGAACCCCTGGCGGGCCAGAGTGGAGGGCCACGCCCCCGCCCACCGGCTGTCCGGGGACCCTCGACTGGCCGTAATGGAGGGCCTGGCCAGAGCGGAGGGCCCCTCCCCCGCCCCCCGGCTGTCCAGGGACCCCTGACGGGCCAGAGTGGACGGCCACGCCCCCGCCCTCCGTGCCCAACTGTTCGGAGGGGAGTGGCAGTCCCTTGCCCTCCACGTCCAGATATCCGGCCCTCCCGACTGCCCCCGGTGCCCCGATTTTCTCAAATGGGTGGCTACTACCCTCCACGCCCTGTGTTGAGAGGATGGGAACCCCCCTGCCCTCTTGTGCCTGTCCGACTGTCTCGACTGCCCGGACTGCGCGCAGTGCCCAGAGTGTCCGGACGGGCAACACGCTGTCCTCCACGTTTGATGATACAGAGTGGAGTGACAGCCCCGTGCCCTCTGCGTCCGACACACTGTAGAGGAGTCGCAGCACCCTGTCCTCCGCGTCTGTGTAACCGGAGGGCAGTGGCACCCCCTCGCCCTCCGCCATTGGCTGTCCGACTGCCCCGACTGCCCCCAGTGCCCCAACTGGCCAGTTTTAAGCAGAGGCGGAGAGTTGCCATCAACCAGCCAGAGCGCAGGACCATCCCCCCACCTTTCACCTCCGGCTGACCAGGGGCCCCGACCTCGCTGGAGCAGAGGTCCACCCCCCACCCTCCGCCTCCGGTGTTCCGGGTAACCCTTCTCTCACCTCTCTCTCCATCTCTCCCTCTCTTTCTTCTCCCCTCTCTTTCTCTCTCCCTCTCTCTGTCTCTCTTTGTCTCTCCCTCTCTCCTCCCCTCTCTGTTTCTGTAACTTTCTCTCTCTGTGTCTCTCCCTCTCACTCTCCCTCTTCTCTCTCTCCCTCTCTCTCCCGCTCTCTCTCCCTCCCTCTCTCTCCTTCTCTCTCTCTCTCTTCCTCCCTTTCTCTCTTTCTCTCTCGTCTTTCTCTCTTTCTTTCCCCCTCACTTTGTCTGTCTCTCCCTCTCTCTTTCTGTCTCTCTCCCCCTCTCTCTCCCTCTCTCTCTCTGACCCCCTCCTCCTGTATCTCTCTCTTTCTGTCCCCCTCCCCACCCTACTCTGTCTCTCCCTCTCTCTCTCTGTCTCTCCCACTCTCCTTTTCACTCTGTCTCTCCTCTCTCACCCTCTCTCTCCCTCCCTCTCTCTCCTTCTCTCTTCCTCCCTCTCTCTCTTTCTTTCTCCTTTTTCCCCTCTCTTTCTCTCTCCATTTCTCTCTCTTTCTCTCCCCCTCACTTTCTTTCTCTCCCTCTCTCTCTCTGACCCCCTCCTCCTGTATCTCTCTCTCTCTTTCTGTCCCCCTCCCCACCCTACTCTGTCCCCCTGTCTCTCCCTCTCTCTCTCTGTCTCTCCCACTCTCCTTCTCACTCTGTCTCTCCTCTCTCACCCTCTCTCTCCCTCCCTCTCTCTCTTTCTTTCTCCTCTTTCCCTCTCTTTCTCTCTCCATTTCTCTCTCTCTCTTTCTCTCCCCCTCACTTTCTTTCTCTCCCTCTCTCTTTCTGTCTCTCTCCCCCTCTCTCTCCCTCTCTCTCTGACCCCCTCCTCCTGTATCTCTCTCTCTCTTTCTGTCCCCCTCCTCACCCTACTCTGTCCCCCGTCTCTCCCTCTCTCTCTCTGTCTCTCCCATTCTCCTTCTCACTCTGTCTCTCCTCTCTCACCCTCTCTCTCCTTCTCTCTTCTTCCCTCTCTCTCTTTCTTTCTCCTCTCTCCCTCTCTTTCTCTCTCCATTTCTCTCTCTTTCTCTCCCCTCTCACTCTTTCTCTGTCTCTCCCTCTCTCTCTCTGTCTCTCCCACTCTCCTTTTCACTCTGTCTCTCCTCTCTCACCCTCTCTCTCCCTCCCTCTCTCTCTTTCTTTCTCCTCTTTCCCTCTCTTTCTCTCTCCATTTCTCTCTCTCTCTTTCTCTCCCCCTCACTTTCTTTCTCTCCCTCTCTCTTTCTGTCTCTCTCCCCCTCTCTCTCCCTCTCTCTCTGACCCCCTCCTCCTGTATCTCTCTCTCTCTTTCTGTCCCCCTCCTCACCCTACTCTGTCCCCCGTCTCTCCCTCTCTCTCTCTGTCTCTCCCATTCTCCTTCTCACTCTGTCTCTCCTCTCTCACCCTCTCTCTCCTTCTCTCTTCTTCCCTCTCTCTCTTTCTTTCTCCTCTCTCCCTCTCTTTCTCTCTCCATTTCTCTCTCTTTCTCTCCCCTCTCACTCTTTCTCTGTCTCTCCCTCTCTCTTTCTGTCCCTCTCCCCCTCTTTCTCTCTCTCTCTTTCTCTGACTCCCCTCTCCCTCCTGTCTCTCCCTCTCTCTGTCTGTCTCTCCCTTGCCCCCCCCCCCATCTCTCCCTCTCTCTCCCCTCTTTGTCCCTCTCTCTCCCTCTCTGCCCCCCCCCCCCCCCCCCCCCCAACTGGTCACGGCAGACGACCATCCTCCAGGAGTCTGGGTCTGCTCGAGGTTTTTCTTCCACTTAAAAGGGAGTTTTTTTATCTCGCCACAGTCACACAAAGTGTTTGCTCCTGGAGGATTCTGTTGGGTTTCTGTAAATTGGCTTCAGAGTCTGGTTTAGACCAGCTCAAAATTTAAAGTGATTTGATCTGATTTGGTTTGATTCAAATTGATTTGGCTTCAGAGTCTGGTTTAGACCAGCTCAAAATTTACAGTGATTTGATCTGATTTGGTTTGATTTGAATTGATTTGGCTTAAAGCTACAAAAAAGCTTGTACTTTACTGATATTTCCTGGGTCTTAGGAGGTTAAAGCTGTGGGAGACTTTTGTCATCAATTTTTCATCAAATCTGTCAAACCCCAGTCATATCCTCAGTATCACGAATCTGCAAGTCTTTCTGCAATTACTCACCTGAGTCTCTTGCATCACGGTGAACAATTTCGAAGTGCCATCCACCATAAACAAACCATTTGTTTACAATCAGAGCCAGGAGGTAACTCGGGCATCTTTGGAATTTTGTTGCGACGTGCATTGTGGGAAGCGAAGGATCGTGCAACCGCCTAGCAGCGGCAGCGGCCGGGCAACCGCTGAAACGCAGAAACGGCTGGAGGGAAACGGAGCATTTGGAGCTCCGCCTGGCAGCGGCAGCTGCAACAAACACGACAAGGAAACGGTTGGAGCTCCGCTTCCCTCCAGCCAAACCTTCACTTCCCACAATGCATGTTGCGACAAAATTCCAAAGATGCCCGAGTTACCTCCTGCCTCTGAATGTAAACAAATGGTTTGTTTATGGTGGATGGCACTACGAAATTGTTCACCGTGATGCAAGAGATTCGGGTGACTAATCACAGAAAGACTTATGGATTCATGATACTGAGGATGTGACCGGGGTTTGACAGACTTGATGAAAAATTGGTGACGAAAGTCTCCCGCACCTTTAACCTCCTAAGACTGACAAGGAAATGTCAGCAAAGTACAAGCTTTTTTTGTTTTTTATTAAATAATTTAAAAAAAAAACAACCCCCCCCCCCCCCCCCCTGAACTGCCACCTTACCGTGGTGGGGGAGTTTGAGCGCCCGAATGATCCCAGGAGCTATGTTGTTGGGGGCTTTATGCCCCTGGTAGGGTCTCCCATGGCAAACAGGTCCTGGGTGACGGGCCAGACTAAGAGCAGTTCAAAAGCCCCTAGGAAGAATCAAGAAGAAAGGACTGTGATGCTGCCCAGCGTGGCGCAGCCGGGGCCCCACCCTGGAGCCAGGCCCAGGGTTGGGGCTCGAAAGCGAGCGCCTGGTGGCCGGGCCTTTGCCCACGGGGCCCAGCCGGGCCCAGCCAAAGGTGAGACGTGGGCCCATCCTCCGGTGGACTCACCACTCTTCAAGGGAACCATAGGTGCCGGGTGCAATGTGGATTGGGTGGCAGGTGGATTTGTTTTTCTTGATCCCTTATTTGCATGTTTAGTGTGATTGCTCTTATTATTTTTGCTCTGATTTATTCCGTTGCATGTGTTTAGTTTGTTGTCTTTGTTTTGCTGTGTAAAGTCTGTGTTCCAGTTCATAAGTGAAGTGGAGGCCACACCCTGTGGCCACACCCACACCTGGGAGTCAATGAAGGAGAGACTGGACAACTGGTTAAACACACCTGCTGCCAATTAATACAGCAGTGTGGAAACGAAAGTGGGGCACACAAAGGAATAAAAAGACCACAGAAGGAGACACCCAGAGAGCTGTGGATGACGGGCAGAGCTGTGGACGACGGACAGAGCTGCGGATGACGGGCAGAGCTGCGGACGCAGTCGGGTCCATACGGAGCTTGGATGGAGATGCGAACGCAGGAAGTAGGACAGACAGACAGACAGGATCGAGGCACGGACCAGGGAACAGGAGCCAGCGGCAGCGACGAGGAGGAGGCCATCGGTATAAGCTTCTGGATCGACTGACGCAGAAGACGGAGAGCCTCATCCCCTGCCTAAGATAAGACTGATCTCCAGTTTTAACCTCTATGTAGCCTGCTATGTTTTTTTTCATGAATGTTTGAATTATTTTAGTTAGCTCTGCCTCCTTTAAATTTTTAGGGTTTATTGCATTTTTATCTTTTTATGTGATACATTTTATTGCAAACCTTTATTCTCTTGGTTTTAATTCACTGCTCACCCCTTGCTATTGAACCTGTGGTTTTAAGTTCGTCCTAGTCCCTCTACTAGATGGCGTTGTCAGCATTTTTAACAATTTTAGTCAGTTTTGATATTCTTTTAATTCGCCACTCGGCCACATATATACAATGGAAATACTCAAAAAACTGAAAAATATATGGTATGTGATATGTTCTGTTACAGTTATGCTGTCGTTATGTATGATAGTACATTATTCTGTTTCACTACTGATGCTTTTACAAAACAAAAAACTTGACTCATTTGTGGAAGCAACCAAACTGAAAAGCTTAACTGAATTATTCCAAGAGATTATTTGTTTTTAGTTTGTGGTATAACTTAAACAGACTGAAATTCAAGAAATTGTGAACCAAAGAAAATAAATATCTGTGAAGAATCCATCACTGTTACATAACAAATAAGCATTGGCAAGATGAGCAACTCAACGATATAATATATTTAATGTATTTTCAAAGCATGCCGTTTCTTAAATCGTAAATTTTAGGTTTATTTTGTTTTTGCATTATGTTGAAGTCCTTTGAACTCCTTTCTCTACTGCCTTGTAGTTCACTCTGCAGCGGTGCATCATATTCTGTAAGGCCTCTGCATTTCACATAGGTCAATATTTACAAACTCTTCCAGAGAACACTATTTGACCATTGGAATTATAAAGGACGTCATTTATCATATTATTGTTATTTGCACTGTTTCACTCTGATCATTTGTACCCCATTTTGGATCCTTTACTATCAACTGTCAGCTATGATAAAAATGGCCAAATGCACTAGAGCCTGACTAATATGGGATTTTTGGGGCCGATACCGATATTGGGGGCCAAAAAAAGCCGATATCTCTATATACATAGGATATATACTGTACATCAGGGGTGTCCAATCCTGGTCCTCGAGAGCTACTATCCTGTATGTTTTAGATGTATCCCTCTTCCAACACACCGGATTCAAATGATAAGCCTATCATCAAACTCTGCAGAAGCCTGATAACGACCATCAGGTGTGCTGGAAGAGGGAAACATCGAAAACATGCAGTATAGTAGCTCTCGAGGACCAGGATTGGACACCCCTGATGTACATGAACATAAATTCTTATAATACTCAAAATATGATTGAACACAAAGAAGCAGAAGACTACTAAATTAAAATAAGGAACCTTAATTAGTAACACTGTCAACTGTAAACCCACTGATAAACCCACTGATAAATAAGAAACAGCAAACTGTAAACAGAATAATAAATAACAAAAGGCAAACTGTAAACAAAGATAAAAAACAAAAGGCAAACTGTAAACAAAGATAAATAACAAAAGACAAACTAATGCAAACTGTATTTCCGGAATACAATGTAAATAAATATTTAAAAAAATAAAGTTGCTCAAATCTCAAACTGTAAACATGGATAAATTAAAAAAAGGCAAAATTGTGCCTGCATCTTCAGTTAGCCATGCTTTGGCCTGGGCTAGAGTCTCTGATGACAAAGGGCGTTCCTCTTACTGTGGGTCGAGCAGACGTGCGAGTAC
Source organism: Sphaeramia orbicularis (assembly GCF_902148855.1). NCBI lineage: Eukaryota > Metazoa > Chordata > Actinopteri > Kurtiformes > Apogonidae > Sphaeramia > Sphaeramia orbicularis. Next base: position 14,995,037 of record NC_043970.1, read on the forward strand.
CACCTGTTTGGATCCCGTCACCTTTACAAACCGCTTCACCAGGCTCTCCAGCATGGTCTTGCGGAGGGTTTGAATTCCTTGACTGGTGGGTTCCTCTGACATGAGCGGCTGCTTCAGCACACTGCTGTTTGGTATAATGCAGGAGGCAGAGGCACCTGCTTTGCTCAGTTCATTGCTGACTTCCTCCAGTGGTGTCAGGGTCTCGAGCAGATTGGCTGCCGCATCCCACTCCTCTGCTGTTGGACACACAAAATGCCCATGGTCACTGGAATAGGTGGTGATGGCTCTTTTTTGCTCCAACATCCTGCTGAGCATGTGCAACATAGAGTTCCATCTGGTTGACACAGCCTGGAGTATTGAATGCCGGGGGACCCCAACCTCCTCTTGGATGGCAGAGAGCCGCTGCTGTGCAACAACCGAGTCGTTGCAATGTGTGGCAATCTTTTTCATTTTGGCCAACATGTGTCTTACCATCCTCTGTGCATTGAGCCCATTGTCGATGCACAGTTGAAGTGTGTGGGCAGTGCAGCTCAGATCAGGAGTCTGTGCCATCCTCATGCCTTTCACAACATTGGCACCACTGTCCCTCAGTACCAAGTGGACATGCTCTGTGTCAATATCCCATTCTGGGAGCATGGTTAGAAAGACCTGGCTGATGTACTCCCCTGTGTGGGACCCTGACGTGGCCTTTACATGAAGTACAAGTTGAATGCTCTTCCAGGGTTGATCTATGAAATGAGCAGTCAAGCTCATGAGTGTTTTGGTGGATCCAGACCAGCAGTCAGTTGTGAAGGAAATGCAGTTTCCAGCGTGGTCCTCTGAGAGAAGTTCTTTGATCTTCCCTACAACTTTTGTGTATATTTCAGACATGAGCTGAGGTGTTTTTAAATACTTTTCACTTTTCATTTGATACCTCTGCTCTGCTTTTGTCAGCAATCTTTTAAATCCAATGCCCTCCACAACTGAATAAGGGAGGATATGTGTTGCAATCATCTCCATGATGAGTTTGTCCATGTCCTTTGACCTCTGGTCATTTGGTGCCCACTTTGTGCCCTTGTCAGATGCTTGCACAGTCGTGCACTGTGCTGGCTGTGGTTTTGGTGCTTTTGCCTGTGCCATTTTAGCCTGTGCATCATCAAATGCCTCTTTGTGATTTTGTTTTAGGTGTTGCCACAAATGTGTGGTATTCTTTGATTTGCAGGTGCTGGAGCCCTGGCTAACTTGCACACTGCATATTTTGCATCTCACACCTGTGGAATCTTTAGTAAAGTGGCTCCACACTTTACTCTTCCGCTCTGCCTGTGAAATGAAAATATATACATTTAATGCATTTTAGTTATCAGCACAGAATTTGATTCTATAGTTAGCCATTTTAAAATAAAAACAAGCGGCTGCATTTCGCTCAAAGTGATAATACATAGGCTAATGTGAGGTGTTTTTAAACCAATACATTATGTGTTTTTAAAAGGCTTATTCACACACAAAAACATCTTGCCAATATCAATTAGTCATATTTACTAGCTAATGAAAAGTTCCATCTGCAGCCACTGGGTATTTGCAAACGGCTCAAAAATAAATGCTGAAGGAAACATTAAAAAGTGAAAAAAAAGTTGTCTACAAACAAAATAAGAAATAATCAAAACATGCATCACGTTATAAGACTTAATACAAGGGACTAAACTACATTTTATGTAACAATGTAGCTGCTTTCAAAACATGCAATACATAAAATTACAACTAAATACATTACTTGGAACCTTTTCAAAATTATTTTAATGAACACATTCACTTATGAATTTATGAGCCCCTGTAAATCCTGCATGACAGTATGAGTGAAGTGGGACGCTGCATAGTAGTCTGATATTAATGATGGACATGGGAGTTAACAGTTGCATATATGTGTATTTCACAAAGATGCAACTTACATAACTTTAAAACGCTGTATAATAGTCTGATATTAGATAATGGTGGACATGTTGATTAACAGTTGCATATGTCTTTGTTTATTTCACCGAGATGCAACTTACACGACGTTAAAACGCTGTCATATGCTCTCTAAAACTTGGGTGAAAAAAACTAGAATGTTCTCTTTGGCCCAGGCAGCATGTTTCCACAAGGATGTTTTTCTCATGGGGCACTAAAGTGTAGTGTTACATTGTTTTACAAAGTCAAAATAAGTGCAGTTTCTTTCGCCGTTTTCTCTCCTTCTCTGCTGCAGCCGAGTGAGTGTGAGATGTGCACTTCACTGGTCTGTGTGTCTGTGTGGGGAGGGGGTGTGGGGTGGGGGCAGGTATTCAGGCAGTGTGCAGCACAGACACAGGAACGGAGCCACAGAATCTCCGCGCAGCAAAAAATTTAAATTAATGTATCGGCTACATATTGACCAATGTTGATTAATCGGTGATAGGCTATAATGGGGCTCTAAAATGCACACATTTTTTAGTTATTTCTCTGTACGTTTTCTGTAAAGTATGGATATTTTTACCAGAGGCAGGTGCCCATATCCATAAAGCATTCCATATTTTCATGCTTAACTCTTTGCAGTTGTAAAAATATCAGATATTTCTTTCAATCCCTCTCAACCGGTCAAGTTAAGACTAGTGAAGATTTACCAATGACATTGTAGATGAACTGGTTAAAACTATAAATTATGTGATATATTAATAACACTGTAATAAACAAATATAAGAAAAGTTTATTTGTAATAGAAGTAAATGTTAAAGTCTATTAAAAGTGCTTATAAATGTCTAATAATCCAACAATAAATATGTTTATGGTGCTATATTCACACTTTTATAGTCTCCTGAACACCTAAGCCTGTTAATAAGTATCTTATAAGGACTAATAATGGTCTGATTACCTAATAACGAAAAGTGAATTAAATCACCTTGACTTAAAGTGTTACATCTTGTTGTGCCGATCTGCAGAAGATGCAAAAGGCTTTTTCCTTCATTGCATTAGTTTGTGAATAATTATTTCATATGTGATTCATGCAGGAGAAAGGCATCTCCTAAAGCTGCACAGCCATTGTAGTTTGATTGAAATTTACTACATTGAACTCTAATACTTTATTTTAAGCTTCACAATAATAACCTATTATATGTAAATAATTTTTGGAGGAATGATGAATAATAGTCATGTGTTGTATTATGTAGTTTAGTGCGTACAAACATCTGTAATATATTTTGCATTCGTCCATTGGAGCATTTTGAATCATTCTTAAAAACGTAAAACCTATATTTCATGATTATCAAATACTTTTAATATTTGCAGATACAAAAAAAAAAAATCAGTGTTTATCTGTACCAACACATATGGACAAACAGTAGAAGGACATGTCTGTATACTTTACTTTATACCGAGTTATAAGCTGCCTCTTTATGGAATGTTTGAAGAAATGTGACAGAGAATCAGTTGTGGTGAGGAACTATTTAATACCTGTTGATCCATTAATCCTGTCAATATGTGTAAATAACTGATGCAAAATGCAGTTTGTCATCTTTTCATGGTCATCAGATATGACCCATTTGGACGTTCAGAGGCTCCGTAGTGAACGTGAAAACACGAAAACACTGTCATCTTCTACATTGATTCACCAGTAAAACCCATGGAGTTGGATCAGTGACAGTGGATGGAGACACTTGGTTTATGTTCAGTTAATGATATCTTTCTTTTTTTGTCATTTAAATTTTTATTGGTTTTAACTTGTTTTCAGTCAGTTACAAAAAGGAAAAGACAAAATGAGGGGCTTCTAATCTGATTGACAAATGGCATGGAGTAACGAATGACCACTAGGGTTAGGGTTAGGGTTAGGTCATTCGTTATTCCATGCCGTTTGTCATTCGGATTAGGGAGGCCCCAAAATGAGTCTGAATCTGATCTTTGCCAAAAAAGTCACTTTTTCTTCAGTTTTCCTTGTTTTGATATGATAACCTTTGAATTTACTCTGAGTTTTCATGAACATCTAAGTTAAATATAGAAATATACATGAATTACAGTGAAAAATGCAAAATACAGGGGACAATCAGATAATAAATGGTGATAAATTGCTTAAGAAAGGTTAAATCAAGAGAAGAATTCATTTGGGAACCGACACAAAAGCAGCTCTGGGTCTTTATGGGTTCAGTTCAATAGCAGATAATCCACTGCTCTGCTGATTAACCACTAAAAAGCAGTAAAAAAGCACTCAGTTTTTTGGGTTATGGTATGTACATACTGATTTCAGACAATGCTAAACTGCTGAAAGCCAGTGCAGTTTAGTTTATATATCAGTGGTTCCCAACCTTTTTTGGCTCGTGACCCCATTTTAACATCACAAACTTCTGGTGACCCCAGACATTCAAAACGGAGACATTCTTTTGAGAAAAATTAATTTGTTTTTGATCATGTAATAATTTGCTATACTATGTTGCTAATAAATGTTAATTTTAGATGACATTTAGTCTATATAATGTATATTATTATGGACGGAGGCAGAAAAGCCAGGTGTAGATTACTGTACAAAATGAGAATTTTATTTTCCTTGGTCAGGATATGTACAGTCAGTCCAGCTTGGATTTACAAGGCTAACAATTAATACTGAACAAACAAGAACTCAAACTATGAATTATGAAAGAGCTGCAGCATCTGAAACCGACCACAATGAACATTTGACAGATAAACAGTACCACAGTGCTTCAGTTTCAGCTTCAGAGTTTGAGTGAGTCAACTCAGCATATATTTTTTATTAGGAAGTTGTAGGTTTTTTTTTTGTTTTTGTTTTTTTAGCAATTAGTAGAAATTTCAGGGGACCCTATTTGAATTTCAGGCGACCCCATGTGGGTTAACAAATACTGATATATAACAGTGGAATGCAATTTGAGAAACAGTGTTAGTCTTTCAGGAATACCTCATGTGTAAAACTGCATTAGGGGTTTTTGTGAGAGAAGTGACACAACATTAGCCTCATAGCACAACTGCCTATGTCATACACTATATGGACAAAAGTATTGGGACACATTGAATTCAGGTGTTTCTTTTCTAACAGAGGTCTGGGATACAAAACAACAATGACAAATGTCATGATAGACCTTTAAAGTACATTAACCCATGAAGACCCAAACATCCACCAGTGACCAAAAAAAACCAAAACAAAACCAAAAAAACCCTAAACCTCACTCCACAAACAAGTCTTTATTACCCAGATCCTGATCAGCATAGCCTGGGTAACCTAATGGTGCTAACAACCAGTTGTCTAATTAGGTGGCAAGTACACTTATTTAATAATAAATAGTTTTATCTAGTTTGTCCTCATACTTTCATGTGTTTTTATATTAAAATGAATTTTATAATTAGAGGAAGTTCTTTACATCAACATTAATCATACATATTTATTCCAGAAATCTTATCAGGATGATATATTCCAACAAACAAATTACTATCTCATCCTTTGATCCATGGATCCAGATAAACAAAAATTTAAACATAAAATTTATGCATGTTAATACAGACCCTGACTTGTGGTTCCAGTGATGCTGTATTATTTAATTAATTAAAAATAAGAAGAAATTATTCAACTATGACTGTACTCAAGCTAACAAATTATTTAACATATATACATATACACACAGAATTAAATAAATAAATATCCTGTGTTTAAATTCATTTGCCACATATAAATAAGTATTAATATAAAAGACAAACTAACTATGTTATTAAATAAACTCTACAAACTAACAGAAACACAGTTAATATTAAAGTGATGCACTCTGGGGTCTGATCATCCCTGGCAGAGCCTTCCTTGGATGAGGATGTCTAGTGATAATGGCCGAAACACCCGATGGCTCCAGGGTCCACTACTGATGATGTGTTCTGAAGTAAATAAACAACAACACAAATAATTAACAACCACACAAGGTTAGGGATTACAATTGTAAGTCCATGCTCAATGGATTTAAAAGCTTTATTTATGGTCAATGGATGCAACCACATCTGCCATTTCAGAGCTTGAACTACTTAATTTCACTTGATATATTATTATGGAAATTGGAACTAGAATCACATTTGGACGGTATTTTTAAATATCTTTTGGATTTAAAATATTTGATAGAGAATAAAAATACATGATATTTAACATTTAAATAAATTTTCGAATACATTGGGTGTCATTGTTAACCTTAAATGTCTGTAAGTTGCCTTATTGTGCCTTCCAATTTTCCAGGTCAGTTTGAACAGTTAGCGCCCCCTATGGACATAACATGGTCTCAGGGTGACACCAAGTGTTTGATTAATGCAAGTACATCTTTTTCAACCACGGTTTCTCATCAGTTCCATAAATATCCTCCTGAGACCCAGTAGGTAAACATTTTGGCCATTTTACTTTCAGTAATTGCCTTAATTGGAAACAGCATGATGCAGCAGTTTTTACAGACACATTTACAAAAAAAAACAAATTTCATATAATGTCCTTTTCAGTGGATATTTTTTAATTATTAATTTTAAAGTAAAGCTGTGAAACTCTTGTCCACTACAGAGGACAAAAGTGCATTGCTGGGTCTCAGGAGGATATGGTAGTCATTAGACTCACAACAAAATTAATATTATGTATTTTTCCATGAACTTTAACAAAAAGAAAAACAAAACATTTTCTTAGATTAATTTTGTACCTTTAGGATTTTAAATGTATCATCCCATCAAGCAATTATCGGGACAATAACAATAAGTGATACACCTTTTCAGTGAAAATATTAACATAATCAGTTCAAGAAAAACAAATAGATAATTAGATTAGTGAAAAAGATTTATTTTAACAAGTTTCATTAATGTTCTAATATTAAACTCTTAACTTTAAATTAATATATGGATATGGGCAGAGGTGGGTAATCCCAGCTCCATAGAGTAAAAGTCCTGCCATGTATTTGTTCCAACCACTCACTGAACCAGCCCATTTGGATGAGCACAACTCTTCATCCAGGTAGACTGGATAATTAGTGGAATCACCTGTGTTAAGTGAACAGATAGAACCAATGCATGTTTTAAAAAAACATGACAAAATATTTCAAACATGAAATCATTCTTTTGTGGATAAAAATGAAATAAAAATGATTATTTTTACCATGTCAAAATGCCAGACAGGCCATAAAATACATGTATTTCAACAAGGGTCATTTTAGACCCAATTATGGAAGAGTGGAGGGTCCAGGCACTCGTGCATGGAAGGGTTAGGATAAATTTTACATAAAAGTAGTTGGCTTTGTCAGATTTATCAGTCATGATCGACGTTTGTAATTGTCATAAATGACAGCAGAGTAAACAGAATGTTTTCACCTGGTTTTGAACCAGGGACCTGCTGCGCCCGGGGTATGAGAAATTTCCCATAATTCTGTTTGAATCACCGGCAAGATGGAAGTAAATACAGCTAAAAAGTGCAGCAGTGTGATGAAAGAAACACACAAAAGTATGTATTTTCTTCATAGGTAACTTGATCATCCGTTTAATGCTGTTTCAATGTAATATAGACCACATTTCTGCGTTTTGAGGGTTGATCGCTGCAAAAAGATGCCCAAAGCCCATTCAGCAGAGATGGTTACAGCTGCTGACGGCATGGGGAATTCTTTCACAAACAAAATTGTCGCATCTGTTTATAGCAGCATCGATGACTGCTGATGACATAACAGGTCTCGAAGGGTTGTCCCATTTTGTAGGGGAATATTTCAACCCCTACCCCTCAAAGGGTACTGCCAAGTGCAAGGGCCAATCAGTGAATTGGGATTGGGCCTTAGTGACTTGCTGAAAGTTAACAGTAAAACATTGAAGAAATGAACTCCAATCTGTTATGTATAAAAGATTTATGGCTTAGACTAAGATGAGTAGGTGCAGTGAGAGAATCATCTACTTTTGCAGGAAGAAGTACTAGATCAAATGATTAGATGTGGTGCTCAGGATGAACTGGACAAAATAGTCCAATGAATGTTATAATTAAGTAGAAGGGGTCATTTGGCCTAATTGAGCCCCAAAAGACAATTAATCGGGATTTTCACACCAGTCAGGTTGGAATAACATTAAGAAAATAGTGTGGACAAAGTCAATAAACTTTTATTCAGCGTTTTCAGAAAATACAGGCAGATTATAATCACAAAAAGAAAACAGCGTAGATGAATTTCAGCAGCAGCAGCAGAAATGATGTTTTGTCTTTCAGCATGTTCCCTTTTTACCTTGACTTGAAACTTGGTGCTTTTTACTTTTGCTTTATGGAACCAGTGGTGTGTTTGTGCTGGCAGTGTTAGCAGGTTCTGGTGCAGACGGGGTTCTTCAATCCAGAGTATATATGTTCTCCTGAACTGGTCTCCTCATCCGGATCTCATAGATGATGTGAGGAGGTTCATCAGAAGAAAAACTGCAGAAAACACTCAAGTTTAGACATTTTTCCTATACATGTGATGTACCCTGCCTTCACCCATAGGTAGCTGGGATATGCTCCAGCATCCCCCGCAACCCTAGTGAGGATAAAGCAGGTTCAGAAGATGAATGAATGAATCTGTGATATAAAGCTTAAGTAGATTAAATTGTGGCATTATCACAGCCTAGTTTGATCTGTGTGGCATTTAGGTGCAGGGGAAAACTTAACTTCCCTTCTTGATTACTTGTCCTTTGTGGTGATTGTTTTTTTTTATTTTGGCATTTAGGCACTTTATATTCTTTACCTAAACTGCCCTAAAACAATTTCCATTCATTTCCAATGCTAGTGCTAAAACACTACAGATGTAATACATCTTTGGTCACTATTACAATTTGGTTCTGTTTTTAAAACTTTTTGGAGCATGTCTATAGCAAGCCAATTGAGCATTTATTACATATTCTTGATATCCAATGCTGTTTTGCTGCACTAGTAAGGCAAAACGTCACACTAGTTTACTAGTGAAGACCAAAATGTTCACTAGTTAACTGGTGGATGCATATTTGACCTTACTATTTTACTAGTGCAGCCAAAACCCTTCACTAGTTGACTAGCAAAAGCCAAAATCCTCACTAGTTAACTAGTGAATGCATTTTAGATGTACTAGTCAACTAGTACGGTGCAAAATGTCCACTAGTAAACTAGTGCGGTGCAAAATGCAAAATTGCAAAATTTGTTGCACTAATAAACATCTTTGCACAACTAGTAAACTAGTGAAGTTTGAACATTTTTTACAAGTTAACATGTTTGATATTTGCAGCATTAACTAGTTTACAAGTCAGGCATTGGTATCAACTAGTGAAACAAAGTTCCATTTACTAGTTATCTAGTGTGGTCAAACACACTCCAACAAGTTTTTTTTATGTGAATTTTACCACTTACCAGTTAACTAGCAAGTGTTTGTGTCCTTACTAGTTTACTAGGAAAACTGAAAATAGCCTCTGTAGTAATCTAGTGTATATTTTTAGCTCTTACTAGTGAACTAGTGGCCTTTTTTCCACCTTACTAGTTAACTAGTGGACAGTTGCGCTCTTACTACTTAACTTGTGTTGTGTTTTTGGCTGCACTACTTAACTAGAAGGTCTGAATGCTCTCACTAGTTTACTAGTGGAAATATTCAACACCACTAGTTAACCAGTGCCGCACATTCGAATGAAACAGGCGGGACAAAGACTCTGATTGGTGGCGTTCAAACCATGTGTTATGAAGCCTTAAAGTGCCTGTGCACAATTGTTTAAAAGTTGTGCTCTGTTCAGCAGATGAGTTAATATGTTTGACTATAGAATAGATTAATATTTAAAAATAGCTTCGACTGTAGAATAACTCTCTTAATAGTTTTAAAAACAGTCTATGCCTTTGTTTTGTTTTCCAAATACTACTGAATGTGTAAACTTCTAAATATTACCAAATTTGTAAACTCAGCAGAACATGCCCAAAAAGTCTACATACTCTGTTTTTGAACGTGATAATGTTAATTACAACTTAAAGAATAACCAAACTTAGCCAAACTGAAAACATACACATATCATTTTCATACTAATTTTAGGGGAAAACAGATTATTGAACACCATATTAATTATCAGGATGCAGTGGGCCTACTCAATCTATAACTTCAAATGCATTAATCAGATTAAGACGTGTAACAGAATGTGATACGCTTTTAAATGATCAAAGAAAACCACAAGGGGCAGCAAACAAACGACCAACAAACAAATGACCCTAAGAGTAGCTGACAGAGAAAGTAGTCCTGCCATACACTGGCAGGACACATCTGTGCAACTCTGAATTAAATCCTGCATTGCCTCTGCATTTATAGCATTTTCAAGTCTCCTCAGATTACCTATAGAAGCTTCAGTAGCATGCACCTCTCTAATTCCTGCAGAGCCTTGATGGTACGCCTGTTTAATTGTAATACACCATCTTCTAATGAGTCTAAGGATCGTGTCTGCCATGATAGTTTTTGACCTAGCCTATTTCTTGAACCATGACAAACCCAACTGGTTTTAGCAGAAATGTTCAAAACATCAAGGGTTCATTTTGGTAAGGGTGGAAATCTTCCAGGAAAAGCCAATAGGAAGCCTCGGTTCATTCTTCGTGCCCACCTCCTCATTAGCATATGCTCAACTAGTTTACTAGTGGACATTTTGCACCATATTAGTTGACTAGTACATCTAAAATGCATCCACTAGTTAACTAGAGAGGATTTTGGATTTTACCAGTGAACTAGTGAAGGTTTTTGGTTGCACTAGTAAAATAGTAAGGTCAAATACAGGGGTTGGACAAAATAATGGAAACACCTTCACCTCAAGATGATAATGCCCCAATCCATACAGCTAGAATTGTTAAAGAATGGCATGAGGAACATTCTAATGAAGTTGAGCATCTCGTATGGCCGGCACAGTCCCCAGACCTCAACATTATTGAGCATTTATGGTCAGTTTTAGAGATTCAAGTAAGACGTCGATTTCCACCGCCATCGTCTCTAAAAGAGTTGGAGGGTATTCTAACTGAAGAATGGCTTAAAATTCCTTTGGAAACAATTCACAAGTTGTATGAATCAATACCTCAGAGAATTGAGGCTGTAATTGCTGCAAAAGGTGGACCTACACCATATTAAATTATATTTTGTTGATTTTTTAAGGTGTTTCCATTATTTTGTCCAACCCCTGTATGCATTCATTAGTTAACTAGTGAACATTTTGGCCTTCACTAGTAAACTAGCGCGCGTTTTTGTCCTTCACTAGTAAACTAGTGTGACATTTTGCCTTACTAGTGCAGCAAAACAGCATTGGATATCAAGGATATGCAATAAATGCTCAATCAGCTTGCCATACGGATGCTGCCAATACTCCAGCTGCAAGATACATTTTGCTGTTTCTAGTGGCATTGTACCCGTGGTGCCATTGTACGATAGCATGAGAGGCTAAAATCACCCAGCATACCTCACAACATTTGAATACAGACATAAAATTGTGCCTAGTAGATAGTCAGGTAATGTTTCTATTCATTTGGCAAGTTTGGTGGCGATTGGGCCTGTGAAGGTCTGTGGTGAGCTGGGACCCGGTCCGAGGTTAGTAGGGACCAGGTCTGTGGTGAGCTGGGACCCTGTTAAAATCGCCCAGCATACCTCACAACATTTGAATACAGACATAAAATTGTGCCTTGTAGATAGTCAGGTAATGTTTCTATTCATTTGGCAAGTTTGGTGGCGATTGGGCCTGTGAAGGTCTGTGGTGAGCTGGGACCCGGTCCGAGGTTAGTAGGGACCAGGTCTGTGGTGAGCTGGGACCCTGTTAAAATCGCCCAGCATACCTCACAACATTTGAATACAGACATAAAATTGTGCCTTGTAGATAGTCAGGTAATGTTTCTATTCATTTGGCAAGTTTGGTGGCGATTGGGCCTGTGAAGGTCTGTGGTGAGCTGGGACCCGGTCCGAGGTTAGTAGGGACCAGGTCTGTGGTGAGCTGGGACCTGTTAAAATCGCCCAGCATACCTCACAACATTTGAATACAGACATAAAATTGTGCCTTGTAGATAGTCAGGTAATGTTTCTATTCATTTGGCTAGTTTGGCGGTCATCGGGCCTGTGAAGACTGAGGAAAACCTGTACAAATGCCCTCTTGTGCTGCAACATCGATCAGACACCGGACGGACACAGAACGTGCATTATAGTAGGAAGGAATTACAGAAAGTGTAGAATAGAGAAAAACAAAAATATAAGCAGAGAGGATGGACTTGTGCCAGGAATTGAGTCCAGTTCATAGCAATGAGGCCTTGAGTTCCATTGAGGCAACTGCATATTTGTCTTTCTTGATGACTGTGGGACCACATTTATCATCTCTCTTAACATTCTAAGACCCGACTATGTTTTTTTTTTTTTTTTTTTTTTCTGCATTTGTGGACAAGAGTTTTACACTTTTAGGGCACTGATAGAATTAGCTAACCTCAGTATATCTGTTTGTAATGTCAAAAGAAACTGCTTTTGCCAGATTTAGCCTCATAAGAAAACCCTGATAGTTTCACAAATTACAATTATGACAAATGTTGATTTTTCACTACTTTGTCACAGTGGTGTCATAATTATTTGTAAACTTTTAGTATAAATAAGTAAGTATCAATGCCCAACATGAATATAAATGAGCATGTAAATGGAGTATGTGTATTATTGGGTTCTAAAATAAACTGGTCAACCTTAAGTGCAAAGGGAGGTCACACCACATGCTACCACTTTGGTTTAGAGAAGCTCTTTTTTTTCCTTGAAACTTTTGTTTTTAATCCAGATTGTACCTTAATACAGAGAACGACAAATGCATATGTTTGATCATTATATTTTTACAAAACCAGTAAACCTCATGTTGGCGTAAAACCTTTTCACAATACTCTATATGTGTAAGTGTATGAATGTTTTCAACTCACCAGCCTGTCTTTAATGCTCTTCTATATATTCCACCTGAAGATAATTAGAAATCAAAATTATTCACTTACAGGTGTAACATATTCAGGTGAAGAATGTGGGTTCTAGTTTCATATTTACACGTACGTTTAAAGGCCAGAAAGAGCAACACTGCAGCTAAAATCATTAAAACACTGAGGGAGAGAGATAGAATGGGAACATTAATCTGAAGAGAGAGGGAGGGGAGCGAGTCCTCGACCTGAAACACAGAGATGAGATATATTTCACTTTGAGGAGACAGGACAATGTCAGGCTCTTTGAGTGGATGTTGGGAGTAGAAAATGTTTACAGAAACATCTTTAATAATTTTACAAAAACGTTTTACACACAACATGTTGCTCTACTTCTCCTCTGTTTAATATAATCCAACATGGACAACAGTACCATCCTCTGACAACACTGAACAGATTGCATTAAAAGAAAAGTGCATAATCTTCATTTTTTTCTTTTCTTTTCTTTTTTTTTTTTTTCTTACAGTGACGGAGTCAGAATGAATCAGGGTGGAGTTCCTTCTCAGAAGTTCCAGTTGAGACGACAGCAGGTTTTTCCAGTTTACTGCAAAGATAACAGAAAACAGGGAAAGAAAACTAGGAAACATATTCAGATTTGTCTCTTTGTGACTGTACACCTTTTCGGTTTGACTTGTGATTTCAGCTCGAAAAAGGAGATTTAGTTTGAATTTGTTTGAGTTTTAATTTAGTTTCAGCTTTTCACCAGTATTATGATAAAAACTTCAATTTTCAGCATCTGAAAAATGTGGAAATGATAATGATGAAATAATGCATCAACTATAATCAACAAAACTGTCGCTTATTTGAGGTTCCACATTATCTAAAGACATTTTATTCTTTTACTCCACGAATCAGTGGCACTGATGAAAAACAAAAGAAAATGGATTTTACTGTAATATGTGTTGTTTGTTGATTATAATTTTTCTGTCTTTTTTTTTTTACATCACCTCACCTGTTGAAGCTGACAACTCTGTGACTGGGTCTGTTGGTGCCGTTGTCATCGTAGTTGTTGTTGGAGGGCTGGTGACTGGAGCTGAAAAAAAAATATGTTAATCAGATTATTTTTAGTACCTCCAATTAAACCCAAACACAAAAGTAGCATTTAAAGGGTTAAAATTATGAAAATTACTATACTTTTGATTGTTTTGAGCAGAGCTAAAGTAGTTTGAGAGAAATAAAGCAGAAAAAAATATTGATTTATTATGATTCTATAGCAGGTTTTTTTTTTTTTTTTGCAAGTACATTTTTGACTTGTGGATAGTAAAGTCAGAGGGATCCACAAGGGTTAGAAGAATGAGAAAATCAGTCACCTATGCCTAAAAGCAGTCTGTCTTATTTATGGAGTATTTAAATGTGATATTAAGCTGAAATTGCATTTAATCAAAATTATATATCTTTTAGAAATTGATTTTCAAAGCAATATAACATAATGCAGAAGTGGCAGTAAAATAATCAGGCATGTTAACTGATGTATGACTTTTCTCATGATGAACAAGTGGTGTCAGGCACTACAAACCCCACCCCTCACACGTATTTTGCCCCTTATAAGTAAATGGGAAGACTTTAAAAAAAAAATCATAAAAAATGTGAACTTTGACCTGCCTTTCCCAAAATGTAATGCCATGTATTCTGGGTCATTGCAATCTATAAACCCAATTTGGTTTGAACTGAAACAATAATTTTGCTTCTAAAGTGTTATAACAACAAAGAAACAAACAAAAAACAAAGCGAACCAACAAAAACAAAACCCCTTGCCTCCCCTTTGGGGTCAGGGTAATTAAAACAGTCTCCTGTGTTTAGATGTGTTACTGTTATAAAAATAAATGTTTTTTGCAAAGTCTCTTTGATTTTGGAGCTCCTGAACCTGAGATGTGGCTCACTGTAGGGATGTAACGATATGAAAATTTCATATCGCGGTTATTTGACTAAAATTATCACGGTTATCATTATTATTGCGGTATTGTTGAAATGTGCTCAAAATGTTCAAAAAGTACTTATACACACACTGAAATAATTTAACCAAGTTGTACTTGGAAAAAAAAAAACAAATAAAGTAACAGGCACAATGTACTTTTTGTTGGCAGAAACATTCAAATATTAACCTTTAGGGGTCTGAGCCTATTTTGGCCGTTTTTCAGTACTTTTGATTTTGCCTTTATATACTATATAAAGAAATGTTTGGTATCTTTTTTTTCAGCACAACTTGATCTATATCATCTGCCTATTATTTTTTTTCACCTCAACCCTTTCATACATGAATTATGAGAACCTTAATCAAGATTTTTTTCCTGAGTGTTTTTATCCTATTTAGGCATGAAAAAAAACAATGCAATTGAAATTTTTTTTATGAATCTATTTTTCACAGTTACAAAAATGTCCCCTCAGCTGGACAGCAATGCATTTGATTTTTGAAGCAAAGAAACATATTTAAAACCCATCATCATAAAGTGATATACTGCATGAAAACTATGAAATATATATATTTTTTAATGCAGCTATCTCATGTTTTCACACATTTTAATCATATTCTAACACTAGTTATGGAGATAATACATAAAAAAGAAAAAAAAAAACTTTTTGCTTGAGAAAATTAGCAGTTGATTTACACTCAAACATGTTACTGCAGATCAGGGTTTATCAAGAACAGCAAAGTTACAGTCATGGTCTGAATGTCAGAGTAGATGATGCATGAGCATCCACTGTGTTGGCTGATATCCTCCTGAGACCCAGGAAAGTAAACATTTTAGGTTGTTTTTTTTTTTTTTTACATTAAAAAAGTCATCTTGATTGGAAACTGCATAATGCAACAGTTTTTTCAGATACATTTTAAAATTATTTTCATTTATTTATTTTTTAATGGAATGTCCTTCGCAATGAACAGCATTTTTTTTAGTGAAACTGTCAAACTTTCGTCCCCTACAGAAGACAAAAATGCATTGCTTGGTCTCAGGAGGACATGAAACTAAAACAACTAAACCCATGAATATACAAGAGAACAGCTGGAGAACAGGTGTCCACTGTAGTGACCACTATGCATGAAAGGGTTAACCTACTATAAAACATAAAAAGCTAGAAAACACACAAAAAAAATATAAAATTCGATTTGAAAAATGTATATACTTTATTGCATAAATAACACAAAGATGCTTAACAAACCTTTTCAAAGACTTTAAAAGGGAATATTGGTTCCAAATATTAGGTATATAAATTCAAAATTGTAATAAATTAAAACTATACTCAGATATTTGACATAAAAGCAGATCTTTACATAGGGTTTTTTTCCCCTAAAAGTGCGGTAATCAAACACGGTTATCATGATAATTAGAATTTAAACGGTAATACTAACTGTTGGCAGTTTTACTGAGGTTTATCATTATACCAGTAATCGTTACATCCCTACTCCACTGTAATCAAATATCTGCTCAGGTCCAGGTGTGGACACATTTTAAAACCAAGTGGACACTGATGGTGTCTTTGGACTCACCTTTGACCACGCGCAGGTTCATGATCACTTTCTTGTCATTGAAAATCCCATCGATATCCACTCTGCAGCAGTAAGGCCCGCTGTCTGTCCTCCTCACATTCAGGATGTCCAGGTCCATTTGTCCGTCCAGGATGTCCCCTGACAGCCGGTACCGATCTGCCACCTGCAGAACCAGTCAGTAATAGATCTGTGTTAGTAATCTGAAAGGACTTTTACCACAGTTATCACTATTAACAAGACTGGAGCAAAAGTCCACCATCTTTATTTCAGTACATATACTTGTGTAAAGTAGTGATTCAACTTTTTTCTACTCAATGTGTAAAAACAAAGGGTAGACCTTGTGTTTTATATCATTTTCATCTTGTTTCATCTTTATGAAATTTGTCTCTCATGTCCTTCCTTGTTGTTCCTCTTTTTGCATTTGTTTTCATCTCGTTACATGTTTTACATTATCTTATGTTTATTGTGTGACGTCTGTTATACATAAAGGAGTCATTATTTCTATTGTTACACATAGGTTGCTTGAAATTGGGTTGATCGTGCAATGATACAAAATAAAAATGACCTGTATTTCCCCATAAAGCATAAAAATTTAAGTATGAGACTGATTTGAAACACATGAATAAAACATTTAGATGATTATGTTAAAGCAGGGGTGTCAAACTCATTTTAGTTCAGGGGCCACATTCACTCCAATTTGATTCTCAAGTGGGCCGAACCAGTAAGATGATAACAGTGAAAAAAAGTAATTTTATATATGATCAGGTTTACATCTACAAAGTTTCCATAAATACCTGAATAACATGAACACTTGAATTGTCGTAAGAAAAAACAAGTGTAATTTTGACAATATTCTGCCTCGGTTATCAGTTATCATTTACACATCTGCATTACAATCATACAAAACATTTAGTAACAGGCAGAATATTGGTAAATTGCATTTACTTTTCTAAGGACATTTCCATTTTGTTCATATTTTTTCAGGTTATTCACATTTTATAAAACATTTTCATGTAATTTTACTTTTGTACACCCAAAAAAAATCTTATAGAAAATTGGGGTTATCATTATTTATAAGTTATAATGATAATATTTTACTGGTTCTGACCCACTTGAAATCTAATTGGACTGTATGTGTCTGAATGGTGGAACCTGAATTAAAATGATTTTGACAACCATTGATTGTTAAAAGTCTTCAGTGTAATTTTGCATTTCACAAATTCCATCCCGTGGGTCGGATTGAACTCTGTGGCTGGCCGGATTTGGCCACCTGGGCCACATTTTGACACCTGTGTGTTAAAGTGTGTGAACTGGTATCTGAGAAAACTCATGTTCTGAATTGTGACCTTAGATATGACTCCGTTCTCATCCGTCTGCACCAGGATGTTGCTGCACCATAATGTTCCACATCCTCGACCCCAGCAGACCCGACTCAGGCCGAAACGCTTCACGAGTATTGACAGGACAGAGAGGCCACGCCCCCCTCCGTCACTTTGAACGGGGACACAGATGAAAACCAGCAGCCTGACAGAGGTAAACAAAACATTCCATTAATTAAAACAGAGATTTGAAACACAAAATCAGCTACAGATTACAATGTGAATCATAGAAGCAATTGAGGCTTTTTCTCCAATGGCAACAACATTTGAGGCTCATGGTATTTAGTGCTTGAAACTCAAAAACTAAATAAAAAAAATTTAGTTGATTTAGTTGATTCCTAAAAATAAGACTAAAATATTAAATGGATTTTGAAAACTAACTGAAACTGAATACATTTTTTTTAAAATTCCTCATATAAAGACAACCTCATGAGCATTTATAAACTGAAAGGTTTCTGTATACATTATAGCTCATTAATATACATGGTATTAGTGGGGTAATAGTTTGTTTGCGTTTTGATATTGGTTTGTCCTGGGTCGACAGGGTCACCAGCGCAGAGTCCAGTCTCTTTATTGCATTGCAAAGACGTTGTCTATAACATTTAAAAGGACGTTATACAATACGCCCAACTGTGAAATAATTGTACAACTGTTATAACCCCCCCACCCCCCCACCCCCAAAAAAAAAAAAACTTCTTTAATTACCTTCATTTTGACATCATTTACTTCTTAGAATGAGAGGGTCAGAGAGCTGAAAATTTCAGCTGTATTGCCCATAACATTGTGGAGATATAGACCATGACATTTGGAAACCCATATGTATATAAATACAATACAAATTAATACTAAATGTCACATTTTTACTCCTCACACTCTGACAACTGTCTTCAATTCTTCTTCAAAGCTTATCCTGATCTGCTTCATTTTTTATACTGTTGAATCCATGTATTCAGAGTCTCAAATACTTCAAATTTCAGGGTCATAACCTGCAGCGTTGTGCAGATATTGACCTCTCACATCTTTTGCCTTTATTCCAGTCACAGTCAAGCTAATATCTTATGACTGACTTGGCAAGCTACTGTTAGCTAGCATGGTACATAGTAATGAAAAAGAACTCTGTGGCAAGATCTTAAACATTGACCCGCTGTCCTTAATGACAATGTCAGTGTTGGGTTCTCATGACATTTCCTCATCTCACAGTGTTCTTTATGTTCTCTGCTCATGCCTCTTGAAGTTTTGACTTGATTTAATCTAACATTATCATGAAATACGCTGAATAGAAATGAGCAGTTTTGCATTTTGCAAGCCATGATTTATGGTCACTACACAAAAGTTCTCACAAGTGT